>NC_057865.1:237630086-237941197 GCF_019393635.1 Dromiciops gliroides | reverse complement strand
AACTCATTTTTTTTCACCTTTATTTTCTATGGACCTAAATCTAAAACAGATTTGGAGGAAACAGTTAAGCTTTGGAGTGGATACACACCTCCTAGCACAAAGCCAGAGTTCTAGCACTGTTCTGGCTTAGTTGACTTTTGCCTGGCACCGGTAGTTGGTGGCAATTTAGAATCTGAGCTCAGTTGTCCTTTGCTATTTACCATGTCCTTTCAGAATAATATTTGGGCTAATGGGTTCACAGGATCACAGAATTTCAGAACTGGAAGTTTTGTTAGCAGCCATTTAGTTCAATCCATGCCTAACACATGATCTTGATCATGATCCACTCAAAAAGTTCTCAATAAAGTTTGAAGACCACTCGTAGAGGGACTTCCTGGAGTAGCACCATTACATTTTTGTAGAGTTCTAATGGTTAGAAACATTTGCCTTACCTCAGGCTTAAATTTGCTTCTTGCTCATTTCCTAGGTCTGGTCTCTGGAATATGGCAGTAAGTCTTATTCCAAATTTCTGGATTTTATTTTTTAATCGAAGTGTTTTTTGGAATTTATTAATCTTTCATATATCAGACACCATTCATTTAGCATATCTGGAATAACCACTTGCACTGAGGAAGGCCTGCCACTACCAAGAGTGCCTTCTTTCTTGTCTTACCCCTTTTTTAATACTCCTTGGTAGGGGCCTACCAGATCCCATTTTACTGATCCCATGACTTGGAGAGATGGGAGTCAACAACTCTATTCCTTCCAGTAAAATGGAGGATCACCAGGCCTTATAAATTCCCTGGTCCTGCCTCCTGACATCTGTTGGGTACCCCGTCTGCCTCTATGCCCTACAGACACCTGATATTGACCTAGTGACATAATCCAAAAATGCCAGGGCATTACAGTTTACCCTTCCACCTTATAGCTAACCTTCCTTTTATGTGTTGTCTCCCTCGATAAAAGTGGAAACTCTTTGGGATCAAGGACTTTTGGTTTTCTAATTGTACCCCTGGGGCTTAACAGTGCTTGGCACTAGATAAATCCTTTTCCATTCATTCACATAAAAAGGCATCTAATATCTACTTTACTCTGTAATGTTGCAGATATTTAGGAAAAAGTATGGTATTTAACAACTCCGGTTCTAATGATGCATTTTCCAGTAATTTCTATATTGCTTTAGGAAAATGGTCAAGCATAAAAACATAAAAATATTCTCCCCAACTCTTATAAATTATGTGTTTCTGGTCTTCAGTAAGTTTCTAAAGATCGCTACGTTTTATGATCTTTACATTTTCGAGAGTTCCTGCTGCTTCTCTCAATTGATTTAGGAATAAATTATATTTTCATACACACAGTTCTGAATGTACAAATGGGTTGTTTTTCAAAAGTTCATTTTTTAGTCAGTTGCTTGGAACTTGAGGGCAATTTTTCCACAGAAACAATGCTATAAATAGTGGTTAGGTTCTCAGGCCCTCCTATAAAAACCTATTTAACTCATCATATGCCTCGACTATAGTACTACATTTTAGAAATCAACTATTCTATGTAACAATATTTCTATGGGAAAATGTATTTGGTATTTCAAATTGGGGCTTTAGGAATGCATATCTCCCCATTGTGGAGATGACACCCAGGGGCCTCTTTTTACCCTTTCTAACTCTGAACAGTCTATTTCCCAATTCCAAGCTGCTGGAGAAGGATCAGAGGTTCCCAAGATCTGGTGATTGGGTTTGACCCCTGTTGGGTCAAGGATGGGTGAGGAAGGTAAATGATGGGAGATCCAATGGATAGAAAAAGTAAGGAGATTGAGGGCTTCGTGGTGTGAATTGTTGTTGTTCAGTTGTGTCCAACTCTTTGTGACTCCATTTGGGTTTTTTTTGGCAAAGATATTAGAATGGTTTGCCATTTCCTTCTCCACTTCATTTTACAGATGAAGAAACTGAGGCAAAGAGGGTTAAATAACTTGCCCAGGATGACACAGCTAGACTGGATTTGAATTAAGGTCTTCTTGACTTCAGACTGCATCCTCTAGCTTTATAAACCCTGGTCAGATCTTGACACCTTCCTTCTCTTCCCAGATGACTCAGGTTTTGCCTTTTCTTTTCCTCTTTCTGCTTTCAACACCTGTGACTTTCAGCCAGGAAGTTTTGTTGCTGTTTTTCAGTCAAATGTCATGATACAGAATGCAGCTTCTCCTTGACTCATCTGTCCTTGAAGCTAGAACACAGGGCACTTTCAAAGGGTTTCCTAAGAATTTGTGCTGCTCACAACAACTGTCAGGAACAAGGATCCCGCCTACATTTTCTTTTCTATCCTTTGTGTAGGCCCTGAAGTAAGAGACAAACTCTTAAGGTCCTTTCCACCTAAGGGAGCTCATGAGCAAGGGTAGAGACAATCTGTCCCCTAAAACTCAACAGTTTCTGCTGCTTAGGGGTGGCTAGCCTTGGCATCTGCCTAGTGTAGTCCTCCAGCTCATAGCCCCTGCCTGTGGCCCTGCTCCCAGTTTGGGCCCCACCCTTCTTGGGCTAAATTAGTCTTTCCAGTAACAACACTTTATGGCTGCTGTGTTGGGGTTTAAACTGGGACTCATGCAATCTAAAGGTTTATGAAATATCAGACTCTTTGACTCATTTATTCCCTGATGGGTTAAATTCTCTCTCACTCTCTGTCTCTCTCTCCCTCACACATACAGGTCTATACATTTTGATAACCGGTGTAAACAGTTCAATTTTTTTATTATTTGTTTTCATTTTTTTTAATCATAAAAGTATTTTTATTATTTTCCAGTTACATGTAAAGATAGTTTTCAACACTTGTTTTTATAAGATTTCTAGTTCCAAATTTTTCTCCTTCCCTCCCTTCCCTCTCCCCTCCCCAAGACAGAAAGCAATCTGATAGAAGTTATATATGTACAATCACATTAAACATATTTCTGCATTTGTCATGTTGTGAAAGAAGAATCAGAACAAAAGGGAAAAACCTTAAAATAGAAAAAGAAAAACCGAAAAAAGTAGAAACAGTATGGTTCAATCTGCATCCTGATTCCAGTTCTTTTTCTGAATGTGGAGAGCATTTTCCATCATGAGTCCTTTGGAATCATCTTGCATCATTGTATTTCTGAGAAGAGCCAAGTCTGTCATGGTTGGTCATCACACAGTGTTGTTGATACTCCATACAATGTTCTCCTGGTTCTGCTCATTTCACTCAGCATTGATCCATGTAAGTCAAACAGTTCAGTTGTGTTGGTCAGCAGGTTTAAAACAAATATTTATAACAACCAATTAAATAGCATAAACATAAATTTAACCAGCAAAGTCCAAATTATTAGTGCCAGTCAAAGTACCCAGGAAAAGACAGTGGAAAAACAGGAAGCAAAGGGATAGCCTGGCAATCAGGAAAACCCATCCTCTCCCCTGAGGGAGGGGAAGAGAGCTGCCATATTATCCCTTTGACTCTCCTCTGCTCAGCAGCAGAGGTCCTCACTTGTCAACAGCTTCCAGGCCAGTCACCTACTCTGTTTATCCATACCCTCCTATCCTTAGCTTCCATAGCCACAGGAGCTCCTCTGAAGCTTCCTATAATGGTGTATTCTTCCTTCCCAGAAGTCCACTCAAGTAAAAATTCAGAGTCAAAACCACCAAACTTTAGGAACTCTAGAAAGTCTGCCAGATCAAGCTGGCAGATACCCTTTCCTTGCCCTGTTTCCAGGATAATACCTGTGGACATGGCAAAGGTAGATTACATAGATGACAGTGGTGAATATGTTTTTTTTTAAATTTTAGTGAGGCAGTTGGGGTTAAGTGACTTGCCCAGGGTCACACAGCTAGTAAGTGTTAAGTGTCTGAGGCCGGATTTGAACTCAGGTACTCCTGACTCCAGGGCCGGTGCTCTATCTACTGCGCCACCTAGCTGCCCCTGAATATCTTTAAAAAAATTGATCAATCAGGTATAAATATAACCTATATCAGATTGCTTTCTGGCTTGGTAGGGAGGGGGAAGGAAGGGGGGAGAAAAATTTGCAACTAAAAATTCTATGAATTTGGTACTGGCTAAGAAATAGAGTTAATGGAATAGGTTAGGCACAGGAGACACAGTAGTAAATGACTTTAGTAATCTACTGTTTGATAAACCCAAAGACTCCAGCTTCTGGGATAGGAACTCAATATTTGACAAAAAGTGCTGGGAAAACTGGAGGACAGTATGGCAGAAACTAGGCATAGACCAACATCTTATACCCCATACTAAAATAAGGTCAAGGGGGTAGCTAGATGGCACAGTGGATAAAGGACCAGCCCAGAATTCAGGAGGCCCTGAGTTCAAATCTGGCCTCAGACACTTGACACTTAGTAGCTGTGTGACCCTGGGCAAGTCACTTAACCCTCATTGCCCTGCAAAAATAAATTAAATTAAAAATAAAATAATTTAAAAAATAAAATAAGGTCAAAATGGCTACATGATTTAGACATAAAAGGTGATACCATAGGAAAATTAGGAGAGGAAGGAATGGTTTACCTCTCAGATTTGTGGAAAGGAGAACAGTTTATGACCAAACAAGAGATAGAGGGCAGCTAGGTGGTGCAGTGGATAAAGCACCAACCCTGGATTCCAGAGAACCTGAATTCAAATCTGGCCTCAGACACTTGACACTTACTAGCTGTGTGACCCTGGGCAAGTCACTTAACTCTCATTGACCTGCAAAAACAAAAAAAACTAACCAAACAAGAGATAGAGAATATTATGAAATGCAAAATGGATGATTTTGATTACATTAAATTAGAAAGGTTTTGTACAGAAGCAATGCATCCAAATTAGAAGGGAGGCAGAGAGTTGGGAAACAATTTTTGTAGGCAGTATTTCTGACAAAGGCCTCATTTCTAAAGTATATTGGGAACTAAATCAAATTTATAAGAATCCAAATCATTCCCTAGTTGAGGAATGGTCAAAGGATATGAACAGGCAGTTTTCTGATGAAGAAATCAAAGCTATCTATTGTCATATGAAAAAATGTTCTAAATCACTATTGATTAGAGAAATGCAAATTAAAACAACTCTGAGGTACCACCTGACACCTATCAGATTGGCTAATATGACAAAAAAGGAAAATAATAAATGGTGGAGAAGCTGTGGAAAATTGGGACACTAATGCATTGTTGGTGGAGCTGTGAACTGATCCAACCATTCTGGAGAGCAATTTGGAACTATGCCCAAAGGGCTATACAGCTTTGCCTACCCTGTGACCCAGCAATACCACTATTAGGTCTTTTTCCCAAAGAGATCATAAAAAAGGGAAAAAGACCCACAGTACAAAAATATTTATAGCTGCTCTTTTTTTTGTGGCTGCCTATCAATTGGGGAATGGCTGAACAAGTTGTGGTATATGAATGTAATGAAATACTATTGTGTTATAATAAACCATGAGCAGGCAGATTTCAGAGAAACATGGAAGGACTTACATGAATTGATGCTGAGTGAGATGAGCAGAACCAGGAGAACGTTGTACACAGTACCAACAACATTGTGTGTTGATCAACTGTGATAGACTTGACTTTTCTCAGCAATACAATGGTCCAAGATAGTTCCAAAGGGACTCATGATGGAAAATGCTCTCCAAATCCAGAAAAAAAAGAACTATGGATTCTAGATGCAGATTGAACCATACTATTTCTATTTTTTTGTTTTTCTTTTTTGAGGTTTTTCCTTTTTTGCTCTGATTCTTCTTGCATAGCATGACTAATGGAGAAATATGTTTAATGTGATTGCATATATATAACCTATATCAGATTGCTTGCTGTCTTGGGGAGGGGAGAGGGAGGGAAGGGAGGGAGAAAAATTGAAACTAGAAATATTACAAAAACAAATGTTGAAAACTGTCTCTGCATGTAACTGGAAAATAATAAAATCATTTTATGGGAAAACATCCTATGAAAATAAATGTCAAAAACTATCCTTACATGTAATTAGAAAATAATAAAATACTTTTATGATTTAAAAAATTAATCAATCAAGCATTTATTAAATGCATACTATGTGCCAAGAAGACACCATGCTAGACACTGGGGAATATAAAGAAAAAAATGAAACAGTTCTGCAATCAAGGAACTCACTTTTTACCAGGAGAGGCAGTATATACATACAATCTGTCCGTCTATATGTATATATGTGTGTGTATATATGTATGTATGTATACATGTGCACATGAACACACACAAGTACACAACATAAATACAAGATAAATTTTGGGGGGGGGACACTAATAGCAGGTGGGTATCAGGAAGTCGCTTCCTATAGAAGGTGGGGCTTAAGCTAAGCTTTTAAGGAGATAGGGGACTCTGAGGGGAGGAAGGAGTCTCACAGATATGGGAGATGACCTTTGTCAAGGCACAGAGATGGAATGTCATGTCAGAGGGATGGCAGTTTGGTTGTAGAGCGTATGGAAGTAAGATTTATCCACCTCTCATAGGAACAGACAGCTGCAATGAGCTTCCAGGACATTTTGTCACAGAAGCTGAAAGGGGACCTCTGGGAGTGATAGGAGGACTGAGGATGCTGCCTTTCAGACAAGAGCTGCTAATGGTAGAAATACCGAGAGAAGGGGCAAGGTGGAAGAAGATTAGCTGAGAAGATTTCTTGTCCCTATTTTTTTTTTTGTTACTCACTTGTCACTGCCAATCCAGGGATTAACCCCAAGGCAGTAGGGTGAAAGGGAAAGGATTGTCAGGAATCCTGGGCAGCAGTGGGATCTGCAGTCAAAAAAATAAATGAGAGGGAAAGGAGGACTCCTCTGGGTGATATCGCTTGGGAGGACAGAGGGATTTAATTCTTGGTTATCCAGCTGAGGATTCTCTTCCAGGGTGGCCATTCTTACATATATACATAAACACACACATGCATGCATTCATCCATATGTGTGTATATATATGTAGTCAGTGACTGCCTATAAATAGATGTGTATATGACTTGTTATGACATGTCTATGGGGATACAGAACATCTTTAATTGTTAATAATAATAATAATACAGTTATCTCTTCCACATGGTGGGGAGTTAGGGGTGCAGAGCGCCTTTGCAATCTGGAAAATTTGTGTAAAAATTTTTTGGCCTCTCTTCATATGAGAGAAGAAGTCGGGATTGTTATGGTATTAAAAGGTAAAACATATCGATGTTATAAGATACTACACATATATTTTATGCATTTCTGAGTTTCTAAATTTTTTTGTGTCATCTGCTAGCCTTTGTGTGTTGTATGCAATTTCTGCAAAACTCCCCCCAAATTCCCATTTAATTTCTTACAGTAGTCCAAAAATATAGTGAAACTAGAATGGGGATAATTGTGACGTGGAAGCGATAACTGTAATATTTAATTGATATTGCTATTATATCTTTAAATACTCTTATTTTAAAAACAAACCCAGTTGGAAATGAGATTACACGTAGCAAGGTGGGTGAAGGGACCATCAATCTGTCTTATTTCCCTGCTTTTATCGTCTCCAGTATGTGTCAGTACAAAAATCATGCTACATTAATGTACTGGCTGGCGTTTCTATTTGTAAATGTCAATCCCAGATCATCTGTGATGAATCACTTATTTATGGAGATTAACTTAATTCTAAGGAAAACATGGTTCATTAATTTTGAACCATATGCACAAAGCTAACCTTAGTGCCAAAGTAAGCAACCAGGTCTATGTGGTCTGATTTCAGGGACTCATTGAGCTGCCCTCTGACCCCCAAACACCCTTCTTCAGAATTAGTCTGCTGATGCATAAAATTCCTTCATCTGGGGGGACAAAGCCTTTGATGCCATAATCAGAGATAAGGTTTAAAATGCAAATATTCCAGCAAGTGCAAATACTTTGATTAAAATTCACCTTAAAGTAAAAGCTGAAAGCAGGATTTGACAGGGGGAATAAAGAGAAGACCAGGAGGGTACAGAGTACCTGGAGGAGAAAACTGTTATAGGAATAGGAGTATTGGTGGCTATGGACAATTGGCATCTTCATGTAGTTTCCCCAAGAATTGGTTATTCCCATTTAGTATAATTAGACTTACTGGTATTCCAAAGCAATTCTCTTTAGAATTTAATCTACCTTTAACCATGCCTTAGAAAGGCTTTCCAAGTTCTTCGATTTGTCCTTGTAATTGCTTTTACAGGAAGAGTTCTTTAGTAACTTGGTCATGAATGTTAGATACCCAGGGACAGTTGTGCATGTTTGATACCGCAGTGTTCTGCAATCATGGGTTTACAAGTACCACAAAACTGAATCTCCAAATTAGTCAAGCATCTTTTTAACCAAGATCAAATATACCCGGAAGAGTGTATGATTCAAAGCATCCACCAATCCTCAGTTTACCAAATCTCCTCTTTTAAGAGCATGAGGTAACCTAAACCTGCTTAATTCAAAGCTTTTATTCTTTGTTTCTTCTATTTCAAATGGATTCTCTTGCATTTGGAAATAAATTTCTGTGAGTTATTTGATTGTAACAGTGACAGAAAAATTTTTATTGGTTGTCATGCATGATGAAATTCTTTTCCATAATCATTTTGTGGTCCTAACAGGTGCAGTCGAGATCTTTTTTTCTTCATTAGATGGCCCAGTTTCCATCAGCCTAACTCAAACACATGACATCGTCAGGAAAATCGCTTCACTTGTACACGATAATACACATAAACAAATGCCGTACTGTAAACCAACATTTTCTTAGAATTCAGGAGTTCAATGAACTTTCCTGCCCTTGGTGTATACTAAATGCAAATTCCTTTGAGCTAGAATTGTAAATTCGGGCATGTTATACTGTTCAAATTCAGCTGATGCTGTTAGAATTTGTTAGAGTAGCTTAACCCCATCCTGTATATTTATTTTATCTATATCATATCCTTTGTTGTTTTATCAGTCTGATCAAGGATCGAACAGACACCCTCTCCAACCAACACAGAAATTAAAATCCTATGATCACAGATTTAGAAATAGTAGAAACCTTTGAGGTCAGCTGGCCAGAAATTTCAAACTTGCCAGCCTCAAAACTCCCCAGTGCAGCTGAACTGGATTAAAATATAATTGGGAAATGTTAAACAAAATAGATAAAAACACAATACGACACCACTCCAGTCCAATTCCCTTATTTTACAGTTAAGGAAACGGAGGCCCAGAGAGGTTGAATGATTTACCGAGAGACACAGAGAGTGCTGGAATTTGAACCTCACTCTTCTGACTCCAAATTCATCCATCATTCTTTCAGCTATAAATCCTTGGCAGTTTTAGTCTTCAAGAGAGGTTGGGTCCAAAAACATGACTTACCCTGTGGCCAGCCGGGTGATGGATCTCTCCAAATTCCACTGGGCTGTTTCTCAGACAACAGACATATAGTCCATCATCCCCGGCACACACTGGAAACCTTTCCAGCTTAGTTGGACCTAGAAGAGATTTTCTTCCACCTAAAAAGCCTTTGAGTACTCCCAGAAAGCATCAGAGCGTTCCTTTGTTATAGTCTATAATAATTATAAGAGCCAACATTTCTATAGCAATTGACACATTTTTTTGTTGTTGTTATCATCCGGTTGTTTCAGTCGTGCCTGACTCCTTGTGACCCCATTTGGGGTTTTCTTGGCAGAGATCCTGGAGTTGGTTTGCCATTTTTTTCTCCAGCTCATTTTACAGATAAGGAAACTGAGGCAAACAGGGTTAAGTGACTTGCCCAAGGTCACACAGCTAGTTGTGTCTGAGGCCAGATTTGAACTCACAAAGCTGAGTCTTCCTGACTCCAGGTCAGGTACCCTATACACTGCACCACCTGACAGAGTACAAAGTGTTTATGTTCTTTATTTTACTGGATCCTCACAATGGCCCTTTCAGCTCATAGTGAAAATGTTATTATCATCCCCATTTGACAAAGAGGAATCTGAGGCTAGTTGTGTATTGACTTGCTGACAGTCACCCATTTGAGAAAGAGTACAGGGAGGGGGGCAAAGTCTAGTGCTCTCTGCACTATCCCATGGAGGACATAGTCCTCCTTACCTAACTTCAGGAATTCATGTCCCTAATCCCTGGGGAAGTTAGTGCATTCATCTTTGGAACACCTAGCCATGATACCATTTACCTGTCATTGTAGGAATCCCTTCTGTAGCCCATCTCTTACCCTTTGGTCTGGCAAAGTGTCATTTCTAGTCTGGAAAGGGCATTTGTTTGAAAACATAACAAATTTCTATTTACCCCAAATCAAATGATAACATATCATTTTAATATTATATATATATACTGTGCAGTGGAAGGACCACTGATTCTGCAGTCAGAAGGACCGGGTTCAAATCCTGTCCCTTTGTAATTTGGGCAAGTGACATAACCCCCACTGGCCTTGGTTTCTACATCTCTAAAATATAGAGGTTGCACTAGAAGATCTGTGAGGTTCCTCCCAACTTTAATTCTGTGATTCTGTAATCCTGTGATAATTCATATTTATAAAAGTGATAACACGGGGGCAGCTAGGTGGTGCAGTGGATGAAGCATTGGCCCTGGATTCAGGAGGACCTGAGTTCAAATCCAGCCTCAGACACTTGACACTTATTAGCTGTGTGACCCTGGGCAAGTCACTTAACCCTCATTGCCCCACAAAAAAAGTGATAACAACATTGTACACTCAATGCAGCCTCTGAAGCTGAGATGCAACAGAGTGGCTAATTTAGGCCTGACAATTAACACCAAGAAAACACCGCTTCTCTAGCAGCCAGCACCACACTATCTGTACACAGAACCATTGGTTACTACAAATAAAGAAATTTTGAATGCAGTATACTTTCCAGGGATGTTCACATAGACCCATGCATTGGCAGAGCTAGCTCAGTGTTTGGTAATCTCTGAAGGAAAGTGTGGGGGACAAGAGGTATTAGGCTGCCTTTCACACTGAGGGTCTACAGAGCTGTGGTACTGACCTCACTTCCATTTGAATTGTCTTAGGAAGATTCTGAAGATCATCTGGCAAGATAAGATACTAGAGGCTGAGGTCCTTTCTTGGGCTAAACTGCCAGGCATTCAAACTCTAATGTAGAGAGCACAGCTCCAATGGGCTGACCATGTTATTTGAGTGCCTTAAAACTATTTTACAAAGAACTCATACAAGGCAAGTGCTCACATGGAGGTCAGAGGAAATGATGCAAAGTCACTCTAAAGGTCTCTCTGAAGAACTTTGGCGTTGATTGTGTGATACGGGAGACACTGTCACAGGACCATCCAGGATGACGTGCCTGCATTGAAGAAAGTGGTGTACTCTCTGAGCAAAGCAGAATTGCAGTAACTCAAGACAAATGTGAGATGTGCAAATTTAGAGACATCTCCACTCCAACTGTTCATGTGGACTATTTGTGCTCAGCCTGTGGTAGAGCCTTCCAGGCTTATATCGTTCTGATCAGTCAGACACAGTGTACCCTGACCCCAACATGGTGATGTCATATTGGTCTTCTTCAGGAATGAAAAGATAAAAACCAAAGACCAAGAGGAACCAAAAAAGCCACCAAAAAGTGAATTATCTTCAGTCATCTTATAAGTTAAGTTTATTTTGTTCTAATTCCCTGAACAATCATGGCATAGGAGGTGACTCAAATGTTCAATTAACAAGAACTCCACATTCCCCAATTATTCCTGATAAACAGGTGATTATGAGTGATTATGTCCATAGCAACTAGGCCCCAGATATGTGAAAGATTCTTTGGAGTTTTCATAAGCTTCCAAAAAGAGAAATGCTATTCATATCATGTTTGTATTGGTTTATATATGTTTAATCAAAAGAAAGAAATGTAAGGGATAGAGCAGGAAAACCTTGTTTTTAGCCTTGGCTTGGTGCCATGATTTTGTTAGCCTGGGCCAAAGGACATGATTATTTAATAGTGATCAAAAACATAGGTGGTGGCTGTGAGATTTAACTGCTTCAGAAAGAGATAGGGATCAGCTAGGTGGCAGAGTGGATATATTGAGCACCAGCCCTAGAGTGAGAAGGACCTGAATTCAAGTCCAACCTCAGACACTTATTAGCTGGGTGACCTTGGACAAGTCATTTAACTTTGCTGAGAGAGAGAGAGAGAGAGAGAGAGAGAGAGAGAGAGAGAGAGAGAGAGAGAGCGCCAGAGAGCCAGAGAGCCAGAGAGCCAGAGAGCCAGAGACAGAAAGACAGAGAGAGAATTGTGATACAACAGCCAGGGAATATTTTCAAACATGTACAATTGATTTCTCTCTCCAGAGTTCTAGTATTCCATTTGGGACCTATGTAATGGGCATATTGAACAGAGGAATTGGGGTTTAGAGGGAGTTTCTGGTACCATACTAGTTACTGGGGAATCTTATTTAGTATTTGTATCTCCAGGGCCTAGTTCCTTGAAGACACTTAAGAAATAGTTGATTGATAATTTTCTTGAACTCTTTACAGTTTGTAAGTGATTGAATCAAACTGAACCCCGACTCCAACATTGCTCTGCATGTATTACTCTGAGCTTCCTAACCCAGATTTATTGGATTTTGAATAGCTAATCTTTCAATCATATTGAGGGTGATTTCCTTTCCATATGGCTCTTATTTGAGCTGGGGTGTGGGGCAGGGTGGATGAAGTTTGAGGAGGCAGGAATGTGAGGATGCCATGGTGAATCTGCACCTTCAAAGAAATGTCTGATGATCATTTCTAGCAATCAGTGAGAATCTGCTGGAATTTCATCTGCTCCAATATATTTAGGATAGGAACAGGGACCAAACCTGTGATTTCATTGGTATCAGGAGCTCCTGGTGAGTGAGGAAACACCCACCAATGCTTCTGTGCAACCTACAGCCTTAGAGAGTGTCTCTGGTATTGGCCAGGGTTAAGTGACTTACTTGTCCAAGGGTCAAGAAGATGGTATTTGTAAGAGGCAGAGTGAATCTGGGTCTTTCTCATTTCAAAGACAGCTCTCTTTCCATGATGCCAAGGCTGACTCTCTTCATGTATTTAGACTTTATGTATTCTTCATGTATCTTTAAAGGCATCAGGAATCCAATGTGTGTAGCATCATAAAACAGCTGGAAATAAACAACATGTCATCAGATTCAGCTGCTTCTTCTCTGTCTCTCCTCACCTCGACGAGCATGTATTTGCATTCTCGGGGCTTTGCACAGCTCTTGGCACATAGTAGGTGCTTGATAAATTTTTATTCATTCATCTATTCGTTTATCCCCCGTCACCTATTTCCTTCGCTGTCCCTTAAACATCGCTTAGGTTTAGTGTTTGTCCTCAGGTCTTGCTGCCCGTTTGCAGTATTTTGCACCTTGTGGGAAGTAACTTGCAATTTTTTCTTTTGCTTTCCCAGTAGCTACAAAGGAAATATTTACTTACTTTCTCCCTTTTCTCAGGGAAATGTCTTGGAAAATGCTATCTACCTCTGGTGTCTCCACTTCTCTCACTTTCTGCTGAGTTCTCTATCACTCTTCAGTGAAGTGCTTAGGCTTGATGTGTTTTGTTTTGTTTTTTTTTTTTGCGGGGCAATGGGGGTTAAGCCCAGGGTCACACAGCTAGTATGTGTCAAGTGTCTGAGGCCAGATTTGAACTCAGTTCCTCCTGAATCCAGGGTTGGTGCTTTATCCACTGTGCCACCTAGCTGCTGCTTGATGTGTTCTTTAATAAAGGTAATTATCACTTAAGTGAAACTGCTCTTTTCAAATGCTAACAATGTGAAACTTAATGGCCTCCTGGACACTGTCAATTCTCTGGATTTTTGTGACATTGCAGGGAGAGGGAGGATAAGTATTTATAGAGTGCCTATTATATTCCAGGCACTTTATACAAATATTATTTCACTTGATCCTCATAACAACCCAGAGAGGTAGGTGTGATTATTATTCCCATTCTACTATTGAGGAAAATGAGGCAGATAGATGTTAGGTGAATTGTCCAGGGACACACAGCTAGTATGTGTAAAGTGTCTGAGGCCAGATTTGAACTCAGTTCCTCCTGAATCCAGGGCTGGTGTTCTATCCACTGGGCCACCTAGCTGCCCCTCAAAGGGATATTCCTAAAGTGCAGGTCTGGCCTTATGATCTCCTCCTTCCCTCCCTCACTCAATAAACTCCAGTATCTCCCTATTACCTTTAGAAAAATAGATACTTATGTTTGGTATTTAAAACTCCTCACTATCTGGCCACTTCCTTCCTGCAGCCGTCTCCTTACTCAGTTATTACTCCCAAGAGGCCTATGGTTTTGCTCTACTAGCATGCTCACTGTGTCTCACACAGCTACTCTCCATCTCCTTTCTCTGTCCCTTGCTCTGGTTATCTCACCATGTCTGGAGAGTTCTCCTAAAATGCTGCCTGTTGGTGGAATCCCTGCTTTCCTTCAAGAATCAATTCAAGGGGGCAGCTAGGTAGCCAGTGGATAAAGCACTGGCCCTGGATTCAAGAGGACCTGAGTTCAATCTGGCCTCACACACTTGACACTTACTACCTGTGTGACCCTGGGCAAGCCACTTAACCCTCATTGCCCTGCCCCCCCCCCAAAAAGAATCAATTCAAGTAGGGACAGCTGGGTGGCACAGTGCATAGAGTGCTGGGCCTGGAACCATGAAGATTCTAATTCAAATGTGGCCTCAGACAGGTACTAGCTGTGTGACCCTGGACAAGTCACTTAACCTCATTGGCTCAAGAAAGGCAAGGCAAGGCAAGGCAAGGCAAGGAAAGGAAAGGAAAGGGAAGGAAGGGAAAGGAAGGGGAAGAGAAGGGAAGGGAAAGGGAAAGGGAAGGGGAAGGGAAAGGGAAAGGGAAAGGGAAAGATTCAGTTCAAATACCATCTTCTTTAGGTATCCTTTCTCAATGCTGCCTTCCTAGCTGCTAGTACCCACCCTTTTGAATTCCCTTTGTGTACGATTTGTTTGTGTCTTGCAGATACCTATATAGGTAGGTCTCCTCCATTAAAATGGAGACTTCTTGAGGGGGGAAACTGTTGGCTTTTGTCTTTGTAACCCTAGGGCTTAGCACAGTGTTTGACATATGGTAGCCAATTACCAAATGCATGTTGGTTGGTTAATTTAATTCTTTCAAAGAGGAAGACATTGTGTTATCATGGAAAGAGAATTGGATTTGGAATTGGGATATCTGGGTTTGAATACTGACTCCAACATTTCAACTGTGGGCAAAGTCCCTTGACTCCTGTGAACCTCACTTTCCTCATCTATAAAATACATAATAATGTTAAAGTCTGGGTGGGTTGAGATCTCTCCCAGATTCATTGAAGTGTTCAGTATAATTCTTAGACTACCTACCTCTGAAGATTGTTGTGAAGAAAGTGTTTTATGAACCAGTTTTTATTTTTCTTCTTTTCATTTTGAGACCCGTTCATTGTGTCATTTTTTTAGTGAGTATTTCTGCTGTTTCTGTGGCAGCCTCATTTCATTGCTAACCTCTCCATTCCAGAAGATCACATTTGCAAGTAAACACAGCAAGAGCACTTGTTTCAATGCCTAATCATTGGCAGAAATGCAGCTGTGTTCATCATTGTCAATGCTGATTTGTATGATATACCCATTGAAACATACCTCTGGGTGCATATGCACATCTAATTACAACATTAAAACTAATAATAGCTCCATAAACCACTGCAGGCAACCATCTAAGCAAAACAGCTGGCAATTTCATTGTGTTCTAAAGACAGACAGACAAATCTGGTTTCTTAAGTAGGGGGCTTGAATTCCAAATCCATAAACCACTCTCTGAGAATACCTTGATGAGTAGAGACTTGTCACAGAAGCACCCAGTTCAGAAGGTTTTTCTTAAAAGAACTTCCAATTTAATTGCACTTTCATAGGAATCACATAGGTAAAAGATGTTCTCACTTTCATTTAAATGTAAGATTAGGGTTCAATTTCAACTGGATCCTACCATGTAAACAGTTTGGGCTTCAATTCCAATTGGACCTAATCATAGCAGTTCATAGAAATAGAAATTGATTATCAAACCAATAAATCTAATGTTTATTAAGTACCTACCACATGCCAACCTCTGTCCTAGGTGCTGAGGATACCTATTGACCCAATGATACCAATACTAGGCTTCTGCTCCAAAGAGTTTTAAAGATTTTTTTAATGGGAAAACACCCACATATACAAAATTATTTATAGTACTTCTTTCTGTTGCATAGAACTGGGTACCAATCGGTTAGGGAAACAAGGGAACAAATTATGGCATTATAAGTATTATGGAATATTACTGAGCCTTAAGAAATGATGAAAGGGATGGTTTTAGAGAAGCTTGGGAATACTCATATGTACTGATGCAGAGTGAAGTAAGTAGAACCAAAAGAAAAATGTATACAGAAACAGCAAAATTGTAAACAAAACAAAACTTTGAAAGATACAAGAACCACTGATCAATGATATGCTGGCCCACCACAACTTCAGAGGATCAAATGATGTAGCTTGCTTCCTGTCCTCTGACAGAGGGGTTGCTGAGCTCGAGTTTAAGAGTGAGACATAGCTTTTCTGAACATGGCAAATATATGGATTTGTTTTGCTCGACTGTGCTTTTTTCCTTCCAGAGACTGTGTTTTACTTTATTCAGGGAGATAGTTTTGGTGGGAAGACAGAAGATGGTGAGGGGAAAGAGAGTGGTTGAAGCATTTTTTAAAGTACGTAGAGAACAGAAGAAAGTTTGTATTGAAACAGAACAGTTTTGAGAGTAATACATTGAATTTCTGATGTATGTTTTTTAAAAGAAACCATACATAATAGAGACTTGTGGTTTCAGATATAATTAGTTCTCTTTTTCTGTTTTGCTTTGTATATGGAAATGTCCTTTTTTGGTATTCATTAAATTTGGAATAGAAAAATAGAAAGCGTATAAGCAGTTGATCGCTGAAACTTTAACACTGAAGAGAGTTGACTGGTAACTTGACAGTTAATATTGTTGTTATTGATACTCCGTGTGCTGGCAAGTATTTCATCTTTACTGAGATCATCATGGGGGAAATGATTTTAAGCTTCAGCATGAAAAAAAAAATAAAACAGGATCTGAAGTGATGCTTTTCAATCTTTCACTCTCTATGGCCAATTTGTCTCTCTATTAGTATTATCTCATTTTCCCTTATGACAATTTCTCTTGGCAAACAGGTGCTATTATTATACCCATTGTATAGGTGAGAAAACTCAAAAATGGAGAAGTTAAATGACTTGTCTAGGGTAACACAGCTTGTCAGTGTCAGGCTGGATTTGAACTAGGGACTTCCTGACTCCAAATCCAACATTGTATACTGGACACCACCTCTTCTAAATGGTATAAGTTCTTACTGGTGTTCAAACCCAAAGAGCATCAATATGGAAGATTGAAATTAGTCCATCTTTTGATGAAAGTTTTCCTGTCTCCAGGTGTGTGTGGGTCATGACTCGAACAGCTAGGTATGGAGGAATGGCTTGCTCTGAGCAACAGAGGTCCATTTTCCTGATTCAGCTGAGTTATAGTCAACTGCAAATCTTTCTTCTAACATCCTTGAGCAGAAATATTTCAGGATAATTGAGTTTGGCTGGATTATGATCTACGGGTGTTGATGGGGACACCCACACAGTGGAGATCAGCCAGTTGATCATATTCATTTTAAACACTTACTAAGTAGGTGCTGCAAAAGTTATAAATACCACTTTGTCTGCATGGAGGTTATGCTCTACCAGAGAAACTACATGTACACATAGAAGTACATTAAAAATCTATATATGGGGCAGCTAGGTGGCGCAGTAGATAGAGCACCGGCCCTGGAGTCAGGAGTACCTGAGTTCAAATCCGGCCTCAGACACTTAACACTTACTAGTTGTGTGACCCTGGGCAAGTCACTTAACCCCAATTGCCTCACTAAAAAAAACACAAAAAACAAAAACAAAAATCTATATACAATATTCATACAGATTAATGGGGGGAAGGCAACTAGCTGGTACAGTGGATAAAGCACCAGCCCTGGATTCAGGAGGACCTGAGTTCAAATCTGGCCTCAGATACTAGCTGTGTGACCCTGGGTAAGTCACTTAACTCTCACTACCCTGAAAATAAATAGATAGATCGATCGATCGATAAATCAATGAATGAATAAAATATTTTTTAAAAAACAGATTAATGGGGAAGGGGGAAGGAATGAGAGTCACTTGATGGTAGTGGTGGGGAACTAGGGATGAATGAATAGTGACCTAGAATTCTATTTTTGCATTAGAATTATCTGAAAATGAATAAACAAAGTCATTATGATCACTAGCTTTTTACAAAAGGTAATGTTCTTTTCTTTTAAATTTTTTTTTATTTTTTAATCAACAAGCATTTATTCTTCTCCCTCCTCCCTCCTTCCTTGGAAAATAAAAAGAAAATCCTGTATAATGAATGTGCTTAGTCAAGCAAAACGAATTTTCCAATTGGCTATGTCCACAAATGTACAAGTCCTCCTCTTGAATCTCTCATCTCTATAAGGAGATAGGTAGCATGGAGGTGAACCTTTAACATTATAAATTACAAAGTAGTTACTTATATGCCTTCCACTTGAGCGGAATTCTTCATTGGGCATTCCTTATACCTGTAGTTCTCAAAATTTTTAGTCTCAGGATCTATTTACTCTCTTAAAGATTATTGAATTCCCCCTTCAAGAGCTTTTATGTGTATTATATCTATCAATATTTACCATATTGGAAATAAAAAGGGACTGATATTATTATGAAAACAGTTTTGACCTCACGGACCCCTTGAAGCATCCTCTGGGACACCCAGGGATCCCCAGACCACCCTTTGAGAACAACTACCCTACACCAATGAAATCATTAATCCAGACAATTTTAATTTGAAGGCCAGCTGGGTTCATGACATTATGCTAGCTAGATACAATGGAAGAGATACAAAAATAAATAAGGCAATATTTTCTGTCTATAAGGAATTTAGGGGTGGTTAGGTGGCACAGTGGATAAAGCACTTATTTAAATAAGGAAGATTCATCTTCATGAGTTCAAATCAGGCCTCCAACAATAACTTGGCTGTGTGACCCTGGGCAAGTCACTTAATCCTGTTTGCCTCAGTTTTCTTATTTGTAAAGTGAGCAGGAGAAGGAAATGGAAAACCTCTCCTGTAAAACCCCAAATAGGGTCACAAAGAATTGCACACAGCTCAAATGACTTCAACAACAACACAAGGAGTTTATGATGTATATAAAGGCAGGACTTAACAAATCCCAGCAATTTCATTGTGAGCCCTCCTATTGCCTGGGTAATCTCACCAGAAACCACAAAAATTTAATTTGTTCTTTCTGCTCTCACACATCTGAATTTTAATATGAAGGAACTGTATTTTTTAATGTAAATAATATTTTTCCAATTACATGTAAAGATAGTTTTCAACATTCATTTTTTATAAGATTTTGAGTTCCAGATTTTTTTCCTTCATTCCACTCTCTTCCCCTTCCTCATTCTGATATAGGTTATACATGTGAAATCGTGTTAAAGCTATTTCCAGATTAGTCACATCAGACAACTTTAAAAGAAATCTATCCTATTTAAAGCAGGTAGCAGGAGGGACCTACCAAATTGTCATTAGGCTGTCCTAATGACCTACAGTGAATTAATTTATGGAAAGCACTTTGTAAAACTTTACATAAATGCTAATAATTATCCTTGTCCCCAGCTTCTACTGCACCTTCTCCACCTTGGGATGAGGACTGACTTTTTGTTTGCTCTTAAGGAGAGAGAAGGGGGCCAGAAAAAGTGAAGGGAAGAATCCCTGGCAGCTAAAGCTTTCGATTGCCTTATCTGTGACCCAGGAAAAATGTGGGGCAACATTCCTTAGTCACCTAAGGAAGCTTTTCCAGAGGAACGTTCTAAGACTCATCTGTCTAACACTGGTAACTATAATTTGGATCTCAGCCTGAGGCTAGAGACTAGTTGTCTTTTGGCAGCGATGGGAACTGTGTCTGGATTCAAAGCTAATTTGTTAAGTCTTTTAAAAGAGTAGATGGATCATGAATCCAAGTAACTACAGTATATAAGATGGACTATGATAGGGGCAGCTAGGTGGCACGGTGGATAGAGCACTGGCCCTGGATTCAGGAGTACCTGAGTTCAAATCCGGCCTCAGACACTTAACACTTACTAGCTGTGTGACCCTGGGCAAGTCACTTAACCCCAATTGCCCAGCAAAAAAAAAAAAAAAAAAAGATGGACTATGATAAATGCTATGAGAGATTCAAAACAAGTATTATGAGAATCAAGAGAACAGAGAGGTCACTTCTGACAAGGGGATAAAGAGGGGTCTCATGGAAGAGGTGGATTGTGATTTGGGCCTTAAAACAGAGGTAATAAATCAGTGGAAAAAGAGAAGAAAAACAGGTGGTGGCATTTGGAATGAAAAGAATGAAAAGAAAGTAGAGAGAGTCAAGGAGTTTATGAAAAAAGAATCGAAAAGACTTGTAATTAATTGAGTATATGGGTGAAGGATAAATAGAAGGCTAAGATCACCCCGAAGTTTCCTGAAATTTATACAGAAGACAAAGATAATAATAATTAATAATAAACAACTAGCATATTCACTGTGCTTTAAAGTTCACTTTATGATCTTTTTTATCTTACTTAATCCTTACAACTTTGTGAGGTAGGTGCTTATATTTTTCAAATGAGGAACCTGAGGCAGAGAGGTTGAGTGACTTGCCCAGGGTTATACAGGGAGTAAGAGTTTGAGTCAAATTTTTCTGACTCCAGGTCCAACACTCTGTGATACTACATTGTTGTTAATTCCATTTGTAATTTTTTTTTTGAGGCTTTAGTTAAGGAGAAAATAAAATTTTCATTTTTCTGATTTTTCTTTCATAGAAAATGATCCAATGAGTTGGAGGAACCTTGGGTTTTTAGGTGCATAGAATGGAGCTACTATTTTCATTCAAAAGCACGAATATTCAAGGTTTGAATATATCATTTGAATCTGTTGATTCTTCTGGAAAACAATGATTCCTTTTGAGGAGAGCTGAAGACAAAAATCAAGTTTGGAAACAGTGTTCATATAGATGGAGGCCTTTTCACTCTTAAATCTGTCTCCCAGGGCATTTATGACACTGTTTAGTCCCTTCCCTGTAATATGATTGAGTTTCTTTGTCTTTAAAATGAAAATACCAATGCTTGATTAAATTCAATTTGACAAACATTTACTTAGTGTCTGCTATATGCATGGCATTGTGCTTCTTGCTGAGTATAATAAAATCATGGGATCATAGATTTATTGACAGGAAGGACCTTTGACATCATCAAATCCAGCCCCTTTCATTTTGTAGGTGAGAAAACTGAGGCAGTAGGTCCGTTGTCAGTCAATAACATTGAGTTATTAAAGGTTTTTATAATTGCTAAATAATATCAATGAATTTTTGGAAGTTTGCAGTCAGTACTAGGGCTAAAATTGTGTAGTATAAGCCTCTTTACTCTCCTGGGAAAGGGAGAGAAAGATGAAGTGATTTCACCTCTTGGAGAATAACAAAATTGTCTGCCAAGTGATTGAAATACAGAGATTTTAGGAATCGAGCAGGTAAAAGAAAGTTGAGGAGAAGAATATGAAGGAAATAAGAAATGTGGTTTTTAAGACCACTCTATAAAGAAAAGAAATGAGAGAAATGATTATTAATAACCAATGATTTGGGGAGATTCAGATTTCTCCCTTTTTCTTTTATCCTCATTTCAAGACTTCAGTCTCTGAAGGTTTTCTTAACCTTCTCTACCTAGACCCCACAGAGATGGGGCAGTCATTGTACTCTACTCAGGTTTGGGTGGGGATAAATTCATTGAATAGATTGCCCAAAGCTGGGACTAACTTAGAAATAAATGACATAATCAAAGTTCAGGTCCAGACCCTCATTGTACTATTTATTTTCTCATTAATTGTTAACCAATCAGAGTTCATTGCCACTCTGAGGAACTCTCCTCTTACAATGGGCCATGAGCCCACCATCATGATGGTCTTTGGTCTAAGAGAGAGACAGCCAAATGGCCACCCTTTTATTAAAATGCTGCCATTATTAATAAAATGACTAAATTACCCAGAAATTATGTCTCAACCCTTTTTAAAGGCAAGAAAGGAAGAAAGAAGGAAGTTTAAGTATGTTGAAAAGAGAGAGTTCAGGGAGGTTTTTAACTTTGTTGAAATAAGAAGAATATGAAAAATTTTATGTGGTTTTTCTTTTTTATATGGGAACTATAGTATTATATTTGTAACATGAAATTATATGGAGATAGCAAAACAAATGTCTATCCTTGAAGGACCATTAGAAAAGTATATCTTAGCTGTAATATAAAGAATATAAAATTCTCTTGAGCATCCTACAGAGGTGGTTGACAATACAAAGCTGCCACTTTAAATCTTTGGCAGTAGACTATCTAAGAGGAGTGGGCCCTATAATGTGAAATATCGAAAGTACATGACCCATAAAACACTGGCCCTGGATTCAGGAGGACCTGAGTTCAAATCCAGCCTCAGACACTTGACACTTAGCAGCTGTGTAATGCTGGGCAAGTCACTTAACCCTTATTGCCCTGAAAAAAAGAATCCTTAGCCTCGGGAAAATTGAAGTTCTGATTTTGATTTGATGTGGTAAAGGTTTGTGCTGACCCTTATGGCAAAATATTGAAAGATCATGGCTCTGAAAGAAATGAATTAAGGTTAGAAATCCAGTTCTCCTGCTAATGGAAGTTCTGTTCTTGCCTCAAGGAAATGTGTTATCCTTGAGGCATGTGAGTGGATACCAGTGAGTCTGGTCTAGTATCTTCACACTACCAAGTTCTCTTTCAGGGATGTTTGGTCCACTATTTCTGACCTTGCAAGTAGAGTCAAACAATGGGTATTTTTTAGTGACAAGAGGGAAGCAGGGTGTTGTTTCTAGCTTCTCATTCCCAACTTCCAAATCAATCACATTGTTCTCCATGCCTCAGCCTCAACCAATCATGTTATCCCCAAGATGTCACCAATTCTAGAACCAAATGTATTATTTCCTTGTCTACCCTCTTGCATTCTTTGTTCTAACCTTATAAAAATGAGTTGTCTTTATCTTGGGGTCTTTGGCTAAACTCAGGCAGTCATTGACCCATTTTATTCACACATAGCACCCCTGTTAATAAAATGTTATCTTGCCCAGAGAAAACTTGCCTCAATCTACCTTTGTTGAATTTCACTCTTGAGAGAGATTAAATGACTTGCCCAGGGTCACATAGCTATTAATTGTACAACGCAAGATTTGAACCCAGGTATGTCTGATCCGTAGATCCAGATCTCCACCCACTAGATCACACTTGCTCTAATGAAAGAAGAGACTACCCTTTCTTCAAGGAACATGGCAGGGCAGATGAGACATGCACACTATTTTGATAGAAATTTTTAAAAAATAAGTGCAAAGGAGACTCTTTAATGAGGGACTATGGCCCTCATTAGTCAATTATAATTAATAAATCTATTTTGAGGGGATACCATACTTGAAGCCCAATGCTGTGTTATCCAGGAAATAACCAGCCTCAGGGGACTTACATTCTAGTTGAGATGGAGCTAGAAATTCAGGTGTAGAGATGAGACTACTACACAAATAACTAAATTTGTGGTGTCATAAATTGGTATGAGGTGACATGCAAGTTCAGAAGAGGGATGGATCATTTCTGAGTGTGAGGTTCAGAGTTCTCTCTTAGAGAAGTAGACCTTTGAACTGTTTTTAAGAATACCTGGGATTTCAAAAGTCAAAGATTTGCAGCGAGGACATTCTACATGGAAGGAAGAGGATACTGCTGTGTCTCTGTTGGCAGTATAAAGTCAAATGTTGTGATATCTTACCAATTAAAGGGGTTGCCTGGGTCTTCAGAGAGAACCAATTATGGTAAATAATTTTGTTAAATATGCAAATATTTTAATAAACATAACCTAACCAAGATGACTCCGTAGTAATTATGTACCCTCTATCACTCTATCAGAAATTAAATAAATACGAATAGAGACTATCACTGATATTTGGGTGTTGAGGCTCATGGACGTGTTCTAAGAGAAACACGAACATTTTAAATCTGTATTTGATGTCTTCAGAGTCTGCAATCACTCTCTAGACAAGCACATATTTGGGGGCTTTTAGATAAAACAAACTAAATCACACAGTTGGAATAAAAAGGCATCTCATTTTTGAGTGTTCATTTTCCTGGCTTTTAGAGAATACATTATCTTGTACCATCAGAAGCATTAAGTTTATATTGTAGATCCAGTGATCAGATTTGCTGATGATTGGTTCAAAATGAATCTTAAAGCAACAACATTATTTGTCTTCAGTATTTGCCCTTGGGATGATACCATTTTTAAAAGCAATATGCTTTTAGGTGCATACTTCCTCTAATGTTGACCACATTCAAAAACTTTTTGAATAAATATTTGGAATTCCATACCCTTGGCAGAATTCATTCACTCAACAAATCTTTATTAAATCCCTACTGTTTGTAGATGATAGAGCAGATTCAAAGTTTAGTTAGACATAATCCCTGGCCTCATGCTATTTACATTTTAGTGGGGAGAAATAAACAAAGATAACTAAAATAATAATAATAGTACCTAACTTTACATATGCACATTACATTTTGGAAAGCAATTTACATATATTATCTCACTTGATCTCATTACATGTCTACCTCATATATTTTGTCGTTGAGTCATTGCAGTCATATGTGATTCTTTGTAACCCCATTTGAGGTTTTCTTGGCAAAGATATTGAAGCAGTTTATTATTTTCTTCTCCTGTTCATTTTACAAATGAGGAAACTGAGGCAAACAGAGTTAAATGACTTGCCCAGGGTCACACAGCTAGTGGCTGTCCAAAGCCAAATATTAACTCATAAAGATGAGTCTCCCTGGTTCCAAGTCCAGTGCTCTATCCATGGTGCCGCCTAGCTGCCTCAGAGGGTGTGTGTGTATGTGTGTGTGTATGTGTTGTCTCATTTGATCCTCACAACAACCCCATGAAGTAGTTGCTCCTTACTTTACAATTGAGGAAGCTGATTCTGAGAGAGTTTGAGTGACTTGTACAGGGTTACACAGAGAATCTATTTCTAAGGCAGCATTTGAACTCAGGTCTTCCTTATCCAAATCCTGTGCTTTTTTCACTGTGCCACCTGAAGTGCATTAGAAAAGCTATCAAACAAAATACTATGTGAAGTACATGAAAGAAAGTTGTTACCCACAGACTTTGTATAGAAAGTGTTTGGGTTGGGCTTTTAAAGACAAACCAGGAATTCTCTGTGCAGATGAAAGTGGACTAGAATAGATTAGGCAAAGAACGGGAGGTAGGATATTCTAGAAGCATGCTTGCCTGCCCAACTTTCTTCACTTATTGCATAGTCTTATTACAGAGACCTCAGGGTTCACTGTGTTAAGAATGTCAAGAATAATCCAGTTGGGCTGAAGTATAAAGTGTATGGAAGAGAGTATTATAAGTGTTGCCAGGCTTAGCAAAAAGTGCTCAGCTCATCACAACAACTCTATATGACAAGTATTCCAAATATTATCAGCCCCATATTATCCATGAGGAAACTCAGCCTGCTATAGGTAAAATGACTTGCCTTTCGTCTTCTGATGTTGAAGGTGAGATTGGAACTCAGGTTTACAGGCTCCAGTTCCAGTCATCTATCCACTAGATACACCATTGTGCCACCAAATAGGCAGCATGGTAGAGTAGAAAGGATGTGGGACTGATGACAAACCTTCTTTCAAATCCTGCTTCTGACAATTGCTCATAGTGTGACCGAGGACAAGTCATTTGATCTCTTCAAACTTGAGATTCTTCATCAATAAAATGAGGATCATAACACTGGTAATATCTATTTCATCAGCCTTGCCTCACCTAAATCCATTTCACTTGCAAGTCAAGATAACACCCTCCTGATGTCGTTGGTCCTCTTTGAAAACAAAGGACAAACAACACCAGTTCCAATAACACCAACACCAATATCTATCCATAGGGCTGTTGTGAAAGTCAAGTGTAATGATACATTGAAAGCACATGATAAATATTAGCTTCTTATTCTGATCCTTTGATCTCTTTATATAACTAGATAGTAATGAGGGGTCAGTAGAAAATTTTGATCTTGTCAAGGATAGCCAAAGTAGGACTTTCCTGATGGGTGGTAGTAGTAATATATAGGAATGGATGAACAAATGAATAGATGAATAGAAAAGCACTGTGCTAAGTGCTAGGTACATAAAAAGAAAAGCAAGATAGTCTCTGTTCTCAAGGAACTCACATTCTAACAGGGAAACAACATATTTAGAAGGTTTCAGATACAAGTCAAATGGGAAAATTTCACAGTGTTTGGGATATGACAGCAAAGTAACACATAGGCAGAAGTTCCTAGAGAGAACCTTTAACACTTGGGAAGTGCATATGGAACCAAAAAAAAGAAAAAGGTTAGGAGAGAGCCAGAAGAGTCCATGTCTCTGAAGCCAAAGGGAAGAGAGGCTATCCAAGGCGTTAATCACTAATACTAAAAGCTGGAAAGAGATGAAAGAAAAGACCACTGGAATTGGCATTTAGGAAATCATTGGTGACTTTTGAGAGCCTTTTTTTTAAAACTTTTTTTGCGGGGCAATGAGGGTTAAGTGATTTGCTCAGGGTCACACAGCTAGTGTCAAGTGTCTGAGGCTGGATTTGAACTCAGGTCCTCCTGAATCCAAGGCCAGTGCTTTATCCACTGTACCATCTAGCTATCCCTGAGAGCCCAATTTTGGTAGAGTAGTGGGAAGCAGAGGCCAGAGATTCAAGGGCATTGAGGGGAGACTGGGTAGTGAAGAAGAAGAGGGTTGGACAACTTTTTGAAATTTAGCAGTGAGATGGAAAAGAGAAATTGGGTATTAGTTGAATGGGGTTTAAGGGTCAAGGGAAGATTTTTTTTTAATTGAGCAAACCTAAGTATTTCAGACAGATAGACAGAACCAACAAAGAGAGAGAAGATGAATAATAGAAAGGAGATAACTGCTAGAGGAAGATCATAGAAGAGTGGGAAGGAATGGGACCCAGGACATAGAGTAGATTTAAGATGGACTAGGTGTGACTCTTCTTTGAGTAGAGTGAAGGAGGTGATTATGCTGATGAGTTTTGAGGGATGGAGGAGAGAAGCAAAGGGAACTTACATTGGATGGTTTCAGGTATCTAGGTGAAAGAGGAGGCTAGATTGTTATTGTGGGCGACAGGAATGCTATGGAAGATGAGAGTAGAGAAAAGATTTGGAACAGTTCCTAGGGGAATAACAAATCAGACAGAATAGAAGGATTTTTGAGAAACATTGAGTTGAAGGTTGTTTGAGTTGTTTTAATCATAAATTAATAAAAGCTAAATAGCATAACTTTTTCTAGCATGCCGGGAACTGGATTAGGCCCAGGGATAAAGATTCATACATTGTAAATCTATGAAAATTGCAGGAGCAAGATGTTTAAAGACACAGCCATGGGGCAGTTAAGTGGTGCAGTGGATAGAGCATCGGCCCTGGATTCAGGAGGACCTGAGTTCAAATCTGACCTCAGACACTTAACACTTACTGACTGCTAGACAAGTCACTTAACCCCAATTGCCTCACCAGAAAAAAAAAAAAAGATACAGCCAGGTCCTAATTTATGCCAATAATGAATCCAGTAAAGTGCTCACATTACTTGAAGTTATAATTATATGCAAAACATAATCATTGGCTCTAGCCCAATGGAAATTTACAGGGGAGAAAATTTTTAAACAATTTTTTTCTGTGTATAAGCCTAACAACATAAGATAAGAAAAATGTATTTTTGATTCAAGTTTATTACAGGATAATAGAATAATTATAGAAGACATTAAAAAAATTTTAAATGACTGAATAGTATACCTAAAGATAAGCCTGCATTGATGGTATGATAAAATGTCTTAATTGTCATTTAAAATATTTTAGCAGTGTAGAATTTCTTTCTCTAAATCTTCATATATATATATATATATGTATGTATATATACTGGTAGATGGAGAAGGCTTTATCCACATCTGAGCAAATTTGCCATGCTCATATTCTCATAGTGAACCATAGTATGGTGACCTGGGGGCATTATCTAAAATCAGTAATGCTTTAAACTCAATATTTTTGTCCTTGTAATATTTTTTCAATAGCAGGACTAAAATAACTTGAAAACCAGTCTTCAAAAACAGCTTTAGTCACCCATACTCTGATGTTTGTCTGCTAAATAACTGAAAACAATAAATGTAGCCTCAGAGCTTGAGAATTTCAAATTTGATAAACAACATTGGTTTTAATTTAAAATCCCCTTCTGTACCCTCTCAATAAAGGTGTTAGATGATTCCTTGTCGTTATTGTTGTTATTGTCAATTGTGGCCTACACTTTGGGACCCCATCTGGAATTTTCTGGGCAAAGATACTATAGTGGTTTGTCATTTCATTCTCCAGTTCATTTTACAGATGAGGAAACTGAGGCAAACAAGATGGAGTGACTTACTTAGGGTCACACAGGCTGTATTTGAACTCATGAAGATAAGGCTTCCTGGTTCCCAGCCCAGTGCTCTATAGATTGCACCACTAGCTGCCCCAGATGACCTTTAGACACTCTAAATGTAGGTTGATTTTTTTTTAATTTAGAAATTTATGTTGTTGAAGGCATCCTTTCCCGGAATAAGCCTGTTTCATCCACATTCAAAAGTTCTTAGATCAGTCTATCTACCTCCTTTGATTGTTTTCTTTTTAAAAATCAGGATTTTTAGCGGCCTTGTCCTCATCCATACTGGGCACTTCTCCAGTAAATTAAACATTATGTATGCAATTGAACTTGATTTTTGAAGTGATTGCACCAACCAAGGTTAACAGTAAAAGTTTCTTCATTGTCTACTCCATTTACAATTTCTTTTACTGCCTTAAATGAGCTTGCAGCTTTTGTTTGCGTGGCCTTATGTTGGGATAAAAGGAATATGTTTGGATTGCAATCTTCAATCCATGTAGCTAAAAGTTTCTCTATTTCTAACTTCTATTCCTTGTAATTGTTTGTAAACCATAAAAAAGCTGATCCTTTTTCTTTGATCTCACCTGTGTTCAATTATATTCTGTACCATAGACTCAGACATTCCAATATCTTGCCCATTTTAGAGTTACTATGACCACATTTATGCTGTTCGATTGCATCAAATTGTTGTTATAATGTAATAGCAAGCCTTATCTTTTCTTGTACTGACAGTATTTCCATCAGAAACATTCATCCTTTTTTTCCTTTTTTCTTAAATTAAAAAAAATTTTTAAGTGAGGCAATTGGGGTTAAGGAACTTGCCCTAGGGTCACACAGCTAGTAATTGTCAAGTGTCTGAGGCTGGATTTGAACTCAAGTCCTCCTGACTCCAGGGGCCGGTGCTCTATCCACATTCATCCTTTTTTTTTTTTTAAAAAGTTAACATGACTTTTGGTAATATTGTAGGCAACAGGCTATCACATCCATATGCAACAAGAGACTGACTAATAGTCTTAGACTAGCTCACACACATTCGCATTAATTGAATTTTGGCTCCTATTAAATATAACCTGATGCCATTTAATAAGTCACACTAAATCAAATTTTGCATTATTCAAACTTGCCTTAATTATGAGCTAGTGAAACATTAAATGCTAGATTGTGCTGGAACACAGAGATAAGTACAGCAAGAGCTTTAGGACTAGAATTTGGAACACTACCTCCAGGTTTTTTTTTACTTGAGCAGTTGGTAGCTCTTGGGAGAGTTGGGAGAGCTGGATTGGCCAAATAGGAATGCAGCAAGATTGACAAATAGGTTTAGGATGGAATATAGAATAGAAGACCATGTTTCAAGTGGGATTTCAGTGATAGTGTGGTTACAGTTCCATAAGATAGAGAAGTGAGATACAAAGGAGTTCAGTGGATATGAAGAATGATATGATTAGGTTGTCAGAGAAGTCTTTAAACACCATGATTATTCAAGGTCCCAAGGGTGCAGGCAGGTAAAGGAGTAGAGAGAAAGGCCTTGACTCAACTCTACTATTTTTTTTTGGTGGGGCAATGGGGGTTAAGTGACTTGCCCAAGGTCACACAGCTAGTAAGTGTCAAGTGTCTGAGGTTGGATTTGAATTCAGGTCTTCCTGAATCCAAGGCCAGTGCTTTATCCACTGCTCCACCTAGCTGCCCTTCAGCTCTACTATTGTAAGTGAGGAAGTTTGGAGAGTGAAGACATGGAAGTTGATAGATGACAACAAAAAGGAGAGAAGAGGGGAAGTGGAATCATTAGGTACCTTGAACCTTGAAAGAGCAAGGCCATTCAGGTACTGGGAGCATGAGTAGAAAATGATGAATGTTCATGGCCCTAGAAGTAGTGAAGGAGAATGGAGAATGGAGAAGTGCCCATCAGTGAATAGGGTTGTAGGAATGAATATGGCATTACTAGGACAAAGTCAAGATTTAGTTTAAGTGAGATATTCTGGATGAAAAGTTAGCATCTAAGGGAGTTGTGAATAGAGGTTTCAGAGTGGTAATGGACCAGATGATGAGTGACCATCATAAATGATGACTGTTCACAAACCTAGGGGTAGGGAGGGAGAAGGGAGAAGAAATCACTATAAGTGCAGTGGGCTGTGAATAGAGGAGGGTTTTCAGAGAATAAAACAGGATGGGATAGATTGAAGACCCACTTGGAGTGGGCCTCAAGACAAGTGGCAATAGGGCTGGGTTTGGGGCAGTAGTGTTGGGGTGCTACTTGTATACAAGGCAACAAGACTAGCAGAATGGGATTTGAGAACTAGTATTGGAAGGAAGTTTGGCATATCAGCAAAACTTAATGAATAGAACCTACAGGGCTAGGTCCACCCCAGAATTAGGACTAGAATTTAGAACTCTACCTCCAGATTTTGTTGTTGTTGTTTTTTTTTCTTTCAAGCAGTTGGTAGCAGTTGTGAGTTATCCAAGTCAGGATTCTGACCTGTGGCCCATGTGATATGGGTCAGGCCTTTTCAAAGTCAGTGTGTATGTAGATGCTTGAAAACAATATGCTTTTAGGTGCATACTTCCATTAATGTAGGACACATTCAAAAGCTTTTAAGATAAATATTTGGAATTCCATGCCCTTTGCAGAAGTCATTCCTTCAACAAAGCTTTATTAAATCCCTACTATTTATAGAGTATATTAGGTAGATCCTAGAGCATATACCAAGTTTAGATAAAACAGAGCCTCTAACCTCATGCTATTTATATTTTAGTGGGGAGAGAAATAAAGAAAGATAACTAAAATAATAACAATAATATCTAATTTTACATATACATGTTAAATTTTGGGAGGCACTTTCCATATATTATCTCAGTTGACCTCATTATTTATATATGATGAGAATATAAATAATGAAATCAACTGAGAATATATATATAAAGTATGAAATATAAAAAGTATATACATATGTAAATAGATGTGTAATATGTAAAATATATACACATGCCTATATTTATGTACATGTACATATATGTACACACATATTTGTATCTGTATATACACATGTATATATGTGTGTATTATAAGGTTGTCATAAGGAATATACGTGTAGGTTATCATGAGGAATATACATACATACAGACACGTATACATTCCTCACGACAACATATAAGTGTTTCTCATTTTATAGTTGAGGAAACTGACTCTTAGAGAGCTTAAGTGACTTGCTTGGAGTTACACAGAGAGTGTGTATCTGAGACAGGATTTGAACTCAGGTCTAACTTACTCCAAGTCTCATACTCTAACCATTGTGCCACCTGAAGTGCATTAGAAAGCTATCCTGTATGCATGCATATGCAAGTATGTGTGTAAGCATGTAATTTCCATTACATTTAGAAACACACATTATTTGCTAAATTGATACTTTCTTAAATTCAGTATAAAACACATAGCTGTCCATGAGGCTTCAAAGAATTGCCAATTTTTGTTATATACAAATGCATTAATTCAACTAGAATTTACTGAATAGCTATTGTGTCCTCAGAAGATGCTGACCTACCCGAGGAAGGGGCATTTCCTCACTTGGGAGTTCCTTATACCACCAAAATCACACCTTCACTTTCAGTTCAGAAGGGTTCAAGATTTGCTCAGCTTTCATACTGTTCACTTCATACCAGTGCTGGATTTCCATGATATGGGGGGCTGGCTTCAAATGAGTTAATACGCATAAAGTGCTTTGCAAACCTTAATGTATCTGATAAATGCTATATCTTATTATTATAATTTTAATGTAATGATGCCTTTGCTGTCTTAACAAAATTGAAGAATATTTTGAAGAGCTTATTTTCACCTCATTTCTTATCTGTTTTCCTCCCCATCCTTCCCCTTCCCCCCACTTTCCTGATCTTGGGCTGGAATTTGCTGATCCTGCATTTCTAGCTTGGTCTCTGCCCTTTTAAATCAGCAACCTAGCTTCACAATGGTTTTGTTCCTCAAGGCCAATGCCAGAGCTTCAACAATTGAGGCTTTTCCTTAAAAGATCCATGTGAAGCTTTCATATTGTAGATAATCTCTGCATGTGAAGTGCTTACCTTTTACCACTGTCTGTTTTTGAAGACCCCCTAGTGTGAAAAGCTTTTATGGTGCTCAGTCTGGAATGTATTTTCTCATACTTCCCTCCTATTTTCAGTGTGTGTGTGTGTGTGTGTGTGTGTGTGTGTGTGTGTGTGTGTGTGTGTGTGTGCGCGTGCGTGTGTAGTGGAGGGAGGACAGACTGTGATGTCCCTGTTTGCTCCTTTGGGTGCTGGGATGATCTGGTTCAGAAGCATAGATTCCCTGCCCTCTGCCCCCCTCCTTCATCTTTTCCTCATTCACAGCTTCTTGCAGTACAGTCATCACTTATTCAGAGGTGTCAAACAGACGGCCCTAGAACCCAGATTAAAATGTAATTGAAAAACATTTAGCAAAATAAATAAGAATGCAACAGAACATAGATAATGTTAATATGTGGTTGTCAAAGCCAATATGAGCCTCTGACACCATTGATATATCCTACTGTTACCAAGAATTGTGTTTGCCCATTTGAGCTTGTTTGGAACATCTAAAAGTGTCCCCGAGCCAAGGTGACCCTCTATGGAAATGTGAAATAAGTGGTATTTGTCCTCAGTGCTCTCCCTTCTTCCTATGGTAGCAATGCCTTCCCTTTCCGGTATCTAGGGATATTATACAATGTCCTTTTCCTCTTTAGTAACATCTCCTCTTGGGAAAGGATAAAATAATCATCATTAGTTGGATCATAGACTGAGCTAGAAGGATGGGAGAAGTCATCCAGGCCACCCTCCTGTTGTTAGAGACGAGGAAACAGGCCCAAAGAGGTTGAGTGATTTGCCCAAGGTCACATAGGTTGCAGTGGTAGAAGAGGCAGAATTTGTACTCAGGTTCTGTGAATCCAAATTCCTTGCTTTTTACATTGTACCACACTTATAATGAGTTTCTTATTCCTGGGATAGTCACACTTAAAGTTTCATCTTGAGCTGATGACTGAGAGGCTTTGTCTGGGTTCTGAACATTCCAGGTGTATAATTCATGGACCAGTCCTACGCTCTGTGCTTACCGGACTAAGTTCACCTTGAGGGGCAGCCTCTAAATTCCCAGCTTTTTGTCTCACTTTGCCCCTACCAAGAATTTTTTTTCTCAGAAAGCTCAGGATGTAGTTTGAGTGTAAGTTCCTAGCAATGGATGTATAAGGCGCTCCAACTGCTATTGAGTGCAATATATACACACACACACACACATATACATATATATATATATACATACATACATATATATATATACACACACACACACACACAGTATATATATACAGTATATATATACACATATAGTGCAGTATATATATATATACACACATACACACAATTATATAAAATGCACTCATGTGTTATGTGGATATAAACACATTTATGCATGTATATACATATGCGTGTATCAATGTATTATGTATACATATACACTATATAGTATATTATATATATAAATACACATGCATGCATACATGTGTATATGTGTGTATGTATATATACACACATATATATGGAGAGAGAGACACACACACAAAGAGAGAAAGAGAGAGACAGAGGGAGACAGACATAGAGAGACAGAGAAAGAGACAGAGATGTATAGTGAGGGCAGCTAAATGGCACAGTGGATAGAGTGCCAGGTATCAAATCAGAAAGACTTATCTTCCTAAGTTCAAATCCAGTGTCAGACACCTATTAGCTGTGTGACTCTGGGCAAATCACTTGACCTGTTTGCCTCAGTTTCCCCATCTGTAAAATGAGGTGGAAAAGGAAATGGCAAACCACTCCAGTATCTTTGTCAAAAAACAAACAAACAAACCCCAAACAGGGTCATGAAGAGTTGGAACAATTGAATGTGCAGATGGATTATGTGTATGTGTGTGTCTGTGTGTTTGTGCATACCTTCTCTGTACCCCATTTCTTCCTCTCATCTTATTCATAAGCAATGGGAAAATAATAGGTATAATCTGAAAAGCATACAGTGCACAGCATCGTTAAAATATCAAATCTTAAATATTTTAAATAAGTATTCTAAGTAAATATACATCCATCCTTATTGCAGCAGCAAACAATAGGATCTTAATAAGTGTTTAAATTGAATTAAATAATTGTGCTATAAGACATGACAGGACGATTTCAGAAAAGCCTGGAAAGACTTGCATGAACTGTATGGTGAAGTCAGCAGAACCAGGAGAACATTGTGCACAGTGACAGCAATGTTACTTAATGAAGACCTGTGAATGACTAAGCTATTCTCAGCAATACATCCCAAAGACAATCCCAAAGGACTAATGATGAAGCTGACTATCCATATCCAAAGAAAGAACCGATATTGATTGGACACAGACTGAAGCATGCTATTTTTCACTTTTCATTTTTTTCTTTTATTCAAGTTTTCTTTTCCAAATAAACTAATATGGTAATGTTTTGCATAATTGCACATGTATAACCTGTATCTGATTGCTGACCTCCCCAGGGAGAGGGGGAGGGGAAGTGGGGAAGGAAGGATAAAATTTGAAATTCAAAACTTTAAATAAAATAAATAAAAATATTTATTATTTTTAAAATATAAAAAAATCTGATTAAATTAAACTGTGGTAGAAAATCCAGTAGACTTTTGTGTTGCTCAGAATCACCTAATTAGGGATTTTAGCACAGTGCCATCTTGCTGTTCCCCAGCTGAGCCCCCCTGCATGAGGGTTCAGGAGGAGCAGAGGAGGACAGTGGATGTGTTGAGGACGAAACACTGCTTGAGATTCCTTGGGAGCTGTGAGGTTGGCCTGAGAGGTGTAACAAAGGGTTTCCTCTGGTTTGTACTTTCCCTCCTCCACGGCCCCTGAGTTACCTTATGGTAGTCTTTCCCATGGGCATCTGATGGATTATTTTGGTGACTCGTCAGTGAATTGCATTCTCTCATCTGATTCCTGCAGTTCTGTGGTCACCTGCTGAAGATGCCCAGGCATGCTGTATTCATGTCTTATTCCTCCTCCTGTGCAAATGAATCAGAAAAGACTTTCTCACACACAAGCCATCGATGCTCTTACACTGGATTGCTTCTACCCGACTTTCCATCCAAAAGCCATTTGTTTGTTCTGCTTTCCGTAGCTGATGATGAGTAAGAGCCAAGCAAGATGTATTCTCCCCTTTTCCCTGCTTTCTTAATTTCGGATGACCCACATGGAATTCCTGTCAGTTGTCTCTTTCAAAGTGCTTCTTTAAAACACAGAGGACCTTCTGAATTATATGGAATATGATGAGCCCAAGTTGCAGGGAAGATGCCCATCTGTCTGCTGTAAGCAGGATTTATTTTAGGGACTCTCTGAGGCTTTGGGGTTTATTCAACACAGAAGTCAAAAGAAGCACTCCTGGGTGCAGTTAAACATGTAGCAGCACTTTCCTCTTGAGCACATCCTTATATTTCAGAATGAAACAGATCCAGAGAAGTCATCCAGCAAAGGCTGTAATGCCTCAAGTACCTTGTAAAGTGATTGTTCGATATGACCTCTGGGAGAACCCACAGTGTCTTCGGGGGCACCCGAATTTAAATTTCTCTCTCTGTATCAGTTTTCTCTTAGCACCTCTACCTAAGAGTAGTCATTATGCCCAATAAATTTATATATGAATGTGGCTTTTTGCACTCACTCAAACCAAACCTAGGCCCTGGCAAGAAGTACAACTTGAAATTTGCTGTTTTAATTATACTGTGAAACCTTAGTTACCAGAAGCCCATGGGAAATGAATCATTCAGGATAGCAGAGTTTTTCCAGTTAGCTGAGAATTTCTATATTCCTTTGACAGCCAAAATTTTCCATTTTAACCCCTGAGGATGGAAATCTTTCTGAAGTCACTCACAGACTTTGCTAAGTCCTTATAACTGAACATAATTTAAATTTTTTCTTAATAACTGAGGTTCATTTATCAACAAATCATAACAATGGCTAACACAGAGGACGTGAAACCCTTTCAGTGGGTCCATGAGATAAAGATTATTTTCATAATAATATTAAGATGTTTCCATTTCTAATATGGCAAATATTGATACATAGAAGCCGTATAAACTAAAGCCCTTTGAGAGTGTCCTCATTAATTCTTTACATTCTTTTTTTCTTTCTTTTTTTTTCTTTTTTTGGTGAGGCAATTGGGGTTAAGTGACTTGCCTAGGGTCACACAGCTAGTAAGTGTCAAGTGTCTGAGGCCGGACTTAAACTCAGGACCTCCTGAATCCAGGGCTGGTGCTTTATCCACTGTACCACCTAGCTGCCCCAGTCCTCAATAATTCTTAAGAGTTTTAAAGTGGGGAACAGCTAGGTGGCACAGTGGATAAAGCACAGGTCCTGGATTCTTGAGGGCTGAGTTTAAATCCGGCCTCAGACACTTGACACTTACTAGCTGTGTGACCCTGGGCAAGTCACTTAACTCTCATTGCCCTGAAAAAAAAAGTTGTAAAGTGTCCTAAGACCAGAAAGTTTCAGAATTACTGTTCTAAGTAAATGCTCTCTTCTCCCTCTCCCTCTCTGTCTCTCTGTCTTTCTCCCTCCTTCTCCTTTATTTTCTTATTCTCTCTCTGCCCTATCTCTCATCTATTTCCATTTTGGGGCCTCTTTCTTTAAGACCTTACTCTATTATGGAATCATATAATGGTGTCCCTGTGGCCTATTAAATTTGGTTAAAGCTATTCTCTTATTAAGTATTGTTAGCCTGCTGTGCTGTTTATGTTTTGGGGTCTGCTTTTATACTTCTTCTCTTGCTGTCGCTACTTCTTGTTGTCATCCAGTCTCCATGGGGTAGAGCCTTACTACTTCTAATCTGCTATGGGCTTCAGAACCAAGTAACCACACTTGATAAGCCTGCAAGTGAAACCAGAGTAAATCCAACTGGAGTAATGGCCGTAGGGGCATTTCTTTAATTGGACTTTGTGATGTTTGTTTTGGTTCATGATGGGCCTGGTTTTGCTTATATTCTTAGTTGTGTTCTGCTTAGGTGGTAGCTAGGTGGCACAATGGATACAGCATTGGCCCTGGAGTCAGGAGGACCCGAATTCAAATCTCACCTCAGACACTTCTGGGAAAGTCACTTAAGCCCAATTGCCTTAAACATCCAGGGCCATCTCCAGTCATCCTGATGTATATCTTAGCACTGAACCCAGATGGCTCTGGAGGAGAAAATGAGGCTGTTGACCTCCCTCACTTAAATCCAATTCACTGGAAGTCATGACATTACCTCCCTTAGGTATTGGTCCTCTTTGAGGACAAAGGACAAACAACAACAACAACCTAGGTGGGATTGTCAGATAGTTAAGTTGTCTAAGTAGGGGAAACATTAATTGGGAAAGATTTGGTAAAAAAAAAAAATGACTAGATAAATAATAAGAAATGCTTCTTTTTCTTCAGGCTTACCCAATGACCCCCCCCCCAACCCCTGTCAACATACACGCCATGTTCCCCCATGCCAGAAAAAAACCCAAACCCACCAACTAGATTTCTCCTATATACGAAGTTAAATTGCTTGCTTTTATAAATCTAGATTGATATAGAAATTCTAGTCTAGCTTGAAAAACCAGAATATTTATTATCCAGTGTTCCTGTGTGGAAATCCAGGAACCTAAGGAAATAAGGTAGAGGAATATGGGTAAAGAAAAAGAAGGAAAGAAACAGAAGAGATTTGGGGGTAGAATTTATTTTACTACAGACAACCTGGCCACAGGGAGAAAGTGGACAAAGTCTTGTGAATATTAATTACAAAATGAGTGGGGATGAAGGAGGACTTTAACTTTCTGGTTCCTTGTTGGTTTGGGAATAGCTGCTAAAATGCATAGCCGCTGATAAATTTTTAAAAATTTATTTTTTTATTGATGCCATTTGTTTTTTCTTCATATTCATTTTTTAATAGATCCTTCTCCTTTCTGCTACTCAGTAGAGCTTTCCTTGTTGCAGGACTAAAAAAGAAAAGGAAAAATAAAACTTGAGCAGCTGATCAATTCTTAACTTGCCTAAGAGATAATTTCAAGAGGAGGTAAAAAGATGAACTACTATTGTGGACCTGATTCTGACCTCTGAAAGGGAACTGGCTGTTTTGTTGTTCAGTCATTGTGAATTGTGTCCAACTCTCTGTGTCCCCATTTGAAATTTTCTTGGCAGATATACTGGAGTGGTTTGGTATTTCCCTTGCCAGCTCATTTTAAAGATGAAGAAACTGAGGCTAACAGGATCAAGTGACTTGCCCAGGGCCACACCAGCTAGTAAGTGTCTGAGGTCAGATTTGACATCAGGAAAATGACTCTTCATGATTCCAAGTTCTGTCCACTGAGACACCTAGCTGCCAAGAAGAATTTGAGGTAGGTAAAAAGACAAAGCAATAATCTAGAGGTAGAGGACCCATATTGAACCTTCAAAACAAGATCTAGTTGAGTTCTAGTATAATGATTTCACCTTTGGACTGCTCCAGCCAACCGTTTCTCCTCTACTAAATGCTACCAAAATTACACTATTTAGCATTAGGTGAGGTTATGCGACTTGAAATTTACTTACAGGTTCTTTCCTCCTGTAAAATAGCAAAATGTGAAGTTCTGTCATGCAAAATGAGGATGTCTTTTCTGGCCATAAATGGTTTTATATTTGCACAGCAATTGCATGTATTCAGAATAACACGAAAATTGTTTTCAAAAATGATTATTTTGAGACGCATATAACCTCATCATCTTCAGCCAAGCAGTGGAGTGAATTGAATGCAAATTACTTGGAGATTGCAGTTTATATTTTGGGTCTAAGCATACCAAAAAATATTTTTGTGGCTATTAGGTTTTAACATGATACTAGCCAGTTTGTTATACACTTGGAGTTTGGGAAAAGGAAAACAGGAAGGAGAAAAAAGTTGGAGAGAAGATACAAGTAAACTGTGTTGTGTAGCTATAGTTTATGGTTTTTAGTATATAGTTATAGTTTATGAGAAATATTCAAGAGTAAGTTGTTGGGGCTTTTTATAAGTTGGCCCCTCTATGTATTTCTCATTTATTAGAATTTCATTATGTTTGCTTATAAAAGTTTTATTAATCGGAGACTCCTATATCTTCATTAATTTTGTATATATTTATTAAATGCTTTTGTCCTTTTTTTTTTGTCAGTGTGGGTAATCCTTATCCTGATGCAGGTTACATTCTCTTCATGTCTTAGCAGATGGCCTTATGAGTTACTATGGCCAAAAACAATTAGTCCCCTGATGGTCCACCCTCTGGTGATAAGTCTGTCTTCATTTAGCTAGGCCTTTCCTAAAACAACAAATATATAAATTGTTGCTTAGCCTCTTGGTAGACTCTATTAGCTCTTTCATCCCACTAACCCATCTCCTCTGTGGTGTGATAAAGCAATGAAGAAATTTAGTTGAGGTTCAGTGAATTTATCCCTTACATAAAAAGCTTACATAGAATCAATAGAATTTGAGAGTCAGATAGAAACTCAGTCTAGTCCTATCTAACCCCAAAGAATCTTTGGTGTTTCATATTTGATGAGTGGTTCTCCTAGGTAAGGGGTAATTTGCCCTTTCTAGAGGTAGTCAAGTAAAATTTCAGACTCTCAGTTATTGGGAAGTTTTCTTGACATCAAGCTTAAATTTGCCCCTTTGTAATTTCAATCATCCAAATTTAGATAAGATTAAAACAATCTTTGCCTTTGAGGTGGCTATAGTCTATTAAAGAGAGACATATACAGAAATAGGTGTTTATGAAATATATATAATATAAATACAAGAAATCATTTTTGAGGGGCTTAAGGGGGATAGATCAGAAGAAGCTTCATGTAGAAAATGTTAATTTAATGGAATTTTGAAGAAACAAGCAATTTAAAGAAGAAAAGGTGAAATGGTAGCATAATATTCTAGGAATGGAGAAGACAACCAGTGCAAATTATTGGAGACAGTCATTTGTTTCCAAACCAATAGAAAGGTGTGGAGAGGGGAGATGAAGTATCATGTGTGATCAACAGTAAGAAGTCTGGTTTGCCTGGATTGCAAAGTGTGGGAAGGGGAGTAATGTATAATAAGGTTGGAAAGATAGATCGAGGCTGGGTTGTGGAGAATTTTAACAACTAAACAGAGGAACTTATATTTGATCCAGGAAGCAATAAGGAATGACTGATTTATTGAGTAGGGAAGTGATATGGTGAGACCTGAACTTTAGGAATATTACTTTTATCAACTGAGTAAAGGATGGATTGGAATGGTGGGGAAATTGAGCTAAATAGACCCGTTGGAAAGCTATTATAATATTCCAGAAGGTGGTGATATGTGCCCAAAGTAGGGGGGTGGCCATATGCATATAGAGAAGGGGATGATGTAAGAGACATTTTGAAAGTAGAAATAAGATTTACCAACATGTCATCCATTCCTTTATCCATGCTATTGATAAAAAAATTAATATCGGGCAGCTAGGTGGAGCAGTGGATAGAGCACCGGCCCTGGAGTCAGGAGGACCTGAGTTCAAATCTAGCCTCAGACACTTGACACAACTAGCTATGTGACCTTAGGCAAGTCACTTAACCCCAATTGCCTTACCTAAACAAACAAAAATTAATATCACAATACTATGCACAGATCCTTGGGATAATCCATTAGAGACTTCCTGCCACACTGACATTGAACTACTAACAGCTAATCTTTGAATCTAGCGATCCAAGTGATTCTGAATCCACTTGATTGTATTATTATCTAATATAGGGGCTGGCAAATTATGCCTTGGATGGCCCTGCTATTTCTGTACTACAGGCTGTAGTTTGCCAACCTGTGAACTCTAACCTGTATTTTTCTTTCTCCATTGGAACAGTATTAAATATTTTATCAAATACTTTGATAGAATCTAGGTAGACTATCTCTATAGTATTCCCCACATCCAGAAGTTTAGTAATCCTGTCAAAAACGAAAATGAGGTTGGTCTGGCATGACCTGTTCTTGATGAAACCATGATAGCTTTTCATGATCCCTACTTTTCTTATCTAATATTATGAAACTGATATATTGATCTATTTGGGCTTATAACAAGGATAGAAAAATAGGTGTTTGGTAGGAATTAAAAGAGGGAGATAATACTTGGCATATGTTGATGAATACTTAATAAACCTTCCTTCCTTCCTTCCTTCCTTCCTTCCTTCCTTCCTTCCTTCCTTCCTTCCTTCCTTCCTTCCTTCCTTCCTTCCTTCCTTCCTTCCTTTCTTTCTTTCTTCCTTTCTTCCTTTCTTCCTTTCTTCCTTTCTTCCTTTCTTTCCCTCTCTTCCTTTTCCTTCCTTCCTCCCTTTCTTCCTTTCTTCCTCCCTCCCTTTCTTTTCCTTTCTCCCTTTCTCCATCCCTCTATCCCTTTGTCCTTCTCTCCTTCCCTCCTCCTTTCTTTTCTCCCTTCCTCCCTTCTTTTCCCCTCCCTCCATCCCTTCCTTCCTCCCTCCCTCCTTCCCTTCCTTCCTTCCTCCCTTCCTTCCTTCCTTCCTCCCTTCCTTCCTCCCTTCCTCCCTCCCTTCCTTCCTCCCTTCCTCCCTTCCTTCCTTCCTTCCTTCCTCCCTTCCTTCCTTCCTTCCTTCCTTCCTTCCTTCCTTCCTTCCTTCCTTCCTCCCTCCCTTCCTCCCTTCCTCCCTTCCTCCCTTCCTCCCTTCCTCCCTTCCTCCCTTCCTCCCTTCCTCCCTTCCTCCCTTTCTCCCTTCCTTCCTTCCTTCCTTCCTTCCTTCCTTCCTTCCTTCCTTCCTTCCTTCCTTCCTTCCTTCCTTCCTTCCTTCCTTCCTAGTTATCCTTTGAGAAAATGGTGCTTCCAATTTGCTTTTAGTAATCCATACTCTCTTATGTAATCCTACTCCACACTGCATATTTTGAGCAGCAATATATATTTGTAAGATGCCAGGATGCGGTTAGAGATGCAGCATAAGGGTAAGTACCCAAGCAAAGTCAACCATCCGACTCCGAGATTAAGCCCACACTAATTACACATTGTGCTAGTGAGCAATATGCATTCATAGAAACAGATGGCTAGGAGGAATCTGCAGAGGCTAACCAGACCTAGTAGATCTCACTAAAAGTATTAAAATTAATTTTGGACTTAGGACACAGCAATGCCTATCTGTAAAAGTGAAGTTATGCTAGTTCACTAAAAGTTCACACTAGCTAGCTCAAGGTTAGTTTTGAGGCTCTTCTCCAGATAAATCAAAGCCAATCTTAACACTCTTTCTTCAGTTATCTGGATTTTTCACTTGGACATTTCCTCAATTCTTCATTTGCCTCTGTGTGTATAGACCTGAGCTCAAGAAAAGGAATGCCTTCTAGAAGCACCAACGCTGAAATTCTCTCTGACATCAAGCAGTGATGGATTAAGAAGTCAACATCTGTACTGACATTCACTTTTCAGTGAATATGGAAAGATTTAGATTCTGGTACCATCACACTTCTCTCTTTCAAAAGCAGAAGTTTAAATACATGCATATTATCTTATGTCATAAAAACTTTTATTATGATTGATTTCTTTTGTGGCAGATGTTTTATTCATGAGTTAAGTTATTTCTGCGAAAACTCTGTGAGTTTCCATTTCATTTTCTTGAGTTGAATATGCCATGATTTTGTTTTTTGTTAAATCCGTATATAGGATATATCATTTCTGGGATGCTAATGCCTGTCTTAGGGATAGAGCACAGCTGTATGTAAAACTGAGCTGACTGTTGCCTGCAGCCACCTCCCTGGGAGTTTTCAATGTAGTTTATCTGTTTTCTGGGTTAGACAGTATTTCAGCTGTAGAGGAAAATTCCATCTTGTACATATTTGGCAAGATTGCTGCTACACTGCTAGCTGGAATCTCTTGGGGAAAGGTATGGGGGAGGGGAAGTAACATAGCCTGAGAGTAATAGGAAAAAGGAACAGATGATGCTGAGTCAGCAAATCATCCTAATAAACTTTTTCATTATGCATTTATGTTGTCTGTGAGCAGTATGTGAAATCTTAGGGACCAGTATCAGATTACCAATTAAAAAACCCTTTGGCCACCATTAAAGTTGACCATTTGTGTGATCTTGGGTATATGTGAACCTTAGGCTTCAGATTTTTTTAGCTGTAAAAGGAAACAGGCTTCAATTTGGGATAACTCTAAGGTCCTGTGTAGCTCCAACAACTAAAAAAGTCATCTTTTCCACCATTTTGTTTATTCGAGTTCCTTCTATTGGTTAGTTTCCTCCCTATGCTTGTTTCCTTTCTTTTATAAGAAATGCTGTTTGGCGTTCAAAGCCTGTCACAACCTGGCCACCTTCTGCCTTTCCAGATTAATTATCTTACTTCCCAAACTTTCCTTCTTAGTATTCCTCACGCATAGATAGCACTCCAGATCTTCCTTTTCCCTGGCTATCCCCCATGTCCCAAATGTACTTCTGCTTCTCAGAATTCCTGATTTCCTTAAAGTCTTGGCTCAAACATTTTCTACATGAAACCTTTCCCGATTCCTTCAAGCTGCTCGTATTTCTCTCTACTCTTACCCCATTATCTTGTGACCATTTTGTATATATATGAAGATGGGTTTCCAGCCTGAAGCCAATCAGTGAATCAACCAACATAGTAAAGCAGATACTAAGAAACTTTGTAACTTCGCCACTATGTATGTACAAAGAATGAATTTAAAAGAATTATACCGGCTAATTGTTTTTTGTTTGTTTGTTTTTGTTGGCTTTTTTGCGGGGCAATGAGGGTTAAGTGACTTCCCCAGGGTCACACAACTAGTAAGTTCAAGTGTCTGAGGTCAGATTTGAACCCAGGTCCTCCTGAATCAAGAGCTGGTGCTTTATCTACTGCACCACCTAGCTGCCCCCACTGGCTAATTGTTAATGGAGAGGGTGTCTATAGAAGCTTAGTAAGTATACTACTAAAGCTCCAGTCCCTTACATTTAATACCTCAAAACTACCGTGGGGAGTGGTATTCAACTGACTTTGGAGTTTAATTTGAAGCCATGATGACAAAAGGGGTGCTATACTTGTATATGTGTCCACACGTGTATGCATGCACGTATGAGTGCATGAACATATATACTGTGATTTGTGGATGCATGTGCATATGTATATAGCATACTGTGTGCATGTACATGTATATATGCATTGCTGTACATGTGTCTTTATTGTATATGTGTGCATATACATGCATGTGTATATATGAGTATGTATGGATGTATATATGTAAATGTAAATATGTATATATATCTTTGCGTGTGTAAGGTATAGGTATAGGTATAGGTATAGATTTAGGTCTAGGCATCTAAGGTCTCTTTTCAGTAGTTTATAAAGTACTTAGGCAGGGCTATTTCAATTTTGTCTTTGCACCTGCAGTGCCTGACACACCGTAGGCACTTAATAAATGCATAGGAATTGATTGATAGAGATTAATTTAAAAGATGTAAAGACAGAAAGGGTTTGGACAGAAGAAGAGGAGATACTTTGATTATTTTTGTCTTCAATAAATGTTGATTAGTTTTTTGTTTCTTCTTTCTCCATTTCCAGGTAATAGCATTCACGTTAATCTCACTGTCTTGTGGTAAATAATGTCTCTGTGGTTTGGTACAGTACTCTGATACATGGTTGTTTTAAAAAATTTTTTCTTGAAATTGGAAGAATAAATCAGTCATTTCTTTTAGTATGCATATAGTTTCTACCTTTCCACCATTCTCTCCCGGAATCTATACTGCATGTTACTTGTTTTAACTTTGTTTCATGTTATATAAATTAATGGTAGCGGGGCAGCTAGGTGGCGCAGTGAATAGAGCACCGGCCCTGGAGTCAGGAGTACCTGAGTTCAAATCGGGCCTCAGACACTTGATACATATTAGCTGTGTGACCCTGGACAAGTCACTTAACCCCAATTGTCTCACTTAATAAAAAAAATAATAAATTAATTAATGGTAGGTAATAATTTGTCCTATCTTAGGCTTAAATTTGCTAAAGTTCATAGAATTCTTGAAAACCCGCTTTTAATATTTTCTTCTCATAGTGGGACTACTCAGCTGACCACTTTCTAGTTAAGTAGCTCATGTCAGATGGAAAAAAAATAAATTCCTTGTGGTTTCCTTGTTACTTATTCATAGCCTGCCTTAGGCCAAAGGCACTTGCTGGTCCCTTTGGAGACTTGGACACAAGAGCAGTTTGGTTCCTTTCTGTTTTTTCACGTTTCTTTATTGGTCCGATGTTATCTTGTTTAGCTGAACTCCAAGGGCCCTGAGCTCCCTCAAATGGGAACTGGTGGGATAGGATTGTTAATATCAGTGATTTAATATAGCATGTCATGCAAGAATAACTCTTGCCATGTGTTTGTTTAGTTTTCTATTGTTCTTTTTGTTAAATATTTCTTGATTGCAGAGCAACCCACAATATTTATTCATATTTTTAATCAATTGGTCAAACAATTAGGAGCTTACTATGCATGTACATTTAAATTAAACAGTGAAAATGGTTATGCAGTCACGTGACTAAATCTTACCAACTGGACAACTGTTAGACAATTGGTATTACGCATCTTAAGTCTAGTGTTAGAGAGATATTGAGAGCTGTGGGTTGCACAGTACTTGTAAGGCAATTTTGGTGATGGGATTGCCTTTTCTGTACCTAGAAGAGAGGCAGTATTATCAAAAGTTAATGTAAATTGGTGACTTTCTGAGATTCATAATTCAATTAGAGGCTTTAGTAAGTGAGGGAATTAACCAATCATAAGAAGGAGACTATGTGAGGAAACATAAATGAACTCTTATTTAACTAGACTTGTGATTAATTTCTCTGTTGCCATCCCCTATAACAGACAGAGATACTGACTTGACTTTGCTACTCTATTTCCACGCCATTTGAGGAGTCTGTCCTTCTGTGCCTCCTCCAGGATAAGTTGGCACCAATGTGGGGCAGCTAGGTGGCTCAGTAGATAAAGCACAGACCCTGGAGTCAGGAGGACCTGAGTTCAACTCTCACCGCAGACAGTTACTAGCTGTGTGACCCTGGGCAAGTCACTTAACCCCAATTTCCTTAAACATCCAGGGCCATCTCCAGTCGTCCTGATGTATATCTTGCTACTGGATCTAGATAGCTCTGGAGGAGAGATTGAGGTTGGGGACCTTGCTCAGCCCAGCCTCATTTATATCCAATTCATTGCAAGTCATGACATCACCCTGATGTCAGGGTCCTCTTTGAGAACGAAGGACAAATAGCAACAAATGGTACCAATGTACCACTTGCCAGGCACCTATTCCAAATTCAGATTGGAATCTGAGTAAGGTAATAACAAGGGTGATAAGTTTTTGGAAAGTGGAGTGAGTAAAGGCAGTAAGTTGTTGCTGTTGTTGTTTTTTGCCAGACAGTGAGGGTTAAGTGACTTGCCCAGGGTCACACAGCTAGTAAGTGTCAAGTGTCTGAGGTCGGATTTGAACTCAGGTCCTCCTGAATCTGGGGCTGGTGCTTTATGCACTGCACCACCTAGCTGTCCCCAGCAGTAAGTTTTAAAAATTAAAATCTAATCTTAATTAGAGAACGGTCATTTTCTTTCTTCTAAGAGTATGTTATAGGGGCAGCTAGATGGCACAGTGGATAGAGCTCTGGCCCTGGATTCAGGAGTACCTGAGTTCAAATCCGACCTCAGACACTTAACACTTACTAGCTGTGTGACCCTGGGCAAGTCACTTAACCCCAATTGCCTCACCAAAAAAAAAAAAAAAAGTATGTTATGAAACCTGCTCTCATTCTGCCAGGCTTCCCAGATTCTCTATAAGAATTTTTGGTAAAACTCATTCTAAAATTTTCCACCAGAACTAGTCCCTAAAACCTTAGGATTTTTTTGATGTGGGGTATATAGCATCCCTTGGGCAGATCTCTTCATAATACTCCAGTCATACCTCAGAGATCTACATGCTATTAAGTATGTAGGACCAAACTACACAGTGAGGATCTGCTTGTCTGTTTCTTCATCTGTAAAATGGGGAAAATAATGGCACCTCCCCACCATGGTTATTGTGAGGATAGAATGAGATAATATTTGGAAATTGCTTAGCACAGTACCTGCTGGCACATAGCAAGTGCTATATACGTGTTAGTTGTTGTTGCTATTATATCTTAGCTCCAAAACAGATGTGATAACCTATTTTCATGCCGTACTACTTTCCCTAGGAAATCTGAGCTCTGAAACAAAATCCTAAACATCTATTCATGTTCTAAGCATGTTTTGTTATTGAAATATACATGTATAAGTAGAAATACTACACTTAAAGCTTAAGCTTGAAATTGTGCTAAGTCTTCTGGGACTCCATGGATATGTGTTATTGCTGCTTTTAATTTTTATATAACTATTATTTCTGGACATATTCCAAATCTCCATAGTTAGCTTTTCCTTGTAACAAAGATAAAAACACTAGGTGGTGCAGTGGCACTGTAGCTGGAGTCACGAAGATGAGTTCAAATCCAGCCTCACACTAGCCATGTGGCCCTGGGTGAGTCAACCTCCATTTGCCTCAGTTTCCTTATATGTAAAAATGATGATAATGGCACCTATCTTCCTGGAGTGTTGTGAGGATCAAATGAGATGATAACTTTAAAGTGCTATATAGAAGAAGAAGAAGAAGAAGAAGAAGAAGAAGAAGAAGAAGAAGAAGAAGAAGAAGAAGAAGAAGAACCACCAACACACTAACCATTGTCTGGAAGCATATAAAACATTCTGTCCCCATAGCTGCCCACTTCTCTAATGAAATTATGTAAGCCAAACAAGCTTTTATTTTATTTTATTTTATTATTTTTTTGCGGGGCAGTGAGGGTTAAGTGACTTGCCCAGGGTCATACAGCTAGTAAGTGTCAAGTGCCTGAAGTCAGATTTGAACTCAGGTCCTCCTGAATCCAGGGCCAGTGCTTTATCCACTGAGCCACCTAGCTGCCCCCAAGCATATATTTTAAAGAGAAGATACACTAGAGCATTGCTTTAGAACTTAGGGTGTTGGCCCCCTAGTTATTCCAAGGTTTCTACAGCTGGATTTTTTCCCTAATGTTATAATAATACTCTTTGTCTTTACATCAGTCATTTCTAGTAGAAGAAATCCTCTCCCCTCACTCCCTGTTAAATCCTCCCTATAACAAAGAAATATAATTAAGCAAAAATATCTAACACAAGGTCCAAATATGATAGTGCAGACAACATTCTTCTTATTAGTTCTCATTTCTCTACTGTGGGGAGGGAGTTTTTATTATCTGTTTTCTAAGACCCTTTTTTTTTCCAGTTTTGTGCAGCAGAATCTTGCTGAAAAGAAATTGTTTTCCTTTCTTAGTGATTATAGGATCATTCTGTTGAAGAAATAATCCACTAGTATTTTAGCTCTGTGACCAAGGCATATTTCCGTATTTATTACACGTAGCTTCTTGAGAGGGACCTACCACTGACTCCAAATCCAGTCTGACAGCAAGAATCCCTCAAATGGGTTGAACAAAGCAAGACTTTTTTATAACGTTAGGGAAATGGCATCAAAAGATGAAAGTTGCAATAGGGAAGATGGGAGGCTAACACAGTGATGACAGGGCATTGAAATCAAGTACATTAATAAAACTTCAGAAGAGCTGTTCAGTTTTGCCTCTCATTGGTAGCTAGAAACAAATCTGGCTATAGGAACAGGAGAGGAAAAACCCCTCAGAAAACATATGTAGAAAAAAACAGTGAGAATTACCCTAATGAAGTGGTTGAATGGGGGAAAACGTCTTTGTATTAGGTATCTCTGATAAAAAAATTGATATCCAAGTTTAGACAATAAATAGGATTATATAAGAACAAAAGCCATTCTTCAGTAGAGAAGGACGTGAACAAACAAGATTTTATAAACTATTAATGATTATATGAAAGAATGCACTTCCTCATACACCCAACAAATTGGCAAAGATGACAAAATTTGGGAATGGTTAATGTTGGAGGAGTTATTAAAAGCAGACACACTAATGTATAGTTGGTATAATTGTGAATTAGTCCATCTATCTAGAAAGCAACTTAGAATTATGCAAATAAACTGACTAAAATGTACCTTGCTCTTGGACCCAGAGACTACTCTTCTAGGCAAGTATCTCTAGGAGGTCAATGATAAAACAAAAAAGACTCCCTATACACTAGGGCTTCTTAAACTTTTCCCACTTGCTACCGCTTTTTGCCTGAGAAGTTTTTACATGACCCTGGGTATATAGGTATATGACAGGCATACATAACCTTTTACTGTTGCCAAATTCTTCCTAACCCCCCACATTCAGTTACATGACCCCCAGTTTAAGAAACATTGCTATACACCAAAATATTTATAGGGAGCAGCTAGATGGCACAGTGAAGACCCAAGACACGTGCTAGCTATATGACCCTGGGCAAGTCACTTAATCCTCTTTGCCTCAGTATCCTCATCTGTAAAATGAACTGGAGGGGGGAAAAGGGCAAACCACTCTAGTATCTTTGCTAAGAAACTTCAATTAGAGTTAGAAAAAGTTGGATGTGACTGAACAACAACAAAATATGGTTAGTAGCACTTTTTTGTGGTAGCAAAGAACTAGAAACAGTAGCTTTACTGGGGAATAGCTAAAAAAAATGTAGTAAATAAATGTAATGGATTATTATTAGGTTTTAAGCTAGGTGATGCAGTGGATAGAGACCTGGCCCTGGATTCAGGAGGACCTGAGTTCAAATCCAATCTCAGACACTTGACACTCACTAGCTGTGTGACCCTGGGCAAGTCACTTAACCCTCATTGCCCCATGCCACCCCCAAAAAAAAAGAAAAAAAAAGAAAGAAAGAAAAAAGACAGAAACAATCACGGTGATGAATACAGAGAGTCATGGAAAGACATATGAACTGAAGCAAAGTAAAGTAAGCAGAGGTCAGATGGTGATCTACACAGTAACTATAATGATATGTGCTTTAAAAAACATACAAAAAATAGAAAATGAACGTTGAGACATTTTTTTTTTTGCGGGGCAATGGGGGTTAAGTGACTTGCCCAGGGTCACATAGCTAGTAAGTGTCAAGTGTCTGAGGCTGGATTTGAACTCAGGTACTCCTGAATCCAGGGCTGGTGCTTTATCCACTGCACCACCTAGCCGCCCTCCCCCCCTTTTAAAGACATTTTAAAGAACAAGCTTGGCTACAAAAAGAGCAGTGAGAAGATACCTCCTCCTTTGCAGAAGTTAGTGCCACAGCGGTGGAACATTTGTATATAATGGCAGATTTTTTGTTTTAGTCTGTAGGCCAGTTTTCCTGTCTTTTTCTCTTTTTCCCTCGTTAATTTTTTGTTGTTGTTGTTATAAGAGATGGCTCTCTGGGAAGGGGGAAAAATGCAGGAGGAAATCTTGGTGATACAACAACAAAAAAATCAATAAAACTTATTTTAACAATAAAGTTTGCCTAATAAATAATATGAGGTTTAGAGTGAAATAGGACAAATAGCAATAGCCAACTTCTTCTGATGACTCATATCTTTAGCCTCCATCATTATTTTGGGTCTTGTGCTCTCTTCATTCTTTTCTGGTACTCTTTAACTACCAGCACAGATGTTGAGAATTGAAGCTGTGGGAATTCATGGTTTGGGTAGGAATTTTTTGCTCTAGTCACATCTGTAATCTGTATGCCACAGTGTCTGCCTATCTGGAGGGGGTGGATGGTTTCAGGTTCTATGGTCTAACTCAATTTGTGGCTTCCAGCTTAGTTTCCTAATCCACTTTAGGGTCTGGCTTAGTTCTGGTTTCTGTTCTTCATGCACAATTCCCAGTCTTCTGTTGGACCTTGATAGAACCCCATGGGATGTTGGACTCTTCAACCCCAATAAATATTTATACTATGTTACATAATTAAAAATGGGAATCATTAACTATGATTTGTTTCTTGAAATAGTCTATATGTATTAACATATTTCCTTAGCTATCTGTCTCCCCTTTTTTTTTTAAATCTGTCTCCCTTTTGAGTTCTGAAATTAGCATAGGATTTTCTTGGAGGACACTTCCTCTACCTTTAAGTTTACCACCAATTTACACTTTATATCTTGCATGTGCATAGTATTTGTTTATATGTTTTCTCTCCCATTAGAATGTGAATTCCTTGAGGAGTGGGGAAAATATTCTTTGCCTTTTTTTGTACTGCAAGAAAGTTTAGCATTATGCCCAACACTGTGTAAACATTTAATAAATGCTTATTGAGGAAACAGGAAGAAAAAAGGAGATATAACTGGAGTCCTGCCCCTTTACCAAACTCAGTAACCTTCTTTAATCTTTGAAAATCTCCTCCTGTTGACTAAATCATTCACACATCACTCCCAGCTTCACAATCATCTCAGTCAATCAGAATCTCTATGTCTGAACATTTCTTCCTTCCTTTCGCAAGTATTTGCTCTTTAGAATGAAAGGCGGCTTCAAGCTGCCTGGGTGTTTATGGGAGACACAAGGAGAGGGTAATTTTTTGCAAATCACTGGAAGACGGTGTATATTTTAGGGTTTTCTTTCCTTTTCAAGTTTTGAGGTTAGGGTTTAAGTATTTCTGCAGCCAAGATTTCTAGGCAGCTGCTGCAGTCCCAGATCATGGCTGATCAAACAGCCCTATCCCCTGAACCCCGCAGGGGATGTGGGAAGGAAATAGAAATAAGGCTTTGAGGTCTCTAGGCAAGATTAGAGGAGTAAATGATAACGAATTCTCTCCTCCTCTTGCACATACCCAGTGGCAAGCAGCCAACTCTCCTCTCATTTAACCTGGTGTGTGCTCCGGTAAGAACAAATGACTTTTTTGTTGAAAGAAGACTCTTCTAGAAGTTACTGGGGGGAAAAAAAACAGGGCAGGAAAGATAACTGGATTAAATTTTGGTGGTAAAACAATCATTTTTCCTTGATATTGTTATCAAAATGAATATGTGAAGAAGAGAAGGCAAAAATCACTTAAATTGAAGATGTCCATCCATTAACCAGTGAATTCGCATATATGTGTATAAGATGTACTATATTTTATGTATAATAAATAATAGAATATAGAATATATACAGATATATTTATATATTATATAGTGGCAAATAGATAAAGTATGCCTTGTTGTGTTGTGTTATATTGTATTATATTATATTATATTAATGTCTGTCTTTCATTTTAACACTTTTAAACTAACCAGTGAGCAGAGTCATCAACGTGGTTGTCTCCATTTTCTAGCAGGTGAAAGTGAGTCTGGGAGGTTTTAAGTTTGGAAAGTCTGCAGAACAAATATATGCCCCCCTCATCCACACACTTATTAGAACTCAGATGTTCCCATCATTTCTGGCTCAGCCGCTTCCCTCATCATCCTGTAAATGTAATTCATGGCAGTGTTTCATTTACATGCTTTGTAATATTTAGGTCAGTGAAGTGAAAAAAAAAATTTCCCAACCTGAATATTCACTTATTTAAATGCATTGCTAGAAGGCTGTCCTCATTTTGTGACTGATTGTGCAGTTTACAAATACCATGTTGCAGGTAGCAGAAAAAAGATTGGCATTACAGGCCTTTTGGAATAAGCAGCATTCATCCCATCCATCAAAATGACAGTTATTATGTGGTAATAATAACAAAAGTACTACATTTGCTTCTATTGAGTTTGAGTTATTTACTGTTCATTTAATATGCAATGCTTCTAGGAGTCTAATCTCTACATTTCTCTCATGATTTATAAGGTGGTACATATTTCCCTCAAGATATTTTTCTTTACCTGTTGTGCCCAACTTGATACTTTTAATACATTGTAATAAATTCCACTATTTTGCAAACCCTGTTCACCTATTCTGTGCTTAGTCATTGTCTTAAAAAAAACCCCAACAACAACAACAAACCACAACCCAGCTAATAAAAATTTATTAAGCCCTTACAATGTGTCAGGTACTGTGCTAAGCATTCGGGATTCAAAGAAAGGTAAAAGTCTGTTCTCAGGGCAGCTAGGTGGCACAGTACATAGACAGAGCACTGGCCTTGAAATATGGAGAACCTGAGTTCAAATTTGACCTCAGACATTTACTAGCTGTGTGACTCTGCGCAAGTCACTTAACCCTCATTGCCTCCAAAAAAAAAAGACAACCAAAAAACATTCTCCACCCTCAAGGAACTCACAGTCTAATGGGTGAGAGAGTGAGCATGTACAAACAAGTTATATACAGAATAAACGGGAAATAATCAACAGAAGGAAAGCACTAGAGTTACAATTTATAATATGGTATGGTTTTGGAGGCAACAAGGTGGCTCAGTGGAAAGCCTGGGCTCAGGAAGACCTGAGTTCAAATCCAGACTCAAACATTTACTAGCTGTGTGACCCTGGGCAAGTCACTTAACTTTGCCTTAATCCACTGTAGAAGTAAGCAGCCAACCACTTCAGTATCTTTGCTAAGAAATACCCATGGACAGCATCGGTGAGGTATCTATCGTCCATGGGGTCACGAAGAGTCAGACATGACTGAACAACAACATCAGTGGGTGGAATTATTTGTTTGCTGACTTTTTTGTATTAAATGCTAATTTTATCAATGAACAAACATTATTAAGCACTTGTTATGTACACAGCACATTTCCTTGGGATACAAGAAAAGGCAAATAAAGAATCCTTGGCTTAAGGAGTTCGCATCCTAGTGTAAGATAGAATTCTTTTTTTTTTTTTTTGGCGGGGCAATGAGGGTTAAGTGACTTGCCCAGGGTCACACAGCTAGTAAGTGTCAAGTTTCTGAGGCCAAATTTGAACTCAGATCCTCCTGAGTCCAGGGCCCATACTTTATCCACTGCGCCACCTAGCTGCCCCCAAGATAGAATTCTTATATCAAAATACTTATTGTCATTGGTTGATATTACAGCCAATTGCCTTTTGGAGTTTTCTACAGGCAGGAAGGTTCCAAGTCTTAGAGTACAATGAATTGTTTGGGGAAAAGCTAATTGAAATGTAGGGCAAAACTAGTTTTGGATTTTATGACAAACATCAGGGCAATATTGACCTAAAGGAATGGATTTTAAGAATAAATGCTCAAATGAATCTGTGACTTGTAAGTATCCTCTGATGCCATAGCTCACAACCCATCGATTCCGTCTCGCCCCATGTGACTCTAGTCTCTGTCTTCCCATATGTTCACCACTGGGTGAGTTCACCCAAGTGAGTATGATGGAGGCCTTGCTCCATTTCTCCTGATACCATGATGGTACAGTATAATCCTCTGGCCATCCACACATCATCTTTTTCCCTTTTCATGGGACCAGCCCACCTTCTCTTCCTATCACCTGATGCCTGGATCACATCTTTTACTCCTGTTCTTCTTTAGAGAGCCTTATTGATTATATGTCTTAGCCTGGTCATAACCACCACAAGCCTCTCTGTTTCTCTCTGTGCAATATTCATTTTTAATTCTTCTGAGACTGTTGTATTATTCCATGTGGTGCTGTCATCAGAATTCAAATGGAACATTAATTAAGCATTTATTATGTGCCTGGCGCTGTGCTAAGTTCTGGGGATGTAAAGAAAAAATAATAACAAAAACACCTTTTGTCCTCAGGGACTTAACATTCTAATGGGGAGGGAAGGAGACAAACAGTATTAAGTGGCCACTGCGTGCCATGCACTGTATTGAATGCTTTACAAATAGGACCTCATTTGATCCACACAGTAACCCTGGGAGGTAGGTGCCATTATGATTCCTATTTTACATTTGAAGAAACTGAGGCTAACTGGGTTAAGTGGCTTGTCCAGGATCACATAATTATCAAGTGTGTGAAGCTAGATTTGAACTCAGGTCTTTATGACTCCTGGATGAATCATGCCACCCAGCTGCCTCTAAAGGGAGGACAAGAAGGGATAGCGATGTTTTATACATAAATATGTGATATATGATATACATTCAGTGTATATGTATATTGAAGGTGACCTTATAAAGGCAGGCACTAGGAGCTGGGAAGACCAAGAGAGACCTCCTGCACAAGTTGGCTTTTGAGCAGAGCCTTACTCCTGATGAAGAGGGCCTACATGTGTCTCCTGTTCCCTACATCACTGGCCTGCCAAGCTCACAAAGGTGCTGCTGCTGCTGCTGCTGCTTCTGATGGCAAGGACTGAGTTTTGAAGGAAGCCGATGTTCTGTGATGGTGAAACATTGATTTTTCAAATATGGGCCTTGGTTTGAATTGATCCAGTCACTCTGGAAAGGGACTGGAATTATGTCAACATCACTAAACTGGGAATATTTTCTTTGACCAAACAATACATCTACTAGGGGTCGACCCCAAAGAGATCAAAGAAAGAGGAAAAGGACCCATATGTAGAAAAGCACTTATAGCAGTTCTTTTGGTCATTGAAAAGAACTGGAAACTAAGGGGGTGCCAGTCAAGTGAGGAGTGGTTAAACCAATTATGGCATATGAATATAAGGGAGTATTAGATAGCCAGCACCACACCATCCACATGTGGAACCATTGGTTACAGCAAAAGGAGATTTTGAATATTGTGGGTGAGTTCACTGACCTTGGCAGGTATGATTTCTAGGGATGTAGGCATAAATGATGAAGTTGTCACACATGTTGCTAGACCTAGCCCAGTGTTTTAGAGGCTCCGAAGGAAAACATGGGAAAGGAGAGATATTAGACTGCCTACCAAACTGAAGGTCTACAGAACCATTGTGCTGACCTCACTGTTGTACACGAATGAGACCTGAACAGTCTACCAGTGCCATGCCAGGAAACTGAATCACTTTCATTTGAATTTTCTTAGGAGAATTCTAAAGATCACCTGGCAAGATAAGGTGCCAGACATGAGATCCTTTTTGAGCTAAACTGCCAAGCATTCAAACTCTGGTGCAGAGAGCACAACTCCAATGGACTGGCCACATCGTTTGAATGTCAAACATATGTTTGCCTAAAAGACTATTTTATGAAGATCTTACACAAGGAAGGTGCTCTCAGGGAGGTCAGAAGAAGTGATTCAAGGACATTCTCAAGGTTTCTCTGAAGAATTCTGGAATGGATTGGGTAACATGGGAGACACTGGCACAGGATTACCTACCCACCATGGCATTCTTGCATTAAAGAATTTGGTGCTGTGCTCTATGAGCAAAGCAGAATTGCAGTAGATCAAAGAAACATTGGATGTGCAAATGTAGAGACAGCTTCACTCCAGATGTTTAGATGGACTATTTGTGCCCAACCTGTGGTAGAGCCGTGGTCAGACACACTCCACCTTGATCCCAACCTAATGATGCCATTTTGGTCCTCTAAGAATGAAGGATAACAAACTACCTCTTATATGTGTTCCTCTATCTCAATGCCCTTGCAGTTGTCACCTCTGTTATTGATCTGAGTATACACTTGTTCCAGTCTAGCTTCTTTTCTTATCTTGATGTTAGGGTCCAAATGTGTTCTTGATCATTAAAAAAACACTTATAATGATTTTTGCAAATCTTTTCCATATTTATTGTTCTTTCTTTTTTTTGTCTTTAAGGATCTTCAGGATGACTTGACATAACTGGATATCTTGCAAAGTTTTCTTTAAAAATTGTTTTTTACCCTCCTGTGCTCTTCCATGCCTTATGAAATGATATTACATATAATCATTCAATATCTTCTTTTGCAAGATTTTACAAATGAGTTTATATTCTAACCTGGTGTTGCCTTTGGCAGCGATCTCTTCATTTGGCAACTAAATGAGTTGTTTGTTGACTAAAGCATTTTTTTGGTCACTTGGTCTCTGTGTTGTGGCAATTAACTTACATTGTAAATATATAATAACTAATTATTAGGTATAATGGGAATACCTGTGAAATAATGCATAGTTGGATGATAGAGGTAACTGGTTTTTGTTTGTTTGTTTTTTGGTTCAATGATTGTACTGGAGAAAAGAGAAGTCAACAAGCCAAGAAGCATTTAATAAGTGCCTACTGCATGCCAGACATTTTGTGAGAATAAAGAGAAAAGCAAAAACAGACCTTGCCTTGAGATTCTCACATAATGTAAATGTTGACTAAAGTATGTGTGTGAGTACAGACACAGACACAGACACACACACATACATATATTAAATAGAAAATCTTAGAGGGAAAGCAGAAGCATTAAGGAGGATTGGATTTTTGCTTAACCCAAAAGAAGAAGCCTTCAGGCTATACAAATTTGGGTCAAAATCTGACATTGGGTAGACCCCACTCATATTCCAACTTCTAACAGAAATATGTACTATCTCTTTACTTATCCTGATTTCTATATCAAGCTGTACAGCAGTATTTGTCCTCTAGTACTTTATAGGCCAATTAATAAGTCATATCTTCACCAAAGGCTTATTTTGTGCCAATTCACTGGGAAATTACTGAAGCAGGAAAGCTTAACGAACAGATGTTGAGGTGAATAGATAGATTTTAGCTAGAGTAGAATGTTGCATTTCTTTTGTTACTCATTAATACCCAAATACCTAATAAATAGGCTTTTTTTTAAAAAAATGAGAACTAGGAGTAGTACAAGTAATTCTTTTGCTTCTAATAAGTTTAGTTTCTGCTCAATTCTTAATTAAATTACAGTAGATATGATAGTACTGTTGGACATTGAAATATTGATCTGTATCCACATCATATCCTTTGTCTTTAATCTTGATTAACCTCTTCCAATCCCCCCCCCTTCATTACCTTGATGATAAGCTGAGATAATGAGCGAAAAGGGAGGGGGGCATGTATTTCATTTTGCATATTATTTCCTCAATTTATTTTGGTACTTGACATCATTCAGGACTTTTATGACTTTGAATTGCTTTCACTCAAATATATCACAAATATACTGTGTTGTAGTGCCTGAAAGAATGTCTTAGACAGAGTAGATAGATGATAAATGGTTGAGTTAAAGTGAATTGTGAGGTCTGTAAGGAAGCCTGGTAGAAAAGAATAGCTGGATGACCTAGATCAGAGCTGGGATGAGATATGAAAAGACCAAGGTTCTGGACTAAAGAGTAGCCTCATTTCAGACAATTCCTAGCCGTGTGACCCTGGGCAAATCACTTAACCCCAATTTCCTTAAACATCTGGGGCCATCTCCAGTCGTCGTGATAACATATCTTGCCACTGGACCCAGATGGCTCTGGAGGAGAGAGTGAGGCTGGTGACCTTGTACAGACCTCCCTCATGACGTCTGTCATGGTCCTCTTCAAGAATGAAGGACAAACAAGAAGAAGAAGAAGTCTGACTTCTGCCACTAGTCCTTTGTATGACTTTGGGCAAGTCATTAAACCTTTTCTACTCTCCCCAGTATGAGTTCTTTGTGGGCAGGGACCATGTTTTTGTCTTGTGTGTGTGTGTGTGTGTGTGTGTGTGTGTGTGCGCGCGTCTGTCTGTCTGTCTGTCTAGAGCTTAGAACCATTCTTTAGCTCATAGTAGGTATTTAATAAATGTTGACTAAACTATGTGTAAATGTGTACGCATGCACACACACACACACACACACACACACACTGTGTGCCAAAAGGTCTAGAGCAGGCTTGAGCTATTAAAGCTTAGAATTACATTACGACTTTTGCAACACCCAAAGGCAGGGACTATGTTTTTGCCTGATTTTGTGTCTCTAGAGCTTAGAACCATGCTTTGGCATGTAGTAGGTGCTTAATAAATGTTGACTAAAGTATGTGTGGGTGAGTACAATACACACAAAACACAGATACACAGAAAGAGTATTCCAAAAGTCCTGGAGCAATCTTGAGCTATTAAAGTTTAGAATTATGCTAAGACTTTTGCAACACCCATATAGCCACATACTTTAGCTGTAAAGCTCTACACAGAGTTTAACAATAGAATATAGTTATATTATCCAGTGCCCTCTAATGTGATATTGGTAGTTTTATTTTCTTTGTAATTTGTGCTTTCTTTTGGACATTCTGTATTCTTTCCTTCCCACTTCCCACAATGCCATAAGCAACAGAATTCATTGTATTCATTCTCCTACTCTGAATCCCTCACACTTTTTGCTGTTATGAGCCAGATTGTATTAGAAACCCTGTGCTTCCAGTTTCCAGTAATAAACTATAATATTCTCCATTAATTTTCTTCCTCGTATAGTAATGATGTTTATTGTTGTTTCAGACCTAATTCGAAGTGTGGCTTTGTAAGCACTGCTCTGAGTTAGTCATGCTTAAATTGTGTTTGTTTCTTAAAAATCTTTTCTAATACAGAAAGGATGGAAAAGTTTAATGATATTTGATGATTCTTTATGCTTATATATCCATCTGAAGAACTGAAAACATATTGCAAATGTCATTTCTATGGGGGGAAAATAAATGAGCCTTGTAATGCATTCTACACTGCCAGCTTTAAGCTTAGGATCCCATGATCACAGAATCACAAAATTGGAAAGAACCACAGGTGTAGTCATCTAGACCAAGCCACTCTGGAAAGGGAATCACCTCTATGCTAAATGAAGTAGTACTGTGGAACAATGTGGACAGATAGGTGGTGCCATAGTGCATAGAGCACTTGGCTTGGAGTCAGGAAGACTCACTAGCTGTGTGACCCTGGAAAAGTCACTTAACCCTGTTTGCTTCAGTTTCCTCATTTGAAAAATGAACTAGAGAAAAAAAACAGCAAACTAGTCCAGTATCTTTGCTAAAAAAAACCCAAAATGGTGTCACAGCACGTCAGACACAACTACAACGACTGAACAATAAGAAATGGCACAAGGGGCAGCTAGATGGCGCAGTGGATAAGCACCGGCCCTGGATTCAGGAGTACCTGAGTTCGGATCCGGCCTCAGACACTTACTGGCTGTGTGACCCTGGGCAAGTCACTTAACCCCAATTGCCTCACCAAAAAACAAAAAAACAAAACAAAACAAAACAAAAAAAAGAAATGGCACAATGTAGAGTGTAGAATTTGGAATCAAGTGATCGGATTTCAAATTCTAGCTCGGCCACTTAATATCTGTGTGATATTGCGCAAGTTGCTTCCCTACTCTGAGACTCAGTTTCCTTATGAGGGAAGTTGAATCAGATCATTTCTAAGATTCATGTCAATTCTAAATCTATGGTTGTATAACTAATCACCTGTGGCATTTAAAAAGGTTCAGGAGACATAATTTCTGCATAATCTAATAATTTTATTAATAATGCCAGCATTTTAATAAAAGGATGGTCATTTGGCAATCTCTCTCTTAGACCAAAGATAACCATGAGGTGGTGGCTTTACAGCTTATATTGTCTTTTGGAAGAGGAGTATTCAAATGGATGGTAATCAACTCTGATTGATTAACAATTAATGAGAAGTGGACTTTACAAAGAGAAGTGGGCTTACTCCAGTGAAGGACTGAGAGTGACATCATGTCACTCCTTGACAGAAAGACTATTTTTGTATCCAGACCACCCCCAGCCTTGGACAATTTTGGCAAAAGGGTCTGTCTCCACCCAAGCTTGATTGAATAGAATTCACCTTAGACTAGAGATTCCTTGTATTGATATTACATCAAGATTCCTTTAATGTGCCATTAGGAAGGGTCAGGTTTCATGTAATATCTTCCTAGCAGGATAGAAAATTCCCTCTCTTTTAGTCTACATATTTATCATTCAACTGCCTCTGAGCTTCTAGGAATTTCTATTGAAATGATATTTCAATAATCATCTTTAAACACTTTATGTTTTGCTAATAAGTGGTACATGTTGGGGTAGGGTGGTTGAGAATTGTGTAGGTTAAGTGTTAGAGGATTGCAAAAAATATGAGTGTGAGGAAGGGCTGTCCAGGAAAGATTTCTTAGAGGTGGTCTTCAGTCTTTAGCTTTGTGTTAGAGGACATTTGGATTTGCCCAAAGGGCATTAGAGACAAGAGAATAGCATTGGAGTGACAACAAAGGGGAAAAATTGCTAACACTTTATAAGGAAAAACAAAATCTGCTGTTCTGCCAGAGGAAAAAGAATAATAAAACACTTGGGTTGAGAACCTGACTGCTCATTATTGTGACTATTGACTAAGGTAACATTGATCTGCAACACAAGAAGTTATTTCAAGAATCCTGTAATTTAAAATGACCTTAGAGCGCTGGATTTGAAGTTGGAAGGCATGGGTTTAAGTATCAAGCAGTGCCACCTATGAACCTCTTTTCTCTCATCTTTAAATTTAGGATAGTAATAATTGTACAAGGGGTAGCTAGGTGGTGCAGTGGATAGAGCGCTGGGCCTGGAGCCAAGATTTCAATTCAAATCTAGCTTGTGTAACCCCTGGGCAAGTCATTTAATCCTATTTGCCTCAGTTTCCTTATCTGTAAAATGAGCTGGAGAAGGAAATGGCAAACTACTCCAGTATCTTTGTTAAGAAAATTCTGGGGCAGCTAGGTGGCGCAGTGGATAAAGCACTGGGCCCTGGATTCAGGAGGACCTGAGCTCAAATCTGGCCTCAGACACCTGACACTTACTAGCTGTGTGACCCTAGGCAAGTCACTTAACCCTCGTTGCCCCGCAAAAGAAAGAAAAAAAAGAAAATCCCAAATGGGGTCGCAGAGACAGACACCATTGAACAACAATAGTTTTACAACCTACTTCCCAAGGTTGCCATAAGACTTCATGGAGATAATGCATGTGAAGTACTTTGGAAATGATGAACTATGAGACAACTGTAAGGGGAGGAGGAGGAGGAGGAGGAGGAGGAGGAGGAGGAGGAGGAGGAGGAGGAGGATGCAGACAAGGACAACATTGCACCAAAATATGATTTCCTGGATCTTCACCTGTTGTTCTTTATTTATGGAGACAAACTATAAATCAGCTTCTTTTTCTACATGATAGTTCTTCAAATATTGTAAACCAGGTATCATGTTTTCTCCTTCTCTTCTCTTCTCTTCTCTTCTCTTCTCTTCTCTTCTCTTCTCTTCTCTTCTCTTCTCTTCTCTTCTCTTCTCTTCTCTTCTCTTCTCTTCTCTTCTCTTCTCTTCTCTTCAAGTTAAACATCCCTCATTCCTTCAACTAATGCTAAGTATAGCAGTTGGCTTCCTAAGGAAATGGTGCAATTTGTTAATTGCCCTCCTAAAATGTGGCCAGGATTGCTTATGGTGCAGGATACAGTGGAATTACCAATATCTATTTTCCTGAAAACTATTAGCTTAGCCTAAGGTTGCTTTTCCTTCCTTCCTTCCTTCCTTCCTTCCTTCCTTCCTTCCTTCCTTCCTTCCTTCCTTCCTTCCTTCCTTCCTTCCTTCCTTCCTTCCTTCCTTCCTTCCTTCCGCTGGCCATGTCATCTTAGAGAGTCCAATTTTTTTGAGTTGGAAGAAACCTTAACTGCCATGAAGTCCACCCACCCATGCCCCTAAAAGAAAGATTCCCTGTTTCAACCTACCAGATAAGTAATCATTCAGCCTCTAATGGAAGATTTCTAGTGAGAGGAAATCTTTGCTTTCTGAGGCAGTTCATCCTACTAATTAAACACCTTTAATCATCAGAAAGTTCTTCCTCTAGTCAGACCTAGATTGATATTGAGCTTTCAGCTAACTAAAATGCAGTCACATGAGCTGCTGCCTAGCCCCCCCCTCCCCGCACAGTTATTTTTAAACTAAATGCATGACTTTTAACCTTTAAATTTAACATTGTTTAATTCTGCTGATTATCCCAATCTGCTGAGATTTGGTGGGGGGATTTTGTTATTCGGGGTATTAAGCAGCCCTCCCATACTGCTCATATTCACAGCATTGTGTCTATTTCTTCATCAAAGTCAGTGAAAAAAAAAATATGTTGACAAGAATAGGACTGAGAAGGAAGCCCTGTAGCATGCCATTTGAACCCTTTCTCCAGGTTGAGATAAAGCCAATAATCCATCAATACTTCAGTTAAGCATGGAATGTATAATCACTGTTGACCACTATCCATGTGAGCTTGGATGCCATACAGGATGAAGTTATTTCTGGAATAGTCTATTAAGGAGCTCCAAGCAACCTGCCACAGCGGTAAAGTGAATTTAAATTGTGATTTACAATGCTTTTTTAAAAAGATGGGATAGAATGTCTCTAAGGTGCTTCTCTGGATGTTATTGAAATTCAGATTAAACATTTATTAAGTGCTTACTCTGGGCTTGGGAAGACACCACTTATTTTATCTTTGGTGTTTTCCAGAGCAAGAATATGAATGACAATGATTGCTTTAACATGCTGATAGGGAATGTTACATTTAATTAAACCAATCCCTGTTTCTTTTACTGATGTTTTCTCTACAGGGTGATTTGAACTTAAAATTGATCCATGAAAATTAAATAGGGGTATGGTTATAGTGGATAGAGTGCGGGGCTTGTAGTCAGGAAAACCTGAGTTCAAATAGCCTCTCTCACCATTCCTAGCTAGTGACCCAGAGAGTCACTTAACAGCTGTGTCTCTCAGGCAGGTTCCCTGAGGCATAGCTACTAAATCATAGATGGATTGTGATATGCTTTGGTGGAAGGACTCAACCATACCAGGAAGTTCCAATGTTGTCTCCTTCCTTTCCCTCAAGTGATAAAATCACAGCTTTTGAGAAAAGTTGTTTGGATGAGGTGAAATTGAGTTGAAAATTGGTCCATCTTTGATCACAGTGACAAGAGGAATTTGGAACTGTGACAAATTTGCTTTTGAAATAATTTGATTTACTTAAAGATAGGAGATTTGTCAGCATCACACAGAGATGCTCTTCAGTTGCCGTAGGAGACCATCAATTTTCTTGGCACTTGGCAAGAGTCACATAGCAAACTGAGTCAGTACCATCTTGTATGAACTCTATCCAATGAAATTTTTCCTCATTTATTAGACTATTGATTATATGTAAAACTTCCTTGTGAAGGAGTTAATTGAAAGAATAGAGACAAATTATATATGTCATGGAACTGTTTTCTAAAAATGTATATTGGTTTAGTAGTTCTCTGATATTCAATTAATTTTTCAATTAAAAAACTTCAATTAATTCAATAATTTTTAAAAGCCTATGTTTTGACATAGTAGTTGTGAATAATATATTTTGAATCCTTTAAAAATTAATAATAGTTTTCAGAACATCAGTAAATATATAATATAATTATAATCTTTGAAATATAATCATCTAGGGGCACCTTGGTGGCGCAGTGGATAGAGTGCCGGCCCCGGAGTCAGGAGGACTTGAGTTTAAATTCGGACTCAGACACTTGACACTTACTAGCTGTGTGACCCTGGACAAGTCATTTAACCCCAATTGCCTCACAAAAACAAACAAAAAACATAAAAAATGAAATATTGCCATCTAGACTGATATGGAAATGTTTTACATGATTATATATGTATAACCTATTTTTACCTATTTAACCTATTGCTTACCATTTCAGGGAGTGGGGAGAAGGTGAGACAGAATTTAAAATTCAAAATGTTGGGGGCAGCTAGGTGGCATAGTGGATAGAGCACCGGCCCTGGATTCAGGAGGATCTGAGTTCAAATCTGGCCTCAGACACTTGACACTTACTAGCTGTGTGACCCTGGGCAAGTCACTTAACCCTCATTGCCCCACAAAAACAAAACAAAACAAAACAAACAAACAAATAAAATTCAAAATGTTAAAAAATGAATGTTATCACAGGGGAAATTGGTGATGGTGGTGGTCCTTAGGTATTCCTTTTAAAGAATTATACCCTCTTACACAAATCAAATTAGAATAAAATAATCTTTTATTTGGGCACTAGAGAAAGGAACCAAGAAAGACTTCTCTCAAGAAGACATGGTTCAGAAACATGATTCTCTGAGATACCTATTTCCTTGAACAGGAGAAAGGCAAAAGCTTTTATAGATGGCAGATGGGGTGGACAGATGGGGTGACCACCTGACAATGCAAAGTTCCCTTTGGGGGTGAGGAAGCTCAAGTAAGGGGTGGTGGTCCTGACTTGTGGAGTTATCTCTGTCCCCGGCACCCATCAGGTAGCACCCACACCTAATATGCTTATCTCCCTTACTTGCTAGGTGTATCAGTCCTTATAGCTAAGCTACTCAAGGACAGTTACCCCAGACCCATGCCCTTTAGTTTAGCTGGCCAGTTTAAACTTTAATAGTCCCAAATTCCTTGATATGTCCCAACCCCATAACAAATTTTGTTTTGTTTTGTTTTGTTTTGTTTTGTTTTGTTTTGTGAGCAAATGAGGAGTAAGTGACTTGCCCAGGGTCACACAGCTAGTAAATGTCAAGTGTCTAAGGCCAGATTTGAACTCAGGTCCTCCTGAATCCAGGGTTGGTGCTTTATCTACTGCGCCACCTAGCTGACCCCAAACAAATGTTAAGAATTGTTTTATGTGTAATTGGGGAAAGATAAAATGTTACTAAAAAAATTAATGAACTTAATTTATAAAAAGAAAAATCCCCATCTATATTGCTTTCATTATATTTTTAATAAAGCACAGTTTTATGATAAACTATTTTGTCACAAATTTAAAATAAATTAGTTGAGCATGTTTGAGCATTACGTAGACTGCTTCTTACTTTCTTTTTTTTCTTTCTTTTTTTTTTTTTTGCTTCTTACTTTCTAATGATTCTATTTCATGTAAAGGCCAAGTTGACTTTTTTTGCAGGGGGGGGGGCAGGGCAATGAGGGTTAAGTGACTCACTCGGGTCACACAGCTAAGTAGGTGTCAAGCGTCTGAAGCCAGATTTGAACTCAGGTCCTCCTGAATCCAGGTCCGGTGCTTTATCCACTGCACCACCTAGCTGCCCCCCAAGTTGACTTTTAACAGACATAGCTTTGTTAACATTTTTCAGCCTGCCAGTAACATCATATAAAGTGTGTATATCACTGGTTATCTCCTGGTGTGACTCAGTGTTCCATTGTGTGTTCCAGAAGTTCCTGCCCTTTACTTACCTCTGTATTGAATTAAGATTATTTGAGGATCATTTAAAACTCAGATTGTCTTTAACCCATCCTTATCCCTTGAAATACAGACCGTTGTGGGAAAAGTTTTTTTTCTCTGTGGACCACAAGCGTAGGAGGGGAAACATTTCAGAGAAAATGATGGGAGCCGAGACGTGGACCGTCTTGTTTGCGGAATAGCCAGGAGGCCAGTATTATAGCATTGAAGAGTACTTCTGAGGGTGTAAGGTGTTATTGTTGCTGCTGCTGTTGTTGTTTGTCCTTCATCTTCAGAAAGGACCAGTTCCATCACAGGGTGATATCTTGGTTTGTGTTTGAATTGGATTTAAGTGAGGTAGAGTTGCATCAAGTTATCAGCCCCACTCCCTCTTTCTGAGTCATCTAAGTCCAGTGGCAGGACAAAAGATAAGATGATTGGCTATGGCCCAGGATGCAGTGGATAACCTTGGTGTCTTTGATGTCTGACCAAACTCTGAACTCTCCATAGCGCCTGTTTCACCAGCCTTCATGCCCTTGGAACACATTGTTCTCATTTGCCCGTTCCACTGGGGGATGTCTTCACATGCTTAGAGTGGACATCCCCCTAGCTCACAATAGCTTAGAGGTCTTTGGCTTGCCCTCCACTTGGTTTAGCCCATCTGCCAAGACTGTTTACTGGGCATGGCCAATGCCCATGTTACAGCTTCTTGGTCTAAGAAGACTGAAAAGGTAGGAGGGCTAGGTTATAAAGAGTTGTGAATGCCAGACAGAGCATTTTGTATTTGATCCTAGAGGCAATAGGGCAATAGGGAGCCACTGGAGTTTAGTGTGTGTGTGTGTAGGGGGTGGTGAAGTTGTCAGATGTGCATTTTAGGAAAATCACATTAGTGTTTCAATGGAGGATAGATTGGATTGAGAAGAGACTTGACTTCAGTTTGGAAGACCAGGGTCCTAATTCTTTATCAGTAATATTTTGTGTGACCTTAGAACATCACAATTTTGGGGGGGTCCCCTTCCCTCAAAGGATATGTATGCTAAAGGGGGAGACAACAATGTAAATTATATGTATGTCTCTTCTGAATGCATAAAAGATATACAGAGCACATAAGTTATCTGAAAAGCCAAGGCATTAACAGCTAGGGATGGGGAGAGTGTACCTGGAAAGGCATGCTTCAGAAGGTGGGATATGAGTCGAGTCTTGATTTAGGAGCAGTCAGCCATTGGGAGAGAAGGAATGATAGATTATGATTGGATAAAAAAATTTAGAGTTTTTAAACATGATAATGGAACACTTGTAGGTGGACGCAAGATCAAGGGTATGATCATTTTATTGTGTACCTGAATTGGGACCGAGGAGCTCAAAATAGGATTTGAGTTGTAGGGGAGGAAAGAGCCAGTGAAGAAATCCCCCCAAATCCCCCCACCCTGCCAGTATGAAAGCAGGCATTGAAGTGGAGAAGGAGATCGTGAGTCAGGCACCCTACTCACAGAGAAAACAAGGAGGAATGTCCTATTGGACAGTAATAACAGACATTAGATTGCATGCTAAATTTGGATATTGTGAAGCTTAAGGACAAGAGACCTCTGAGGGACGGAGGTAGATGGAGAGTTTGGCAGAAGCCGAGGGGAGGAAGAAGGATTCTGACTCCACATGGATGATCATTGCTTTGGGGAATATGAGACAAGACGCAACCAATATCTGAAGGGGAGATAGCCAGGGATGTGATGCTACCGGGGCGGGGAGGGGGAAGGGATGACAAGTATCCAGAGTATAGAAGGAAGAGATCTAAATGAAAGGAAGTTTGCTAGTGGGAATTACAGAAGTCACAGTGGAAGATATGAGGTGGGAAATTCAAAGAGTAAAATTGCGGTGGATGGGAATGAGGTCACAGACAGCAGGATTTCTTGAGGAAGGTTTGTTCTTTGGCCACTGGGGGTTCCTTATCTCTGAGACACAGTGTGTAGTTGGAGAAGATGGGTGGATGGTAACCGTTAGAAGATGAGTCCAAGCTGAGTATCAGTGGTTCAAAAAAGTTTTCTGGATGAAGGCGACTGGCTAGAACATTTAAGTTTTGTTGTTGTTGAGTTGTTTCAGTTGTGTCTGACTCTTTGTGACCCCCATTTAGGATTTTCTTGGCAGAGGTTTGCCATTTCCTTCTCCAGCTCATTTTACAGATGAGGGAACTGAGGTAAACAGGGTTAAGTGACTTGCCCAGGGTCACACAGCTAGTAAGTGTCTGAGGCCAGATTTGAACTCAGGATTTCCTGCCTCCGGGACTACAGGCCCAGTGCTCTATCCACTGAGCAGCCTAGCTTCCCAGACATTCAAGATCACGGTCTACTTGTGTTGTGACCTGAAGCACCAGAATCCATCCAAGTATCAGGCAAAGCCAAGCAAAGCCTGGAGTGTTGTCTCCTGTACTGAAAAATAAAATAAATAACAAAAAATTAACCAGAGTATTGGGAATGAATTAAGTAGGCAATGTTAATATAGCCAGCTAAAGCATTTCCCTAGTTCATGTTCCTCATCAATCAATGAAGCAGTTCTCCATTTTGGCAAGCTGCAAACCCCAGAAACGCCCTGGCAGCTTAAGGAAGGTGAGGGAGGGATGGAGGCACTGAGCTCTCGAGGCATCTCAACCAAGGGCTTTTCTGTGGCATAACTTCCCAGAGGCTCCGTGTCCATCCTGTTGGAGTGACTCAGGAAATTAGGGCATTTATTATTCCCTTCTCTTAACTAGCCCAGACTTGATCTCTGCAGGTGCTGAGCCCTCAGCAGTGAGACCCGCTCGTCAATCAGAGGGGGCTTCTGGGGTGTATGTTTATTTTGTACCCTGATCCCCTGCATAAAATGTACTCATCTTACTTATTCTAAGTAGGAAACAGGTCCTCTACATCAAAATGCCGAATGTTTCTGCTTCACAGAAACTATGAATCAGTGATTTTATACATAATACAGTTCACAGCCGGGATATAGTTGGAGAGGAGAAAACCAGCGCAGAAGAACAGACAACCATAAAAGGAGTTTTCTAAAAGGGACAAGAGGAAATTGAAGAATTGGACCACTGTATTCCTAATACATTATATTGTTTGAATATTTTGAATTTCCAAAATACCAGATGCCCTTATCCAAATAGAGGAATAAAATCACCTTCCAAAGTCAAAGAGATTATTTTTTGGATCAAATTGTAATATTAACATGATAAATGAGTTGACTATAATTGAAAATTATGCGTGTCTTTTAACTTTGAAGATATCTTTTTTAATATTTTTATAAACAGGGCAGCTAGGTGGCACAGTGAATAAAGCATCGGCCCTGGATTCCGGAGGACCTGAGTTCAAATTCAATGTCGGACACTTGTCACTTACTAGCTATGTGACCCTGGGCTAGTCACTTAACCCTCATTGCCCTGACCCCAAAAAATTATAAATAAAGTATGAAATGCCTTTGTTATCACTGGGTAAAATATATCATGTTATAGTATTTTTCAAACTTTTTGTTAGGAATACCCAAGAATGTTCTGGGAGAATTATGATAGGCCCCTGAAGACTGAAGCAGTGGAATTTTGAACAGTTTGTGGATGGTGGCTGAGGTAAACATTTTGTTGTTCAGTTATATCCAACTTTGTGACCTCATGGACTGTAGCACATGTCCGTGGGGGTTTTTTTGGCAGAGATACTGGAGTGGTTTGCCATTTCCCTCTCCAGCTCATTTTTCAGATGAGGAAACTGAGGCAAGCAGAATTAAGTGACTTGTCCAAGGTCACACAGCTAGTAAGTGTCAAGTCTGGGTTTGAACTCATGTCTTCCTGACTCCGGGCCTAGCACTGAGCCACCTAACTGTCTCCTGAGGTAAGCTATAGGCAACATAATTAAGGTGGACTGGATCCTTTTTTCTTGTAGGTCCATTTACTGCACTTATTTATACTATGTCAGGCTTTAAGACGTGCTTCAAAGACAAGGATGAAGCCAGAGCTATTTAGAGGCTTTAGTGACTGAAAGCTGACCTACTATTTTGGGTTGGGGTTTTTTGGAGATGAAAATGGTGCAGTGCATAGAGGGCCGGGGCGGCAACCAGGAAGACATGAATTCAAATCTGGCCTCAGACACTTATTAGCTGTGAGATCTTGGGCAAGTCACTTAACTTGCTCACCTCAGTTTCCTAACCTGTAAAAAGGTGGTAATAATAGCATTTATCTCCCAGGCTTATTGTGCAGATAAAATAAGATAATAATTGTACAGCGCCTGGCACAGTGCTTGGAACAATGTATGAATGAATGATAACATTTACGAAGGGCTTACTGGTGCCACACACTGTACTAACCACTGGGCATACAAACATAAGAAAGGAAGATAGTCCTTGCTCCTGAAGGAGATCACTACTTTCTAATGAGATAAGGCAGCACAACAAGGCAACCTAGAAAGACCGCAGGTAGAATGAGTGCTGTAGCAAGGTTTAATGGCCAGAGAGTGACCCAAAGTGTGGCTTCTGGCAAGATAAGGTAAACAGTAACCTATTAAAAGCCCAGGATCTTGCAGCCGAGTCCAAGGCATAGAGGGGGATGAGGTGGATGGCTGGTGATGGGGGTCATTTGGAAATGGCCAGAAAGAGTATTGGGACTGCAGTGGAAAGTGGTTTGTGTGCTTTCTTGGGTAGTCACAAATGGGGATCATAGCAAGTTTACTAAATCCCATATCCTGGGGGAAAGACCCAGCTGGTCTATTGTAACTGACTTAGCACAATCAGTCAGAAGCTGCTGCTGAAGGCACCAGCCCTTCCTGGCTTGCTTGGAGTTATAGCTCTGTCTCTGTCATGCATGCTCTGCCACTTTGGCATTTGTCCCTATGGACCCTGAAAAGTGCAGATAAAAATTTCAAAGGCTTAGCAGGCTATAATTTTTAAATGAACTTGGTTAGGAGTCAGATAAAGTAAAAGAAAAATGAACTTCTTATCCTATGGGGAAAAAAATGAAAAATTTAGTACTTCTAAAACAGGGTGTATTTTTTTCCCTTGATCATCATACACATTCCGTGTTGGCTTCCCAGGTTACTAACATCTAGTAATGATTTCCTGTTAGTGGAAAGGGAAGAATGCAGTTGATTTGGGGCAAGGAAATTAAGGGAATGCTGAATAGTGATAACTTTGATGTTACATCCATTTGGGATAGGAGGTGAAGAAGAATGAAAGTGATAGTTAGTTGGCTCAGGGTGATAGAGTGCTAGGCCTGGAGTCAGTAAAACCTGATTGAGTTCAAATTTGACCTCAGATATACTAGCTGTGTGACCCTGGGTAAGTCACTTAACTCAATTTGCCTCAGTTTCCTCATCTGTAAAATGAGGCAGAGAAGAAAATGGCAAACTACTCCAGTATCTTTGCCAAGACACACAGGGGCACAAAGAGTCACACACAACTGAATAACAAGAAGAATGGAAGAAGAGAAGAAAGGAATTGATTTAATGATTGGAGTTGTATCATCCAGGAGTGTCTGAAGTCGAATGACTAAGAAAGAGGTGAATTGGGACAAGACTCAACCTGGTAAACCACAAGTTATGTTGTCTTGTGTCAATTGGTTATTTTTATTTGTGTGGTTATTGAGGGGCAGTGTTCATTTTTATTCAGCTTGCCTTGTCAGATCAAAGGGCTTACACAGACATGTAAACATGTGTGTATATATATTCATATACATTCACATACACATATAAAGAAATACATATAGTCCACCCCAATCTCCACCCCTCCCCCCAAGATAGAAGTATATGTAAGAATTCTTCTCCTTGAGGTTTCTCAGATTTTTTAGTTTGTTTTTATTGTTGTTGGTAAGGCAGGGCAGGGTTATTACTGGAGAAATACTGGGCCTGACTCCTGCAATGTGGAGGTACTAGAAACACTTTTATACCAAAATCTTTGAGGAGCTATTGTCAACAACTTGCAGTAAAGTTTCAAAACTGAACTAAAAGTTAACAGCAGTAGGAGCCAAGGAAGGAAGTGGATAGAGCGCTGGGTGGGCATGAAGTCAGAAAGACCTGAGTTCAAATCTAGCTTCAGATACTTGCTAGCTTTTTAACCCTGGGCAAGTCACTTAAGCCTGTTTTCCTCAGTTTCCAAATCTGTAAAATGAGCTGGAGAAGGAAATGACAAACTACTTCAGTATCTTTGCCAAGAAAACGCCAAATGGGATCACAAAGGGTCAGTCACAACTGAAATGACTGAACAACAATAGTGACTCATGTGATTTTACCTATCTTGGTTAGGGAGAGCCAAACTGATTTCAACTCAATTTAAGCCCTTCCCCCAATTTCCCCCACCCCAACTTATTTTCTATTTCATACAAGGCACCAAACATCACCTGGCAAGGATACGGTGATAAAAAATAATAATTTCTGCCCTCAGGAAGCTTACCATCTAGTTAGGAAGGTAAAACTTGTACCCAGGTATAGGCAAGGGGCTAGACCGATTGTTGCATTGGTATATGGACCTACCAGTTAAAGAAACTCCCTCTACCAAAGCAAGGTGATACTTTATCTGCAATTTATAGTCTTAGAGAATTACCTACATCCTGGTTTCTTAAATTTTTTCCACTTGTCACCCCTTTTCGTCGGAGAAATTTTTAGTCAGCCCCAGGTGTATAGGTATATAAATAGGTATACATAACCTATTACCATTGCCAAATTTTTCACAAACACCCCCCCCCCCGCCACACACACACACATTCAGTTATGTGACCCAAGAAGCTAGCACCTAGAGCACCAAGAAGTTAAGAGACCTATCCAGGGTCACACAGTCAGTATGTGTCAGAGGGAGGAGTTGAATCTGGGACTGCATGGCCCAATATCTATGTACTACACCATTTGTTGTTGTTCAGTTCTGTTTGATTCTTCATGACCCCATTTGGGGTTTTTTGTGTGTTTTGTGTGTTTTTTGTTTTTTTTTTAGTGAGGCAATTGGGGTTAAGTGACTTGCCCAGGGTCACACAGCTAGTAAGTGTTAAGTGTCTGAGGCCGGATTTGAACTCAGGAACTCCTGACTCCAGGGCCGGTGCTCTAGCCACTGCACCACCTAGCTGCCCCTGGGGTTTTCTTAACACAGATACTGGAGTGGTTTGCCATTTCCTTCTCCGGTTCATTTTACAGATGAGAAAACTGAGGCAAATAGAAGCAAGAGAGTATATCTGATTTGGGAGAATTGTGAAGGGGGTGGCATCAGATCCAGGTAGAGGAGAAGAAAGAATGTCAATTGGTAGGAATCATTTTCTGTCTGTCTGATTTTGTGCCTATTCATCTAAAGTTCTGAGCCAATGAAAAGATAGCTACAGGGACATCAGTTAGTGTATCAGTGTCTTTCACCTTGTGTTCTGCATCTTGTGCAGTTGGTACCAGTTTTAGAGTTTTGTTCACTGGGTGAGCTAGTATTTGATAAGAACTTAATAAATACTGGATGGTTGACTGACTGACTGATGACATTGTAGTTCACATTTAAGTCATAAGTGGCAGAGCTGAGTAAGCTATGAAGCTCCTCCGCATTCCCCAAGAGGTGCATTTGAGAGTCCTCCAGATGTTATCTATATCCAAAGCTGAGATTTGTTTATTAACTCTTGATGAAACTGCTTCTGGATTTGAACACTTGAGGGAAGAGTCTTAAACTCTGAAGCTTTCTCTAGCTCAGGGGTCCTTCATCTTTTTTTGTGCTGTGGACTCCTCTGTTAGTCTAGTTAAGTCTAACCCTACTGAGAATGATTCTTTAAAAAAATTCTATTTTATTTGTTTCCAAATTACATGTAAAGATACTTTTTTAAGAATACTTTATTTTTTTTGGGGGGGGGGAATGAGGGTTAAGTGACTTGCCTAGGGTCACACAGCTAGTAAGTGTCAAGTGTCTGAGGCTGTATTTGAACTCAGGTCCTCTGGAATCCAGGACTGGTGCTTTATCCACTGTGCCACCTAGCTGCCTACCAGAATACCTTCTAATATTTTATTTTCCCCAATTACATGTAAAGACAGTTTTTTTCCAGAATAATGTTAATGCATAAAATAAAACAGGGGATTACAAAGGAAAACAATTATATTGAAATACAGTTACCTATATATTTGCATATATATGTATGTATGTGTGTATATATACACATATATTTATATATGAATAATAAATATATTTATATTATACATATTTACATTATATAAAATATATAAAAGTATAAGTATATATTAATTGAACACAAGCTACAAACATGATCTGTGTAATAATTGAAGTCTTTAGAGTAAATTCAAAAATTTTTAAATCATTCAGATTTTTTAATGAGAGAAATTTAGATGTGACCTTTTCTCAGAAGAAAAATTAAAATAGTTTTGGCTTAATAATTCATTTCGTGATTTGGCTCTTTTTTAGCCATAGCAGATTTCAAGTTGGGACATTGGGATACTTGTTCTCTGCCATTGCACTGAGGTGGAGGAGTCTGTCCCGGGAATTGTCCATTTGGTGTTACCTAAAATGAATGACCTGTTTCTATTTCTGAAATGGTATTTTCAATCATGTAAGTCTGTTCTGGGGCCTCGGAGGTAGCTTGTAATCGATACCTGTTTATATACAGTTCAGAGTAATATATTTGCTTTCCCAGCTTTTTGTCAACCCAGCTGTTGCTGAACTTTAATGTATGTGATGCCTATGAGTTTGTAGAGTGGGCAGGAAGACTCCACTAAGATTTTGTGGAAACTAGAACATGTCTAGGGGAAGAGTGAAGAAGATAATAGGAAGAATAAAATGATGGTTAGAAATAAAATTAATCCAAATTAATTGAAATTGAGAAAAGCAGGGTCATTTGTCAGAATGACTGTGCAAGCTAAATGGATCTATAGTTTTGTTTTGGCGGGGCAATGGGAGTTGAGTGACTTGCCTAGGGTTACACAGCTAGTGTCAAGTGTCTGAGGTTGGATTTGAACTCAGGTCCTCCTGACTCCAGTGTCAGTGCTCTATCCACTGCCCCACCTAGCTGTCCCTATGGTTTTTTCAAATTAAATTTTATTTTTCCAATTGGGACAACTAGGTGGGGCAGTGGATAGAGCACTGACACTGGAGTCAGGAGGACTTGAGTTCAAATCTCACCTCAGACACTAGTTGTGTGAGCCTGGGCAAATCATTTAACCCCAATTGCATTAAACATCCAGGGCCACCTCGAGTCATCCTGAGATCTCTTCCCCCCCCCCCCCCGCCCCCCCCCCCCCATCTATCTATCTTGCCACTGGACCCACATGGCTCTGGAGGAGAGAGTGAGTTTGGTGACCTTGCTCAGCCCTCCTTCACTTAAATCCAATTCAGTGCAAGTCATGACATCAACCTGATATCAGTCTTCTTCTAGAACGAATGACAAACAACATTTTCCCAAACAACTATCTGTTTTTTCTCTTTCCCATCCATGCCCAAATTTAGAAAGAAAAACAAAACTTCTGTTACATAAACATGTAGTCAAGCAAAACAAATTCACTCATTGACCATGTCCAAAAACCAAACCAAACTAAACCAAACCAAAACCACCTCAAGCTTCACTCTTAGTCCTTATCTTTGTATAGTTATCCTTTCCACACTGTGACTTTCCCCATTGTGGTTTTGATATATTGTGGGATGCCATAAGAAATTAAATGGGAATTTGGGGGGATTTTGTGGAAGCCTCAGATGATACACAAAGCCAGCAGATGACACTGAAAAAGCTTAGAAATTCAAAAATGCATAAAATATATGTATAGTATTGTATCATGTCAACTAAAATTTTACTATAAAGGTTTTGTAAACACCCCACAAAAGAAAAAAAAATTCAGATTTCTCTGAAACAAAGAAAGGGCCAAGACATTTTTTTGTGGATTTTCCAGATCGTTTAAGTTACCCCCTACTCCTCTGTGATGTGGAAGGGATAACTGTATTAAAAAGTGGGCAGTATGTTTCATCATGAGTCCCCTAAAATCATGGTTGGTCACTGAATTGATCATAATTCCTAAGTCTTTCAAAGTTGTCTTTAAAATATTATTCTCACTGTATGCATTATTATAAACTATTCTCATTCTCACCTCACTTTGAATCAGTTCATACAAATCTTGCCAGGTTTCTTGGAGACCATACCAGAACGCTTAGTTTTTAAGGAATATTGAACTGTGTTAGTAGTGTCTTCTACAGATAATGTAGCCTTGAATTCTTATTTCACTATAGTAGGGAATATTTCAATTTGGTTTGGATGTATAATTAGGACAAAAGTAAAGGTAGAACCCTTTGGCAGTATGCTGTGCCTTATAGACCCCTTCTCAGAATAATCTTTTCAAGTGCATAAAATCATAGGATTACCAAGTAAACTAGTTATATTGAAATAGTTATCAAAAAAGTTCACCAAAAAAGTAAGTAAATAAAAATAAAATAAAATAAAAAGTTCACAGACCTCAAGATTAAGAACTACTTAGAGGCTGTAGTTGATACAACATACCTATACTGCTCCTCACCTTCTCCCATGCTATGATGAAGAAGAGCCTATTAGATTTTTAGTTGTTAAAGGAAGTAAAATTAAGGCACCTCTCTCATAATTCATGAAATACTTTAGATAAAACTAAAATGTTTATTAATGAAATGGCTAGCTTTTACATTGAGGTTTTTAATAATAAACATTTTTATTTATAGTTTGGGGTTCCAATTTTCATCCCTTTTTTTTTTTATTTTTTTTTTTTGCGGGGCAATGGGGGTTAAGTGACTTGCCCAGAGTCACACAGCTAGTAAGTGTCAAGTGTCTGAGGCCGGATTTGAACTCAGGTACTCCTGAATCCAGGGCCAGTGCCTTAACCACTGCGCTATCTAGCTGCCCCTTCATCCCTTTTTTATTCCTTCCCCCCTTCCCTCCCTGAGGTGGCAAACAATCAGATATGGGATGCACATGTACGATTATGTAAAACATTACCATATTTGTCATTTTGTACAAGAAAACTTGATTGAAAGAAAAAAATGAAAGAAAGTGAAAAATAGCATGCTTCAGTCTATTCCACCAATATCAGTTCTTTCTCTGAAGGTGGATAGTATGTTTCATCAATAGTCCTTTGGTATTGTCTTGGATTATTGTATTGTTGAGAATACTTAAGTCATTCACAGTTCTTCATCAAACAATATTGCTATCTCTATTGCAGGAGAGAAAGAGAGAGAGAGAGAGAGAGAGAGAGAGAGAGAGAGAGAGAGAGAGAGAGAGAGAGAGAGAGAGAGAGGGCAATCAGGAAGTCAAAGTATCACAGTGTTTGCTGCTTCCCAAAGCCTTTTTGATATTATACTCAAGAAAGAGGTTCATGTAACTTGTATATAAGAAGTATTTTATTAAAAGTACTATACTACTTCCCATCACAAGGTTGTTATGAGGAAAGTGCTCTGTAGAACTTAGAGGGCCAGAGGCAGTGTTTCACAGTAGATAGACCCCTGGACTTGGAGTCAAAGAAGACCTGAATTCAAATCCTGCTTCAGACATATACTACCAATGTCATTCTGGGCACGTTACCTAACCTCACTAAATCTCAGTTTTATCCCATGTAAGAGGAGGATTATAATAGCATCTAGCTCTCAGGAATGTTTCTTTTAAAAATATTGTTTTTACTTGACTTCCATATACCCAGAGCTTAAAAAGATCATGGAAGCCCAGATTTCTATGTACAACTTATATTTTAAAAAGAAATATATTAGTTTCAAAGTTGTTCAGCTTGAGGGGCAGCTAGGTGGCACAGTGGATAGAACATTGGTCCTGGAGTCAGTAGGACCTGAGTTCAAATCTGGCCTCAGACACTTGACATTTGCTAGCTGTGTGACCCTGGGAAAGTCACTTAACCCCAATTGCCTCAGGGAAATGAGGGTTAAGTGATTTGCCCAGGGTCACACAGCTAGTAAGTGTCAAGTGTCTGAGGCCAGATTTGAACTCAGGTCCTCCTGAATCTAGGGTCTGGTGCTCTATCCACTGTGCCACTTAGCTGCCACCCCCCCTACTGTGTATTTTTAAAAAAAATGTTATAATGACACTTTAAAAAAATTTTCTATCAGTTTTCTCCCTGCCCTTGGCCATTAAAACACACACACACACACACACACACAATCACACACACAAAACAACCTTCCTTTATAACAAACAAGCATAATCGAGCAAAACAAATCCATACCTTGACCATGAAAGAAATGATTATTTCCCTTTTTTTTCCAAAGTCCTGATTTTAAAGTTCAGTCTTTGAAGGTAGAGCTAACTTTCTCCTCTATATAGACCCCAGCCAGGTGGGACAATCATTGTGTTCTGCTCAGGCTTGGGTAGGGCAAACATTCTTTGAATATATTGCCCAAGGTTGGGGGCAGAACTTCACTAAATGGCATAATCAAAGTTCAGGTCCAGCCCCTCGTAGTAATATTCATTCTCTTGTTAATTATTAATCAATTAGGGTTCATTCTCTTGTTAATTATTAATCAATTAGGGTTGATTGCCATCCTTCTGAACATGCCTCTTCCAAAAGAACATTTAAGCCAAGAGCCAGCCCACCATGATTGAGAGATGAGAGATAGCCAAATGACCATCCTTTTATTAAAATAATGGCATTAGTAACAAAATGATTAAAATTACCCTGATATTATATCTCTCAAACCTTTTTAATCACTACAAACATACCTTGGTCTATGCCTCCAGTAGCCCTTTTCTCTGTCATAGAGCAGGATATTTTATGCTTTATCATCTGTCCTCTGAAGTAGTATCTAGACATTGAATCGATTAGGGTTCTTAAGTCCCTTATAGTTGTTCTTATGGTGCTGCCATTATTGTATAAATGTTTGTCACTTTCTATCTATTCAAATCTTCTCATGTTTCTCAGAATCCATCTCTTCCTTCATTTCTTGTGGTTCAGAAATATTCCACTTCATTCCTCTGCCTTACATGGTTCAGTCATTCTTCAGTTCCTTGTTCCCCGACCCTGGTTTCTAATTCTTTCCTAAACAGCAAAGTGCCGCTATGGATATTTCTGTACAAATGGGTTCTTAACTTTTTTGTTTTTTAATCTTTTTGAGGTTTAAGCCTAGTAGTAGTATCCAAGGGACCTAGTAAGTAAGCAATAGCTTACTGGATTTTTTGCATATAGTTCCAAATTGCTTTCTAGAATGGCTGGCCTAAAAAAAGCATTTAGAATAGCTGGCCTAATTTGCAACTCCACCAACAATGCATTAGTGTGCCTGTTCTCTCACACAATTGTCATTTTCCCTTTTTTGTCATCTTTATCAATCTGATGGGTCTCACAATCCTGTTTTAAGAATCAAATGAGATAACAGTTACAAAGACCTTTGTTGTTGTTCAGTTGTGCCTGACTTTCATAACCCCATTTGGGGTTTTCTTGGCAAAGATACTGGTGTGACTACCATTTCCCTCTCCAGCTCATTTTACAAATGAGGAAACTGAGGCAGACAAGGTTAAGTGACTTACCCAGGGTCACACTGCTAGTAAGTATCTATGGCTGGATTTGAACTAAGGAAGAGGAGTCTTCCTGAATCCAGGCCCAGCATGATGTAACTAGCCACTGTTTCACCTAGCTGCCCCATAAATACCTCAAAGTACTAAATAAATATTAAAAATATAATTCCAGTATAAATATATTCATGTACATATATGTATACACAATAAACAACTATAAATAAACATTAGAAAAATATGAGTTGTTATTCCTAAAGGCCAGCTCTCATACTTTCTGGGGGGATATATCAGAAGGAAGGGTCTCCAGCCATTAAAAAGGGATTTTATTTTATATATTTTTTAATCTGTGTACATGCCATTTCCCCTAAGTAGGATGTAATTTCTTGGAGAGCAGGGATTTTTTGCTTTTGTTTTTGTATCCCCAACTGAGACTTGATAAGACAGTGGTGTGTTGAGGACTTCTGAAAGGAATTCTACCCAGGCAGGAAGGATATTTGTTTGAGCTTGTATGACTGTTTGTTCTGGGATTTCTTTTTTTAATATACTTCAGGATAGAAAGTCCCCCGGAAAAACCAGATTTGGTTTTGTATTCATTAAATGTCTTCTTAAGGCATATTGCAGCATCAGGGAGAACCTGGAGCTCGTTTGCAGGGAGTCTGACAGCGAGAAGGTCTTCTGCAGCAAGCAGAGTCCCTTACAGCATATAGTAGAGCCCTGAAAAATGTTCTGAGTTTTATTGAAAGGAAATGTTGATGATTGTAATGTATAACCCATATCAAATTGCTTGCTGGCCTTGGGAGTGGGGAGGGAAGGGAAGGGGGTGGGGAGAAATATTTGGAATTCAAAAAATATCTTTACATGTAATTGAGAAAAATTAAAAATTAAAATAAATTGTTTTTTTAAAAAGAAAGGAAATGTTGAGAAAAGAGCATGCTCATTCACATGTTTTATCTTTATTTCTTTTTTTTAACTGTGTAAGACTTGGTACATGAACCTAAAAAGAAACCCACATAGCAGAGAACAGATTTTTTTCTATGATAATCTAGTAAGCACATCTTATACCCATAGTATTGTGCTAGGAGGTATTGAGGATATACAAGAAGACATAGACATAGTTTATAGAAGGCATGGAATATTTCCCCTTATATCCTCTTCGTTTATTGTGAATTTTCCTTTTAAAATTTTTTTTACATTGGAAATTTAGTCTTCCTCTTTTTAAAAAACTAGATTGTCTGATGGTTCAACTAGTTTCCCCCCCAAAAAACCAACTGCTGCTTTTATTAGAGTATGTGTCTGATACAGAATCAAACATGTGAAATTTATTTTGTTCAAATATGCATATTCGTTATAAGGGATTATTTTTTCCTTTTCTTTTCAACAGTGGAGAGATGGGAGGAAAAATGATCATTAATTAATATATATATATATATATATATAACAAACATGGAATACATGTATGACCATACCCAGCATGTTCCCATGTTGACTAAGAGAAGCTCTAAGATCATATGGTTAATTTCAGTCAAGTTTTCTGTTACTTCTGCTTCCCCATCTAAGCCCTCGTTGTTGATCAGAATTAGGTCCAGAGTGTCCAATCATGACATGAAATTGTCAGCAAGGCACATCAAGAATTGATCCTAGCACAATGTCTGAAGAGTTGAAATTCCCCCTTCATTACTATATGGAATTATGAATCACAGATTCCTAGAGCTAGAAATTGTTACAATAAACAGGGAGGCAGGGCAGTTGAATGGTGGAAGCAAGAAAGTATCAGCTGCTGCCAATAACACTTATTATCTAAGTGCAGTCACCTCTTTCCCATTCTGAAGCTGCCTACATGCAGTAAATCAAAGCGGTGAGACCCGGAACCTCTGCTGCCCTTTAAATTGTGGCTACAGAGATGATTTGTCTTGAAAGAAGGGACTTCAAGAGGGCCAGGTGAATCCTGTTTGCCTGAGTAGTGTGGCCCTGAGGGAAAGAAATCTATTCTTTCCTAGGTGGCTTTCTTTGCACAATAGCTTATGTTTTCCTTGCGGATTCCATTACTCTGGGAAAATCTGAGGCATTAAGACCGTACTGCAAGTTGCCTGAAATCTTGGGTCTAACCAACCAGGGGCTGATCACTATGTCACAAAATCGATAATAGCTCCATCCTTGACAATGATTCCTCCAGAGCCTGTCCCTGTTTTCTCAGTATCATAGGAGGTGACTTCTGTGTTAGTTTTCTGAGCTGTGGGCAAAAACAACACAAAACCAAACCAAAAAGTGTCTTATATTTCCTCCATCTGGCTGGACACCGTCCTTTGCCAAGGATCTCACTTAGGTTTCTCCTTTTCTCCTTACCCAGATATTAATCATCTTGTTTTTCTCCTTAGGTTTATAGATATCCAAATAGATATATCTCTTTTGGAATACAATGAAACTTCACTTCACTTTTGATTCTTCTCCCCCCCCCAATTTTAAAACAAGGTATTACTTAATAATACCTCATTTAAGTAACAACAATCATAATAATAACTACCATTTATATCATATAGCACTTTAAGGTTTGTAAATCACTTTATATATGTTAATCCTCACATCAATTCTGTGAGGTAGGTGCAATTATTATCCCCAATTTACAGAGGGAGAGACTAAGACTGATGGGTTAAATGACTTACCCAGCTAGTGTCTGATTTGAATTCAGGTCATCTTGGCTCCAAATCCAGCACTCTGTCCCCTTATCACCTATGACAGCTTGGGTATCACTTATCCTCTTAGCCTTAGTCCTTTAATCTGTGAAATGGTGGAAATTGTTAGAGATGATTTAGAAAGTCCTTTCCCCCACGATGTGGTTCTGTGTAACTGACCCCCTTAGGTTTCCATGGTAGTGAGGATACTGATAGGGGGAGCAGCTGCCTGGACTCATACAGTTTTTAGAAATTTTATTTTCTTTTTGGCATGCGAAAAAGCTCTTTATGTGTGTACAGCATGGCATGCTCCGGACTCCAGTGGATGCATTTTGAAAACATTGAACTTTAGAAACTCTGAATGTTCATCTTTGTCCAGCAACCAAGTGCAGATACAGTAGTGAATAAACCATCCATATGGATGTTCTTGCTATAAATGAGATGAGAAGGCATCAAGAAGTTGTAGGTAGACAGAAAGATAACGCAAAGGCGTGACACCAATAAAGGACCTGGCATCGGTTGGTTTACTCTTCTGACCCAAAACAACAAAGAATCACAATTTCCTGAGCTATTTGGTTACCTCACTTTCCCTTGCTCTTGGTGAGCCAATCGACCAACATGAAGATAATAACAATTTATGTGCTGACATGTCTTTTTTCTTGTGGTCCCCTTGCTTCCAGAAAGTCCACATCGTACACGTTGCCTGCTCTTTCCTCAATGTGCTTATCAGTCTTGGTTACAATTTATAGGCATCATGTTTTTCTTCCCTAGACACCACCCTAGCATGGTGGGAGGGAAGAATTCTCCACAGGAGGAGGAAGAGGAGTAATAGCATTTATATAGTGCTGTAAGGTTTGCAAAGCACTTCACAGATATCTTATTTCATCCTAGAAACACAGCTTCTATTTATATTTATATAGCAAATCTTCCTAGCCCTGATCTTTTTAAAAATAACATTTTATTTTATTTTGTCTAATTACATGTAAAGATAGTTTTCGACATTCCTTTTTGAAAGATTTTGAGTTCCAAATTTTATCCCTGCCTCCCTTCCCTCTCCCCTCCCCAATACAGCACAGAATCTGATAGAGGCTATACAACATGTGCAATCATGTTAAACAAATTTCCACATTAGTTATGTTGTGAAAGAAGAATCAGAACAAAAGGGAAAAACCATAAGAAAGAAAAAAACAAATAAACTACAACAGCAACAAATAAAGTGAAAGTAGTATGCTTTGATCTGCATTCAGACCATAGTTTTTTAGGGATTTTTTTTGTTGTTGTTTTTTTGTTTTATTTTTTGCAGGGCAATGAGGGTTAAGTGACTTGCCCAGGGTCACACAGCTAGTAAGCGTAAAGTGTCTGAGGCTGGATTTGAACTCAGGTCCTCCTGAACCAAGGCCGGTGCTCTATCCACTGTGCCACCTAGCTGCCCCATAGTTCATTTTTCTGCATGTGGAGAACATTTTCCATCATGAGTCTTTCAGAATTGTCTTGAATCATTGTATTGTTGAGAAGAGTTAAGGCTATCATAGTTGCTCATAACACAATGTTGCTGTTACTGTGTACAATGTTTTCCTGGTTCTGTTCACTTTACTCAGTATCAGTTCATGTAAGTCTTTCCATGTTTCATGGGTTGTTGTTTTTTTGTTTTTTTTTTTAAATTTACCTACTCATCATTTCTTACAGCACAATAGTATTACATTACATTCATATACCACAACTTGTTCAGCCATTCCCCAATTAATGGACATTCCCTCAATTTCCAATTCTTTGCCACCACAAAAAGAGCAGCTATAAATATTTTTGTACATATGATCTCTTTGGGATACAGACCCAGAAGTGGTATTGCTGGGTCAAAGTTTATGAACAATTTTATAGCCCTTTGGACATAGTTCCAATTTGTTCTCCAGAATGGTTGGATAAGTTCACAACTTCACCAACAATGCATTAGTGTTCCAATTTTTCCACATTGTCTCCAACATTTATCAAATTTCTTTTTTTCCCTAACCCTGATCTTAACCCATCCTCAAATTCTAAGCTTCCCCTACTTCATCATCTATGGCTAGTTTAACTCCATGTAGTGTAGACAGTAACAGAGAAAACCAAACAAAAAAAAAAAGAAATAGGGCATTTTCCTACATATCCTCCTATCTCTCCCCTCCATCTCTTCCTTCAACTAGTGGGGGGAAAGGATTATACCACCAAAGTTCCCACATCCTGCAGTTTTCCATCCAGGATTTCATATTCTTTGGGACTGTTTTTGTCAGGTTTCATCTTGTATCATTTGTATTTTGCCACAATACATCTATATGTTGAGAACCTGTGAGTCTTGGAGAGTTTTCTTGAGGTTAACCCATGGCCACATAGTAAACAAAAGAGTCAGTATTTGAACCCAAATCTTGCTAACTCAAAATTGAGCTTAAGTATAATTTAGTCACAGCATGATTATTGATATTAATAGCTGTTTAAGTCCTATTCGTGATGGCGGAAGAAAGGCAGTGAGCTCTCAAACTCATGACATGATCGCTCCAAAAAACATCCAAATAATGCAATTCTTGGAGCAGCAAAACTCACAGAAGAATGTGCTGAAATCATCTTCTAACCAAGAACAGCTTGGAAGGTCAGAAGGGGGGAGCTGCTGTGCTGAGACAGGAGTGGAGCCCAACCCCACTGTCACCCTGACACAGATCCAGTCCCAAGAAGGCCTTACCAGAGAAAGAGGCCCCCAGAGCCTCTGAATAAGCTGAAGTGCCAGTGTTGTCTGGAACTAAGCTCACAGTCTGGTGAAAGGGCTGAGCCCTGGGCGGGGGGGGGGGGGGGGGGGGGAGACTACAGGTGTCTGTGCTGGTGCTGAGGCAGAACTTTGGTTTTTCACCCTTGCTGGGAACCAGGAGGTAGGCTTGAGTAGCAATGGCCCAGGTGGGGGAGGGGCACAGGCTTGTCGGAGCTGACAACCACAACACACAAAGCTGGTTGATTAGCAAGTTGGTCTGAGGTCATCTATGGACCAGGGAACAGGCCAGGTTAGTGAAGAACCTGATCCTCAAATCATATCGCCTGGGGCTTCTGAAGCTTGGGATACTGCAGCCTGGAAACAGTGCCCCACTTTAAGGAGCTAAAAGTCAAGTAAAAGAAAGGCAAGATGAGCAGACAGAGAAAGGGGAGGACCATAGAAAGTTTCTTTAGTGACAAGGAAGATCGAGGTGCACCCTAAGAAGAAGATGTCAATGTCAGAGCCCCTATAGCTAAAGCTTCCAAGAAAAATATGAACTGTTCTCAGGCCATAGAGGTGCTTAAAAAGGACATTGAAGATAAAGTTAGAGAGGTAGAGGAAAAAATGGAAAGAGAAATGAGGGTAATGCAGGAAAGACATGAGAAAAAAGACAACAGCTTGAAAAGCCAAATTGGCCAAATGGAAAAGGAGGTACAAAAGCTCTCTGATGAAAATAATTGCCTAAGAATTAGGACTGAACAAATGGAAGCTAGTGACTTTATGAGAAACCAAGACACAATAAAGCAAATCCAAATGAATAAGAAAAAAATAGAGCGCAGTGTGAAATATCTTCTTGGAAAAGTCTTATTTGTGTCTCAGTGTAGTGGTTTCCTGGAGGATATGCTAGTTAAAAGGTCTTTTAGTTACCACTGCTACTGGGTGATTTAAAGCTGCCAAAGAAGTGGTTTTTTTAAGGCTTTTCAGATATAACACATAACATGCCATCAATACAGACATGAATGGATATATACAAACATCTCTTACTATATCTCATAGACTTGGACTTCTTCTCAACTGGCTGGATTCCTTGAATCTAATTAGAAGGTAGCAAAGCTAGGGCAGCTTTCCAAAAAAAAATGCTGTAAGGATTAAAAAGTTTCTTGACACTATTTTGGGTAGCTAGGTGGTGCAATGGATAGCATATAGGAGTCAGGAAGACCTGAGTTCAAATGTGACCTCAGACATTTGATAGTTGTGTGTCCCTAGGTAAGTCACTTAACTTTGCCTCAATTTCCTCATCTGTAAAATGAGCTGGAGGAGGAAATGACAAACCATTTCAGTACCCTGGCCAAGGAAACTCCAAATGGAGTTATGAAGAATTGGACAGGACTGAACAACTCTATTTAGTTGGCCATGGAAGTCTAAAAGAAAAAGTCTGATGCCGGTTTGTATGAGGCATAGAAACTTTATGAGGCATTTTGAATCTTTTAATGGTACCATTAAATCTTTGAAAGAAAAAAAGGTTAATACTACTACTGGTTTAGGTGCCAGTCTGCCAGAAACAGTTTAATTTAACATTAATCTAGATTGAGCAGTTTTTAACACACACACACACACACACACACACACACATACACACACACACACACACACATCTAAACCATCATAGTCCCGTGCCCTGCAAAATGACTTTCTGTCCTCCCAATATTTCAGATAACATTTATAGGAATCTAGAAGAAGGAAAAAATTTCTTTTAAATAATAAACATTTTAACTTACAGTTGTTTTGGGTTCCAATTTGTATGGCTTTTTCCCTCCCTCTCTTCCCCCCTGCCTGAGGTGGCAATCAGATATGGGTTATACATGTACAATTATGTAAAACATGACCATATTTGTCATTTTGCATAAGAAAACTTAATTAAAAGAAAAGATTAAAAGAAAAAATGAAAGCGAAAAGCAGCAGTCTATTCCATCAATATCAGTTAGTCCTTTGGGATTGTCTTGAATCATCATATTGTTGACAATAGTCAAGTCATTCACAATCCTTCATCAAACAATATTGCTGTCTCTGTGTACAAGATTCTCTTGCTTCTGCTCACTTCACAATACATCATTTCATATAAGTCTTTCCAGGCCTCAGGTACTTGACACTTACTAGCTGTGTGACCTTGGGCAAGTCACTTAACCCTCATTGCCCCACCAAAAAAACATAGTCAAAGTGTGGAGAAATAGTGATCTGCCTCACTTAGCGAGTGTACTCACATTAATGAAAGCACCATTCTTAAAAGTATTTAATTATCACATAAGTGATAACATTAAAGAGAAAGAAAAAAGTCTATATGAGGTGAAACTTTGAGACAAAAGGGATTTTTTAAAAACCACTAAAAATCCTTTTCATGTTATCTTTGTTGGAATGTGTATGTGTATATGTGTATGGAGTGTTAACTCTTGGCCTAGAAATTTCTCTATTGAATCAGATACTCTATGTGAGAAAGAATAAGTGTGATGGTTGATGATGATTCAGAGAGACTTTTGTTCTTGATGGATGGTAATTTCTTTCTTCAGAATTGGCAAGGCAACAACAAATGTTCTCATCTTTGTGCTGAATGACCTGATTCCCAATGGATAGCCTGAAAAAAATTTTCTGTGCTATCTCAGCTAGATAATAGTTATCAAAAATGTGACCTTACAAATATAGGGTGACAGGAAGGCCACTGTAAGTCAGCATAAAAATCAAGTTTTCTCCAGCTAAATTCTGTTTAACTTGCCTAGATTTTTTTCTTTAATATTGCTATCACTGCATTGCTCCCTTTCTTTAAGTGTTATTGCCTCCCCAGGCTGGTGTTTTTATGAGTGGTGGAATTCCTAGTGTGGAAACTCTTGCTGTTCAGCTTAGTCTTTAGACTAAACTAAAATGTTGTGATTTGCCCATGCTCACATAACCATCATATGTCAGAGGCAGGATTTGAACCCAGGTCTTCTTGACTTTAAGGTTCATGTTTTCCCTAGCCACGATGCCTCTCCATTGATGCTGTGAAAGCTAAACTGAGTAGCTAGGTTGCTCATTGGATAGAGCATTAGCCCTGGAGTCTGGAGGACCTGAGTTCAAATCTCACCTCAGACATTTACTAGCTGTGTAACCCTGGGCAAGTCACTTAAACCCCAATTGCCTTAAACATCCAGGGCCACCTCAAGTCATTCTCTCTCTCTCTCTCTCTCTCTCTCTCTCTCTCTCTCTCTCTCTCTCTCTCTCTCTCTCTCTCTCTCTCTCATCTATCTATCTTGCCACTGGACCCAGATAGCTTCAAGTGAAGTTGGTGACCTTGCACAAGCCTCCCTCACTTAAATCCAGTTCAGTGCAAGTCATGATATCACCTCCTGATGTTGTCATGGTCCTCTTCAAGAACAAAGGACAAACAACAACAAGTGAATCCACTAGGGATGCTTCAAAACATGGCAATCCAGACAGCTTTGAAGTACAGCAAGCATTAACTGTGTGACATTTTAGCAATCTGTGGCATATACAGACATCACTATGAAGATACGCTACAGCTGTTCCTTGACTGATGCACTGTTACTCATGGGGCATTTGTGGTATGTCTTAGCAAAAAAAGCAAACCCTAGTGCAGATTTTTATTTTATGTCTCATAATGTCATATTGAGTTACTTAACATTGTGAAAGGCTGTAGAATTGTCTTTCCCGGGGCCTGGTAAGAGTAACACAAGATGCCTGGGATGTTTAAATTTAGGACAGATTTCATGAGTGCCAAAATATTAGACATGGAACTAAAGGCGTCTCATCTGCCCTCTCTTTTTTGCAAAAGAAGAAACTGAGGTCAAGGGAAAAGTGACTTTCTCAAGGTCCAATGTAGCAGAGCTAGGATTCTAACCCTGTATCTCTGACTCCTCGTTTCACTATACTATATTACCTCTATTTAGAGAAGCACATTCAAAAGCATAGCAATTTCGCCAAAAAACATCCTCCAGTATGAAGGCAGCAGCAATCACCTGCAACTGCGGGCTAGAAATGGTCTAAAATTTGGAGAGAAATGCTTTTTGAAGTGAAGGCATTTTGCTTTTTCCAAGTAGCAAAGAATAAGTAAGATGGCTAATCCCTTTGGAATTCCTTGAGCATTCCCAAATTACAAGAGCCAAACTGAAGATTTCATGACCTATGCCTTGTTTTCTTTTTACACAATCTGTCCTGTACACCTGAAATGTTTGCCTGCCTCATCTTGCCTTCCAGAATTCTTTCCTTCTTTATAAATCTCAGATCAGGGGCAACTAGGTAGCACAGTGGATAAAGCACCCACCCTGGAGTCAGGAGTACCTGAGTTCAAATCCGGCCTCAGACACTTAACACTTAGTATCTGTGTGACCCTGGGCAAGTCACTTAACCCCAATTGCCTCACTAAAAAAAAAAAAACACAAAACAAACAAACAAATAAAAAAATAAATCTCAGATCAGTTATCCCTTAGACACTGTGGTCCCTGTCCCCTTTTTAGGGATATTATGTATTTGTTTTGAATTCATGACTCTTAGTATTATGAGTAGCTATTGATTTAGTGCAACTATTAGCTGATAGTGATGAGTATTATAGGACATGTTGTCCTTCATACTTGAAGAGGACCAAAATGTTATCAGTATGTAGGGGTGTCTGTTGCTGATCAGATAAGCTTGGAAGACTCTACCATGAGTTGGGCACAAATAGTCAGTATAAATATTTGGAATGGAGATGCCTTTAAATTTGTGCATCTCCTGTTTCTTATATTACTAAAATATATAGAAAAAGACATGCAGTCATATTCAAAGAACTGCAGCAACTTTGAAAATCAAAAGCGGTAAAATAAAAGACAAAATAGATATTGCCTCAGACAAGAATTTGCTGCTTAATATTACATAATTCTCTCTTTTCTTACCCTGCCCCCATCAACACCCCCAACCCCATTATTAGGAACCATTAATTCATCTCTGCATAGCTGACTTTATGCCCTATTGTAGTGTCAGAATTGATATAGATCAGGCCAACTCAAGATTGAGAAAAGGTATTGGATTTACCAATAAAGAGATCATTAGTAACTTGGAGAATACAGTTTCATTAGCATGCTGAGAAATGAAAATGTAATTCTGCAAATGAGGAAGAAAATGGAGTGAACTACAGGAAGTGATAGACAGTAACATCATAGTGAGAGGAGATATCATTGTCCCTCTCATGTTTGGATAAGTCTAATGGGTATACAAAAGGGAAAATGTAGACCCAAACGGATTGTTGGAGGAATTAAAGCTAAATGACGTATAGTGTCTTCTGAATGGGTCTACTAAAGAATATATGTATTTCTTAGCACTTCATAGAATATTTGGGTTTTGTTTTTTGTTTTTTTTTTGCAGGCAATGGGGGTTAAGTGACTTGCCCAGGGTCACACAGCTAGTAAGTGTCAAGTGTCTGAGGCCGGATTTGAACTCAAGTACTCCTGAATCCAGGGCCAGTGCTTTAACCACTGCGCCATCTAGCTGCCCCCACCTCATAGAATTTTTACAAAAATTGACCATGTGTTAGGGAACAGACGTTAGAGATATTGCAAACAAATGTAAAAAGGCAGAAATAATAAATTCATCCTTTTTCATATCATAACATAGCATAAATAATAATCAGTTCAAGAACCACAAACCAAAAACATAGACTCAAATGGAGACAGCAATGAAATCCTAAATAACGAACAAGTCAAAGGACAAACCATAGAAACAATGAATAATTAAGTGAAAGAAAATGATAATGATCAAAAAGAAGCCAAAATTTCTGGCATGAAGCTAAAGAAGAGAAAGGCAAGTTAAGGAAATTATAACAAGTATTGGCTGAGCATTTGAGAAATTTAGAAATGAAAAAGAAAAATGGGATAGTATCTTACTTTATGGTTTACAAAAAGTTTACAAGTATTGATATCCTTGTTTTACAGATGAAGATGAGGTTCACAAATGATAAGTTACTTGCTTATGGTCACATAGCTAGAAAGTATCAGAGGCAAATCCCTCCTGAATCCAAGTCCAGTATTTTTTGTTTTGCGGGCTTTTTTTTGGTGGGGCAATAAAGGATGACTTGCCCAGGGTCACACAGCTAGTAAGTGTTAAATGTCTGAGGTTGGATTTGAACTCAGGTCCTCCTGAATCCAGGACTTGTGCTTTATCCACTGAGCCACCTAGGTGCCCCCAGTATTCTTTTTACCAGAGCACATTGCCTTTCTTTGAAAAGGGGAGAGAGGGACTCAGAAGGATCAGTAAAATGGTCTTCTCCCCCCACTTCTTTCCCCCCAAAGAAGAATCCTTTAGGGATTGAAGATACTAGAGGTTATCATGGGACATGGAAGATAATTGAGAGAACCTGGAGTTGAGAGACAATGGGAATTGTATCCTACGTGGTCTTTTATATTTTAGCTTTAGAAAGGAAGATTGAGACATCCTAGTTTTCTGTCAAGAGAAATGGAGTGAGATTGACAGTTGGAGGTGAGTTGAGGTTTGAAAAAATTGCCATTGGGAATTCACTATGGAATCCATAATATAATTAGAATTTCCTATTGAAGCAAGGTACAACAGTCAATCAACAAGCACTTATTAAATGCCTATGTACCCAGCACCCTGCTAAGTACTAGGGTTACAAAAACTAATGTAAAAGCCCTTATCTCAAGAAGCTTACATTTTAATGAGGGAGACATCATGTCCATCCATTCATCCATGTACACAAATAGGGATTCTGTATATTCATTTAAATTTACTTTTATTGGTCAATTCAATAAAAAGTGCCATTATGGGGGCAGCTAGGTGGCACAGTGGATAAAGCACCGGCCTTGGATTCAGGAGGACCTGAGTTCAAATCCAGCCACAGACACTTGATACGTACTAGCTGTGTGACATTGGGCAAGTCACTTAACCCTCATTGCTCCACAAAAAAGTGCCATTATGTCTTAAAAGCTTACCAAAACAGAAGAAAGAATATCTTCAGCCTCTAGACTAAGTGCTAGAGGTAGTCCCCCACAGCAGAAACCAGAATCTCTTTAACCTTTCTCATCAAATTAGAGAATTTCAGAGTCAGAAGGAACCTCAGGAACTGTCTTGTTCAACCCTATATATAATTATAACGGCTCTCAAACTTTTAACATAAACGTTGAACTAGTATCTAGCTTAGAAATCATCGCAGTACTGTTGGAACAAAAATGTATTTTAAGAAGTAGGAGCTTTCTTCATTAGGTGGCTAAAGGCTTTTCTGAACTTAGACAACAATGAATACATGTATTTCAATACAGGCAGACAATCACTGGGATAAAATAATATTAGATATGAAGTAATCATTTAATTATTAAATGGGGCAGGCACGCCTGGTTCTTTGGGCACTCACTGGGAAAGACCACAATTGGCTATCAGAAACAGGGCAGCCATCACATTTTAATTAAACACAGAGAGTATGAGGGCAAAAAGACAAGGTAGAGACAAACTTCAAAATAGTTACAGAGGCAGACAGCAGCCTGGGAACAGAGGATGGAACGGTGAAGGAAAGCAAACAGTGTATGAGGAAGAGGATGGAGACTGGGAGAGTCAGGAAGCATCACTCACATAACCATGTATTAGAGTTGGGAACACGAGGTAGGGTGGACGTGGTGGAGATAGAAGATAGGGGCAGGAATAGGGTGTATGCAAGGAGTTTGAGGTCTCATTTCTATATGTTTTTTGGGGAAAAACAGACCAACTCCTATCCATGCTAGGGTTAGTTCATTAACATTTCCAAATCATCTCAAACGTATCAGCACCTCTTTGATGTTCTGCTGGTCTGGCTCTGTGGTGATCTGAAATTTGTCTGGAATTTACCTATCATAGGATCAGAATCCTGACAGTAGCGCCTAGATGGCTTCTGTTGTTTACATATGACCTGGATGTGAATTTTGGTTGATACATGACACAATTTGTAAATCATGCTTCTCTGATCTTTGGGACTACTTGTACATGACTTTGAGGTTCCCCTTTTGCAATCTTATTTCCTGCTATCGCCCCTTTATACGGCTTACTTATAAACTTTCCGTACTGACTAGAAAAGGGATGCAAGGATAATCAGTGGGACTGGAACAAAATACAGTTTTAATGGGCAACTAGGTGGCATAGTAGTCAGGAGTCAGAAGGACTTGAGTTCAAATCTCACCTCAGACTAGCTGTGTGACCCTAGGCAAGTCACTTAACCCTGATTCACTCAAACATCCAGGGCCATCTTCAGTTGTTCTGATGTATGTCTTGCCACTGGACCCAGATGACTCTGGAGGAGAGAGTGAGGTTGGTGACCTTGCATAGCCCTCCCTCACTTAAATCCCATACTTACATACTTGTACATACTTCCAAGCTTATCTGATCAGCAAGTCATAATATCACCCCGATGTCATGGTCCTCTTGGAGAATGAAGGACCAACAATAATTTTAACACGAGATCTAACTTGGTAGTTATCCAACATTAAGGAACCACTGCAGGGCCCAGGGGACTTGGGCTTTGTAACTCAGGCTAGTGATTGAGCATACCCAATTGTTGGTCTTCTTCATCTCCAAGAACAAGAGTAGTAACCTGGGGTTGCCTAAGGCTACCAGTCAGCTTGGATCACAAGGACCTAGGACCTCCTGACCTCTTGGACTCACAAACTTGCCTCCAAACCTAGACATGTCTTTTTTTTTTTTTTTGTGAGGCAATTGGGGTTAAGTGACTTGCCCAGGGTCACACAGTTAGTAAGTGTCAAGTGTCTGAGGCTGGATTTGAACTCAGGTCCTCCCGACTCCAGGGCCAGTGCTCTATCCACTGTGCCACCTAGCTGCCCCTCAACCTAGACATGTCTAACTAAACAGTGGAGTTTGGTTAATTAGGAAAGAAAGCCCTAAGTAGAACAAGTCATCAGGGTCCCAGATACAAGCTTGATATTTTGTGTGCGAGGGAAGCTATAGAGCAGAGGAAGTCTAGAGACAAGAGTACTACCTGCCACTCAGGGGGAGCCTAAGGAAGAGCAAGCCAAAAATTGTTTCTCCTTTTCAAAGGTGCCTGGAGTCCTGGGCTCTTTCAGCTCAGTAGCCAGTGAAGGGCTTGTCACATGGCCAGAAGCAGCCAAAATTTATCCTCCCAAATTGCTGAGTCACAGATGTGATTAGAAGCAGAAAGGTCAGCATGGTACATGCCCTCTTCAGCTTCCATTACACTTAATTCTACTTAAAACACCTGTACATTTGATTCTTCCCACACACACACACACCCCCTTCCAAATATGGCAAGAATCTTTAGCGGCTGAAAGAAAACATTAATATTTTTTGCCTAGGGGAGGGGAAGCAATACCTATGACCTATATTCCAGCAAATCAAATGACCTTTCCCCCATCTTATTCTATTTTCTGTTTCATTTCCAATGCTAAAATACATTGAGATATAAGGTGATTATTTTTTTAAACCCTAAGTCAGAGAGATTTAGCCAGGGAAGAGCCTCAAAAAGAGAAACAGCCTTGAGAATTTAACCTTCTCTCTTCTTTGTAAATAGCCATCTTGTCACAAAAAGCAATATCATTGATCAGTATTAGGGTGAGGTGAAACTCGGGAATAGGAATAAGGTAATATTTCTAAGCACATCCAGAATATGAAATAGCAAGGATTGAAAGGAGAGAAAAAAACAGGCACCAACATTGGGAAGGAAGGGTGTGTTATGGCCAGAAGTAGCCCTTTCCAAGGGGTTAATTCTTTTATGAGTTGGGTAAAATGGAATGTCTATGTCTAAATTACCATACCAATCAAGCTTTAAACAAGTTGACATGAGTTTCATTACAGTATTTCTTTTGCACTTAACATTGCTGACACTCCCTTCCTTGAAAAATATTCTCTTTGCTCTTTATGATATTCTTCCCCTGTCTCTCCTGCTACCTCCCAGATTGCACCTTTTATGTTTCCTTTACTCACTTCTTCTTCCTTCTACCTTATAATCAAGGACATTTTTCAAAGCTTGGTCGGTTTCTACCTTCTGTTCTTCACACATTCAGATCTTAAATGCATCACAGATCACATCATTTTAAAGTTTCTTAAAAACATATTATTTTTATTATAAAATGAAATGATTTCTCAGGTACTTTTTTTTTCTTATTTCTTTAAAGTATATCTTCCAGGGGCCTCCAGGTGGCTCTGTTGGGGAGACTTGTGACCTGGATAGGGGGGTGGGAGAGCTAGCTCACCCAAAGAATTAGAAGCTCATCACGAATCTTATAAAATAAAAAGAGATTTATTAGGAGGGAGGAATATATGGCCAGGGGACAGATCGCTTTAGAAAGTTGTCCCCCTGGAGTAAGAGAAGACCTGGTCTTTTGTATCTTTATAAAATAAAGGGAAGAAGGGAAGGGAAGGGCAAAATAACTGGGAGAGGATCTTTGAATAATGGGGTATCAGTAGGATATGCAGCATCCATCCATATCCTGCATATCATCTTACAGACCTTGGTACTGCTTATCAGTGTACCAGGGTCCTGATTGACAACACCCATTCCGGAGGTGGGAGACAGAGCTGCCCCTCCCCCAGGAAAGTTCAAGGACTCCTTGGGGGGGTTGGGATCTTTAGGTTTCTTGGGGTCCCACTGCATTCCCACAACAGCTCAGTAAATACAGCTGGAGTCAGGAGGACCTGAGTTCAAATCTGCCCTCTGACACTTACTAGCTGTATGACCCCGGGCAAGTCACTTGACCTTCCTTGCTTCACCCCTCCCCACCCTCCAATAAGTAAATAAATAAATAAAGTATATCTTTCAGTGAACTAAGAGACATGTATAAAAATAAAAACATTTTCTGGTTTCAATCATCACCTTTTCTATTTTTTTTTAAATTTCCTTTTGTGGGGCAATGAGGGTTAAGTGACTTACCCAGGCTCACACAGCTAGTAAGTGTCTAGTGTCTGAGGCCAGATTTTTACTCAGGTCTTCCTGAATCCAGGGCTGGTGCTTTATCCACTGTGCCACCTAGCTGCCCCTCTTCATTTATTTAAAAAAAAAATATGGGTGGCTCCCAAATTTATATCTTTAGCCTTGACTTTGCTCCATTGAAGTCCATTTGACATTGCCTTTCCTGATCCTGCCCTCTCCCCTCATCCTTTTTAGCACCATCTCCATCTTTAAAATTACTTTATATTTACTTAACAAGCATATAGGTTATATCACCTTCCCTGAATAAGAGAACTTTGAAGAAAAGAACTCTTGGGTTTTTGTCTTTTGTATCTTTGTTCCATAGCATAGAGCCTTGAATCCAATAAGCAGATGTGGAAATTTTGGTTGAATTGAGTCCATCATATATTAAAAACCAAACTTGCCTCCTGCTAATTGTCTGGCCTTCCAGACTTCCACTCGTGGTACAAACATGCTTCTAGGTTTCCAGGTTTCCTGTTTTTGATTTATGCCCCATTTTTACTCCTTATATCTAGTAAGTCACCAAGTCTTCCTGATTTTTTCCTTTAAAAATCTGTCTTACTCTAGTTCTTTCTTTTTTTATTTAAAATGTTCTTTTGAAATATGAATTTAACAAATATTAATGTTTCAGTTAACAGACATGGGAAAAAAGATAATTAAATATGAAACTGAATTTTTACTACACAGTTATTGGGTTTTGTTTAAGAGCATGTTGATTGACAGTAAGAGAACTGTTCTGTTTGTCTAGGTCCCATCCTGAATTTCCTATTTTTTAAAATGTTTGATTGATATTCTTCTTTCTTTAAAAAGAATTTCTATCTACTTACTCTCCCCCACTCAAACAAATTTTCTGCTAAGTAGAAGCTCTTACTTCTAATAAGTAAGTATAGTTGAATAAACAGAATTCATTCATTGGCTGTGTCAAAAAATGTATGTCTCATTCTACGTCATTACACTCTGATTCACTTCAGATGAGTCTTCCCAGGTTTTTCTGAAATCATCTCTTTTGTCATTTCTTATGGTACGATAACATTATTTCATGTTCATATGCCGTAATTTGTTTAGATCTTCCCCAAATGATGGGCACCTAATTTGTTTCCCATTCTTTTCTACATCAAAAATATTGCCATAAGTATTTTTGGTATTACTGAATCAGAAGGTTTGTACCTTTTTATTGCTTCCTGGAATGGTTGGACCAATTACAGGAGATTTGATGATCCTATCCACTCACAGTTCTTCCTATTTTCTCAACTTTGCCAATCTGATGAGATTGAGAGAAAACCTCAACTTACTTTAATTTGCCTTTCACTTGTTATTAGTAATTTGGAGCATTTTTCATGTGGTTAATAGCTATATTTCTTCTTTTGAAAACTACCTATTCAATAAAAAAAGAAAAGGAAAAGGACATGTATGTACAAAAATTTTTATAGCAGCTCTTTTTTGTGAAGGCAGAGAATTGGAAATTGAGCAGATACCCATCATTGGGGGTTGGCTTAATAAGTTGTGGTATATGATTGTGATGAAATGCTATTGTGCTATAAGAAATAATGATCAGGTTGCTTTCAGAAAAAGCTGGAAAGATTTACATGAACTGATGTAAATAAGGTGAGTAGAACCAGCGGGACATTCTACATAATAACAGCATTATACAATGATCAACTGTGAATGACTTAGGTATTCTCAGCAATACAAAGATCCAGCATGGTTCTGAAGGACCTGTGATGAAAAAAGCTATCCTCTTCCAGAGAAAGAACTGATAGAATCTGAATGCAGATCATATTTTTTTACTTTATTTTTCTTGTATTTTTTCTGTGTTTTCTTTCACAACATGACTAATATGGAAATATGTTTTGCATGACTGCACATGTATGACATTTATCAAATTGCTTGACTTCTCAATGTGTGGAAATTAGGGATGGTGGGAGAAAATTTGGAACAAAATTGCAAAAAAGGTTAAAATTGTTTTTACATGTAATTTGAAAAAATATTAAATTAAAAAAAAAACCTCTTCATATTCTTTGACAATTTTTCTTTGGGGCAGGGGGACCAGCTCTTGTTCTTAAATATTTATATAAATTCATAGACATTAATATCTTAGACATAAATATCTTAGACATTTGATATTTATTAGAATATTTGCTACAAACATTTCCCTTCCCATCCCACCTCCCACTCTTTTTTTTTTTTGAGAAGTATCAAAGATCTTTATTTATATATTCATGGCGAATGGGCCAGCTCCCTAATGGAAATGGCCTACCCCCCACTCTTTTCAGGAAACTGTTTCCCTTCTAATTCTTTCTTTACTGATTTTGTTTATGCAAATCCTTTTCAATTTTATGTAATCAAGTTTTTCTATTTCATCTTTTATGATCACCTCTATGCCTTGTTTGGGCAAGGCAAGCCCCCTTCTGCCCTTGCTTATCGATGGTTGTAAAAGGTGTCTTCTCCTCTCTAATTTGTTTATGATATGACCTACCATTTAGGTTGTGCATACATTTGGAGCTTATTGTGACATATGTTGTTACTCTTGGTCTAAACCTAAGTTTTTGTTAAAAAAGAAGTCTGATAGTTGGAATTACTTGAATTAATTTAATGCTCTGCTACTATTTTAATTGCTTCTGGGTCTAGTTCACATAATAATTGATCAACTTTTCTATTTTTTTTTTAGTCAGTAGAATTTGATTTTTAGTATTGTTAAGCTCTTTCACTTTCTACCTTATTTCTTTTGACGTTGGTGACAGTAAGAATTCTTAAAATCAAAATAATGAGAAAATGGAAAAAATCTAATTCATCTAGAAAACAGATCAAGGGCAGATAACTTAAGAATCATAATATTGCCCCAAATCCATGACTAAAAGAAGAACCTTGATGTTAAAGAAATCATTTAAAAAATTGTTCAGATATATTAAAATAAGAGGGCAATTTGAATGCTGAAAGAATCTACTGATCACCTCCTAAAAGAAATTCCAAAATAAAGACTCCAAGGAATATTATCCAGATTAAAAAAATAATAATGGTACTCAGAAAGAATGATTAAAATATTTAGGAATAGAATCAAGGTTGCACAGGATTTATCAGATATCACGTTATTTATTTTTATTTTTTTATTTTTGCGGGACAATGGGGGTTAAGTGACTTTTCCCAGGGTCACACAGCTAGTAAGTGTCAAGTGTCTGAGGGCAGATTTTGAACTCAGGTACTCCTGAATCCAGGGCCGGTGCTTTATCCACTGCACCACCTAGCCACCCCCAGATATCACTTTAAAAGAACAGAGAATGTGAAATGAGCTCTTCCAAAAGACAAAGGTCTACAACCAAGAATAACTTATCCAGTAAAATTGAATATCATCCTCCAAGGGGAAAAAATAGGCATTCAATAAAATAGAGGAATTCCAAATATTCTTGATGAAAAAGCCTGAGCTGAGAAGGATCTTTTAAATATAAATACAAGAGCCAAGAGAAAAATGAAAAGGTAACTTTAAGTGAACACTCAGAAGGCTTAGGAGATGGAGGCAGAATCTAACAGAAGGAAGGTTCTATTTTCAGCTCATTGTCCTAGGTCAGGGTTGAAAAAGGGACCGAGAACAGGGAATCAGTTACTTTAGCAGAGCGACAGCAGCTTCAGCAGTGACATTCAAACTCCAAAAGGGATCAGAATCAGGTAGGGATTGTCTACCTCATCCAAGAGGGAAAGAAGAGATAGAGCCTAGCCCTGGAACAAAGTCCCAATCTAGCAACTGAGATTGGGTACATGAGCGAACAGAAGAAAATTCCAAATGCAATAATGAAATACTTTTAGGTTAAGAGAAACTCCTAAAAGGTGAACCCAGAAGAAGAGGATACTTCCACAATAAGTACAAGTAGATCCTTATGGCAAAATAGATTTTTTTGGGGGGGGCAAAATAGATTTTTAAGAATGACTGGACCATAGGGGCAGCTAGATGGCTCAGTGGATAAAGCACCAGCCCTGGATTCAGAAGGACCTGAGTTAAAATCTAGCCTCAGACACTTGACACTAGCTGTGTGACCCTGGGCAAGTCACTTGACCCTCATTGCCCTGCCCAAAAAAAAAAAAAGAATGACTGGACCATAAGATCTCCAAGAGTGGATGGGGAAAATAAAAACAACAAAGAGATGATTAAAAAATGAAAATTAGTACCCTTAAGAAAAAAATTGGAAGGAAGATACAGTTTAGAACAGAAGTTGGAAAATGTAACCTGAGGCAGCTAGGTGACAGAGTGGATGGAGGGTCAAGCCTAGAGTCAGGAAGACTCATCTTTCTGAGTTCAAATTTGACCTCAGACAATTACTAGCTGTGTGACCCTGAGCAGGTCACTTAGCTCTGTTTGCTTCAATTTTCTCATCTATAAAAGGAACTAAAGAAGGAAATAGCAAACCACTCTAGTATCTTTGCCAAGAAACCCCCCAAAAAGAGAACACAAAAAGTCAGACATGAATGAAATCACTGAACAATAACAACAACAACAATCATCTACTCCTTGAAATATAGAATGGAGCAAATTGAAATCGATGATTCTCTGGGACAACAAGAAATAGTAGAATAAAGTCAAAAGAGTGAAATATAGGAACACCATATAGGATAGCTACTATACAAAACAGCTGACCTGGAAAAGAGGTATGGGAGAGATAATTTAGGAATCTTTGAACTTTCTGAAAACCATACCCAAATAAAAAGCCTGATTCCAATCAATGAATCAAGAATCATTTATAAAGCACCCACCATGTGACAGGCACTGTGTTAAGCACTGGGGAATACAAAAAAAGGTAAAAAAAATAGCCTTTCCCTCAAGGAACTCACAGTCCAATGGGGAAGACAACATACAAACAAAAATATTCAAGGCAAGTTATATACAGGATAAAAAGGACAGGGGAAAGGCAAAAGAAATCATAAAAGAAAACTTTCAGTATCTATTGAAATCAGAGAACAAAGTAAAAATAGAAAAAAATCTACCATTTATCTCCTGGGGAAAAAAACACACCCAAAATTGAAAAAAACGTAGAATATAATTGACTTATCTAAGAAAAAGAAAAAAATACTGTTAGCAGTCAGAAGAAAGTAATTCAAGGACCAAGGAAATACAATCAGGACCATGGAAAGCTGTGTCACAACCCCTATAAAGGACAGTAAAGACTTTACAATTAAGGAAAAGTTATTGTATAAATTGTATGTAATCCTGTAACCAAAAAAACAAATGAACTGTTAACAGATCGAGGATTGTAAAGCATTCCTTTCTTTTTTCCCTCTCAACATTTAATGTTTTATTTTTTCCCACCAGATATCAGCCATAGAAGAAATGTGTCTGACATCTGAGTCTACACATTTAGCACCTTGGGAAAAAAAAAAAGGAATCTTGTCCCTCTCTGGTTATAAAAAACTTGCTAATGTCTCTTTGGAGAGAAGTTGTGAAAAACTGTGCTGCTCAAGGACATGCAGAGAAGGAAGTGTATTGAAGCTGCACAGAAAGGAGAATAAGTGAAAGGTCTCATAGGTGAGAATGGGCTACTAGGAAGTCTTTCAAGTTATTATGTTGCCTGATGGCTGAGCATAGATGTTGACTCTACACCTGTCTCCTTGATTTCTTTAATGTTTTGCTAGAATGATTTTCTGCACTTTGTCCTCCTTCCAGGATCAGAAGATGGAAGAGATGGAGTTGGATAGTTTGAGCTCTGAGATAAGAGAGCTAAGGGAACCCCTTGAGGACTAACTAATCTAAGATCTTTTGGTTCTGCAGACTATGTTTGGTCTCTACCATATGAGACTCATGGATCCTGCTGGACAATCTGGGAGGTTAGGATTGAATATCAGAATTTTAGGCTGTGAGAGGAGCCAAGACAAGACTGTTTTTCAGTTGTATCTGACTCTCTCTTCCTGACATTTGTGGTTTTGTTGGAAGAGAAACTGGAGTGGTTTGCCATTCCCTTCTCCTCATTTTACAGATGAAGAAACTGAGGCAAACAGAGTTAAGTAATTTTCCCAGGGTCACATGGCTTCTGCCTGAGGCCCCATTTGAACTGAGGAAGAGGAGTCTTCCTGACTTCAGGCCTATGCCACCTAGCTGCCCCCAAAACATTGACCAGCTAGCTAGAAGATACCAAATTGGGATTAAGTGCTTGAATTTAAATGGAGGTGAAGACACAAATATCCCTTTAAAATCCTACTTTCTTCAAGTATCACAGAGAGTAAAGAAAGAAAACCATAGGTTTTTCTTTTCATTGGTTAGTTATGGGTGTGGTTTTACTGTATTTTTTTGAAAGAGGAAGTAAAAAGGAATATATTAGTGAAGAAATGGGGGGGAAGCAAGAGGAAATTGCTTTTCCATCGTAACTGGATTATAGCAGAAGAATTTACAAGAGATTAAGAGGGTATCTCATAAACTTGACACTTATTGGGCATGTTTGAAAACATACCCATACACACACAAATGAACAAACACAGAGGGGAAAAAAATCAGCTATGGAGGGTGGATTATAAAAGGATTAAGAGGAGGAAAAATTAAATGTAAGACCCAGTAATCTTACTTGTTTACTGCATGAAGAGGAAGAAAAGGAGTGAGAGCAGAGTAATTCAAGTGTAGATTTCTAGCATTGATCTCTTTTCCTTTATTTTCCTTTTTAAAGAAAGGAGTGGGGTCCAAAAAGAGGAAAATTAATAAGAGGATATGATAAAAGGAATACATAATTACTCACAACTATGAGTGTGAATGGGATGAATTCAACCATAAAATGTAGGAGGGTAACATCATGGATTACAAAGCAGAACATAATATGTTGTTTATAAGAAAAACACTTGAAACTTAAAAATTCACACAGAGTTAAATTAAAAGATTGGAGTAGTTTATTATACCTTATGTTAATGCAGAAAAACTTGGGTGACAATTCCTTTCTTAGACAAAGCAACATTAAAACTAGACATAGTTAAAAGAGATAAGCAGGCAGGCTACAATTATGTTCAGAGATATTATACAGGAGGTAATGAAATAATGTAGGATCTAAGATACTGTGACTTTGTGAAATAAAGGACCAAGATAGAATTAGAGAAAAGTTAACTCTGATGCTTCACTGATTATTGTTGAATGAGAACAGAAAAGAGCATACATTTCTGTTTTGCATAGCCTATTTACAAAACCAGCTGAATATTAGGTTATAAAGAATCCATAAACAAACTCAGAAAACCATGTCAGATTCACTTGTCACCACCAAGGGAGGAAAAATTAATTTCTTTATAAAATCTTCCAGGAAATGAGATGGCCCTCTATCTTAGAAGCAACAATGTACAGTGTAAAGAACCCTAATCTCTGTTAAAATCCTGTCTGTGACACCTGTTACTTGTATGAACTTGGCTCATCATTTAACATCCCCAGATTTTGTCTGTAAAATGAAAGGGGTGGAATTTGAGCCTCTGATTGATTGAGGCTCGTAAGGTCCCTCCCAGTTCTAAATCTATTCAGTAATTCTCAGTATCTAGATATTCTTCCATTTTCCTAACCTTAAACTTCCATGCTTCCGCTTTTGGTCCATTTTCTCTTCTTCTCAGTAATAATGTGGAATCAATTAATGAAGAAGATGTGGAATTCTCTAAAGTCATCTTTTTTTTTTTAAGTGAGGCAATTGGGGTTAAGTGACTTGCCCAGGGTCACACAGCTAGTAAGTGTTAAGTGTCTGAGGCCGGATTTGAACTCAGGTACTCCTGACTCCAGGGCGAGTGCTCTATCCACTGTGCCACCTAGCTGCCCCTCTAAAGTCATCTTTGCCTAAGACATGTGCAGGTTAGAAAGTCAACTTTGAATTTTTCAATGAAAAATTGCTTTGACCTTGAAACAACAAATTTACTAAAATAGGAGGGGAGAAACTTCCTGAAAAAATATGTAGAAGAAACCATTTACTAGGTACACAATATATGAAGATATATGATGAAACAGCCAACTTTTAAAATTCAGTTTTAGAAGTACAATTGTAGCAAAAACCCTAAAAACTGTACGATATGAAATAATGATCTTGAAATTAAATTAACATCATCTGTATAGGCTGTAAGGGTCTATATCCAAAGGCAGCAGGAGCAATGGGTTCTTAGGAGAAAGTTCCAGTGGAGTCAGAAACTCAGGGCATTGACCTAAGAAATGGATTGGCAATGATTAGACTGGAATAACACAGAATTTGTAGTCTTCTTTGATACCACAAAGTACCCTGAACATTTAGCATTCAACCTAAAGATCCAAGGAAGCATAAAACTAATACTTGTGGTCATGGTGATGGTGGTGGTGGTAGTAGTAATTATAGTAGTAGTAGTAGTAGTAGTAGTAGTAGTAGTAGTAGTAGTAGTAGTAGTAGTGGTGCTGGTCGTCATAGTAGTGGTAGTGGTAGTAGTGGTGGTGGTGGTGGTGGTGGTGGTAGTAAAAATAGTAATAATAATGATAAAAGCTAACATTTATATAGTGCTTATTATATGCTAGGCACTGTGTTATTAAACACATTACAGCTATTTTAAAATTTGATCCTTACAACAAGCCTGGGAGGTAAGTGTTATTATTAGTCCCATTTCACAGATGAGAAAACTGAGGCAAACAGTTAAGTGACTTGCCCAGGTCACACAGTTAGTAAATGAGGTTAGATTCGAACTTGTTTTTCTGACTTCAGGTCTTCCACTGTATCCACTGCACTAGCTAGTTGTCTCTGCTGAACAGATACACCCTAGGAAATCAACCACTTTGAGGAATTATTATAGTTCCAAAGATATGTACACTCAAATAGCTTACAAATTCTATTGGGAGAAATGGCATGTATCATATAAATAGACACAAAATATCTACAAAGTATATCTGGGCCATATGAGCAAGTACTTGCCTAATTAACTCTGCTCTGCACCTCTTGTAAGACTTTTGATTTGGGTGTGTCTCTTTTACCTAAATGTGTGGAAACCTAGTTCTGAGCTCTATTCACAGATTTCCCTGAGCAAATTATGTGTTGTGGAATAATGAGCCAATGAGGGGCTCTAGTAGAAACTGGACAAAATCCATGTTAGTCCGTGGTTGGTGGATGCAGGACCACAAGTCACCAGTGAAAGATTAGGAGAAGGGGCAGGTAGATAGAGCAGGGGATAAAGCACCGGCCCTGGATTCAGTAGAGCCTGAGTTCAAATCTGGCCTCAGAAACTTGACACTTACTAGCTGTGTGACCCTGGGCAAGTCACTTAATACTCATTGCCCTGCCAAAAAAAAAAAAGAAAGATTAGGAGAATTTGAGCCTGGACTAAGACAAGTGAATGAATCACTTTCTATAGGAAACTGCAGAATCAATTACCTCATCAAATTGGATGAATAAATGAATGAATAAAGCATGTAGTGAGGCTTATTATGTGCAAAGGCACTGTGCTAAGCCCTGGGGATGCATAATATAGAAAAGCAAGACAGTCCCTGCTCTCAAGGAGATCACATACTAATGGAAAACACAACACACATGGAAGATTTCATCTGCAAGTCACAAGGAAAAGTTCTTAGGCTGCAATGGCAATGCCCTTCGGATGTCATTTCCAATGATAAAATCTCATCAGTTTTTTATGTTGAGTTACTTGAAAGTGCCAAGGAATTTGGTGGCAAGAACAATTTACCATGTACAATGTATATGCTGTTTGTAGTACAAAGCAATGAAACAGATTTTTCCCAATCAGAAACATAAAGAACAATCCTTGCCAGCAGGGGGGAAAGAACAAGCTATGTGCAAAAATAGGTTAACTGTAGACTAACACATCTAAAGCCATTGATTAAAGAATCTGGAGTCTTGCTGACCTAATAAATCTAATTGAATTTGTGTACTCGACACAAGAGAATTCATTTTCCAAAGGAATTCTAGTGCTTACCAGAATAAGCAGAAAGGAAAAATGAGAGTAATTATCATAAGGAGGGAAGACAGCAACCACAATGCTCTCTGGTGCAAAGAAATTTTGTAAAGTATCATTTACACAATAAAAATGAGTCTTGCAGATTATGTATATCATAATATCGTTGTTAATAATAATAGTAATAATAATATCCCTAAAGCTAAGAAGACAAAACCTCTATGAAATAGTGCAGAGCAAACTGAACAGAACTGAAAGAACAGTTTATACAATGATAACGTCATCACAGAGAATCAAACACTTTAAAGACTTTAGAATTCTGATCAGTGCAATGAGAAACCATGCATCCAAGAGAATGAAGAGGAAACAGGCTACTCACCTTTTTGCCACGGAGGTGAGAGAGTTAAAATGCAGGGGGTAAAAAACCCTTCACATTTTGGTACATGGCCATGGTGGGAATTTGTTCTGCTACTTAGCTATTTTATTTTATTTGCTCAACATGGCCGGTGGGACAGTTGGACAGAAAGATTAATAAAGAAAACAACCAAGAAAGTGCTTGTATTCTTTACCTCAGCACATAAGAGTCACTTAGAAATATGAGTTCATTGGCTATCTGAAAGAAACTTGGAGCCCAACCTTCATATTTTACACCTCAGGCAATGGAGGCTCAGAGAGGTGAGTGTCAGAAGTGGGATCTTCTTCAATCACCAGGAATTGGGAAATATAACTAATATGCAGGATGATGGATTCAAGATCCCCAAATATTTTAATAGGATACAATGATGGATCAGAGCTAATAAGATAAGATGTTTTTGGAGAGGCAATCAAGATTAAATGACTTGCCCAAGGGTTACACAGCCAGTAAGTATCCGAGGGCAAATTTGAACTCAGGTCCTCTTGACTCTAGGACTGGTGCTCTATCCACTGTGCCACCTAGCTGCCCCAAGATAAGATTTGATGGGGATGAACTTAAAATTGCAGTTAGTCTATAAAATACTAGACATATAAGTAGGGTAAGGGGAAATGTCTAGTAACAGTAGTTCAGGAGTAAAAGACAAAGGTTTTAGATGACTTACCCATCACTAAGATGTGTCTCCATTTTGAGGTCAGTAACAACATGACTCAACACTGGAATGTAAGTTTTCCCAAAGCCTATGCAATCTTTTTTTTTTTTCTTTTTGAGAGGCAATTAGGGGTTAAGTGACTTGCCCAGGGTCACACAGCCAGTAAGTGTTAAGTGTCTGAGACCAGCTTTGAACTCGTGTCCTCCTGAATCCAGGGCCAGTGTTTTAACCACTGTGCCACCTAGCTGCCCCCTGCAATCTTAAATTACATTAATAGAAGTCTAGCCTTTAGAAAAAGGACAGGGGTGGGGTGGGGCGGAGCAGGTATTAGTTTTATCTGTAGAAAAATTTAAATTTCTGCTCACTTGTGTGTAGCCATTTGTTGTTTTTGAGTTATTTTCCTTCACGTCAGACTCTATGAGATCCCATTTGGGGTTTTCTTAGCAAAAATGCTGGAGTGGTTTGTCATTTCCTTCTCCTGCTCATTTTACAGAGGAGGCATTTGAGGCAAGCAAGGTGAAGTGACTTGCCCAGGCTCACACAGCTAGTAAGTGTCTAGGGCCAGATTTGAACTCAAAAAGCTGAGTCTTCCTGACTCCAGGCTCAGTGCTCTATCCACCTACCTACCTTGTAAAGAGATGAACATATTTCAAAGTGCTAAATAAATGTTAGAAATATAAATATTTATAAACAAATATTTATCAATAAATATTTATCTGACTCCAGGCAGGGTGCTTTATCCTCTGGGTTACATAGCCATTTGGTACAGTGTAAAGAGTATTGGCTTTGGAGTAGAGAAAAGGTTCAAATCCAGCCTAAAATGATTACTACCCTTGTGACTGTGGGCAAGTCACTTAACTACCCTGGACCTCAGTTCCCTCATTTGTAAAATGAGAAGATTAAACTAAATTACCTCTGAAGTGTCTTTGAGCTCTAGAATTATGATCCTATGCTTTTAAGGAGAGAGGGCAGTGGGAAGACCCAATGTATTCCCTTTGTTGAATCTCTGAAAAATTTTCAGAACTTGTCACTGGAGACAAGTAGACTTTAGAAGGACCCTTTTAAAATAGTTGGAGGACTTTCACATGACCAATAGATTCCATGTATTTTGTATAGTTCCTAAGGTCAGGGGTTACAAGGAAGCAGATTTCATTCTCCCTTATAATGAAAAGAAACAATTAAGTAAAACTACTCCCAAATAACAGAACCAGGCAGCGTTTGCAATATTCTGCACCCAGTTTCCTCAGTTCTGCTAGGAAGGAGGCTTTCACATCTTTTCTAGGCAGCCAAGATTAATACTTGGTTTCTGGCTTTGTTTTTTGTTCCCTTTGTTTACATAGTTTAGTCATTGTCTATATTAGAATAATACTTTAACTTTCCATTCTAATTTAACTTTCTACTGCTTTTTGTATTAAAGCATAATTCTTGGTTGTTTTAAATGCCCGCTTGAAGCTTTTCATTTGGTGCCTTAATTATAGTCCAGATTTCTATAGTATCTTAGCGTTTACAAAGCTTTTTTTTTTTTCTCAAAATGGTTTTCAAGTAGGCAATCCAAATGAAATCTCCATTTTACAGACAGGAAAATCGAGGCTCAAAGTTTATTGACTTGCTAAAGGAGAGAGCTAGGATATCAAGTTTCTTAATTTTTAGTTCATTTCTCTTTTTACTACACCATCTTGTCTCCTCTGGGCTGCCTAAATGAAAGTCTCTTGATGTTTCTCAGTTTTTGATAAAAAACAAAAACAAAAACAAAAAACCAAATGTCTCAGCAAGATAGAACATTCAGTTTTGCTTTTGTGTGTGTGTGTGTGTGTGAGGCAATTGTGGTTAAGTGACTTGCCCAGGGTCACACAGCTAGTAAGTGTTAAGTGTCTGAGGCCAAACTTGAACTCAGGTCCTCCTGACTCCAGGGCCAGTGCTCTATCCACCACACCACCTAGCTGCCCCAGTTTTGCTTTTTTTGTTTGTTTGTTTTTTGTTTTCCCCATAGGGGACAACTATGTTCATTCTCCTCTATCTCTCTGGAGCCTTTGACACTATTGATCAACCTTGATATTCCCCCAAGAACAACCACTCTCTCCTGGTTGTCCTCCTTCCTATTTGGCTGCTCCTTCTCCATTACTGTATCCTCCTCCTCCTCTGCCTCATGTCTTCTAACCCTATGTGTCCCACAGGGTTGTGTTCTCAAACATCTCCTCTACTTCCTCTATACTGCTTCATTTGGTGATCTCATCAGTTCCCAGGGATTGAATGACCATTTCTATGCTGATGATTCTCAGATCCACCTATCTTGCCCTCACCTCTCTGCTGACCTCCTGTCTGGAATCTCCAGCTGCCATTCCGATAACTCCACCTGGATGTCTAGTAGACATCATAAACTCAAATAAATCTATCCAAGGCAGAATTCATTATTTCCCCTCCCCTAAAGCCCAACACCCACTCCTACCTTCCCTGTCACCACAGAGTGCAACACTATCCTCCCAATCCCTCTGGTCTACAACCTAGGAGTCGTCCTGGATTTCTCATTATCTCTCACCTCCATATCCAAGCTGTTGCCAAGGCCTGTCAATTTCACCTTTGCACCATTTCCCCAAGATTCCCCCTTCCCTTCTCTGACATTGCCACTACTCCTATTCAGACCCTTATCATATCATGCCTGGTAATAGCCTAATTGTGGGTCTGCCTGATTCAAGTCTCTTCCCACTCCACTCCATCCTCCCCCCACCAAAGTGATTTTCCAAAGAGCACACCCTTCTTACTCAGTAAATGCCAGTGGTGGGCAGCTAGGTAGCACAGCGGATAGAACACAGGCTTTGGATTTAGGAGGACCTGAATTAAAATGTGGCCTCACACACTTGACACTTACTAGATGTGTGACCTTCTGCAAGTCACTTAACCTTCATTGCCCTGAAAAAAAAAACCTCCCTGACTTCCTTGAAGCCTCATCTAAAACCCCAACTTCTACAAGAAGCCTTCCACAACTCTTCTTAGTTTTAGAGCCTTGCATTTTTAATTATTTCCATTTTTTCCTATTTATAGCTTATTCGTATATGGTTGTTCTCTTGTTGTCTCCCCATTAGATTGTAAGCTCCTTGAGGGCAGTTAGCAAACATTGTCTTTTGCCTCTTTTTGTATCCCCTGTGATAAGCACAGTGACTGGCCCATAATTGGCAACTGATAAATGTTCATTGATGGACTGATTGACTGACTAAAGCAAGGTGTTCTTGGGTCTGGTACTTAAAAAAATAAATAAATAAATATACTGATAAGTATATTTCAATATGATTGGTTTCCTTTGCAATCTTATTTATTTATGCATTTAAAAACATTATTCTGAGGACTCCAAAGGCTTTACCTGCATGCTAAAAGTATCTATGACACAAGAAAGGTGAAAAACCCTGGACCAGAGCTTCCTCTTTCCTTCATCCTTTCTGTTCCTCTTCCATTCCATTACCCAAGAAGGAAGCTAGTGGTAGCAATATTTTAAGAGATTGGATAGGCCTCTGGGGTCAGTCCTGGAAATTAATAATCATTCATTAACCATGATAGGAAAATACCTTCAGGAATGTAACCATTATACAAGAAAAAAAAAAAAGAAAGAAATATGTAAGGTGGAATCGGCCTGCATTTTGTACAATCCTTCCCTCTCTTATCTCCTCACCTGCTAATCTCCAACCCTTAAATATCATCCTCAAACATCCATATGAATTAGGTAGTTGCTATTGTGATCCTTGAATTAATTGGGGAATAGAGAAATTAAGTGAGACTAGTCAGTAGTATCTGACCTCAAGCCTAAACTTTGTCCCTCAAGCTGAATTCCTTCTTTATATCCCTGCTATGTAAAAAAGGGGCAGCTAGGTGGCACAGTGGACAGAGTGCTGACCCTGAAGTCAGGAGGATCTGAATTCAAATAGCTGTGTGACTCTGGGCAACTCACTTAATCCCAATTGCTTTAAACATCCAGGGTCATCACCAGTTGTCCTGATGTATATCTTACCACTGGACCCAGATGGCTCTGGAGGAGAGAGTGAGGCTGCTGACTCTGCATAGCCCTCCCTCACTTAATCCAGTTCAGTGCAAGTCATGACATCAAGCCCATGTCACGGTCCTCTTCAAGAATGAAGGACAAACAGCTTGCCAGTGTCTCTGCATGGTAAACTGAGCTGGCTCAGTGGCTTTTAAGAACATACTTGTTCAAAACCCTAATCACCCTCAACTAGCTTTGAACAATGGTACTATTGAACTGGTTCATAAGTTGGTATTGGGAATTTAGGTCTTTGATTTCTCTACTACTACTGACCAGAGAAACAGAAATTACAACCAGGAACACAGGAGACAGTGCCTCATGCCAAAATAGTTCTCCTTTTCCTCTCCTCTTCCTTTTTACCGCATTCAATCCTTTATCGGTGTGACCATGCTTTCTTTGTCATAGATGCTGTTGGAACCCCATTTTCCTAAGGCAGACCCAGTGTGCATCTGTTCGCAAAGAGAACAGATACCACCACTCTCATTAGGAGGTATTTTGACCATCAGTGTCCCCACTGACTTTCTCTGTTGGAGGGAAATAGCCCAGGTTCATGCTACCCTCTGGCCTACTTCCCTGCTCCCATATCTATTACTTTCTCAATAGGAATATTAGATAAGGGCTCCATCTTTGTTCAAGCCATGTAACAAAGGACATTATGGAATGAGGTGTCTTAGATCAGAGGGAGCATGTGGAGAGCAACCTGGATGGAATAGGTTTATTTTGTATATGAATGATTTTTTGATGAATGCAATATTAATCCTTGCAGATAAGCAATAATCATTAAAGTTGATTAGAAAAAAAATGAAGGACAAACAACAACAATGTAACAAACATTGTCTTTGGGATGAATCTGAGGGTTTTCTGACTAAAGAAAATATATTTTTTTCCTCCTAACAGGCAAATATCTGCACAGAAAATAAACTATTATGCTTCATTTTCAGTTTATTGTCCTAGTTTCAATTTTTGTTGCTTATTTTTCATTTTAATTGAAATGAGTGAGGACTTTATTAAAGTTGTATATTATTATTACTATATTAAATTTGTGTATATACATCATTTAATGTTTATGGGCCTTAGTCTCCCTTTTCTAAAAGGGAGGGGAGATTTGTACCCCCTGCCTCGGTTGGTCATAGTTTCAGGTGAGGAGGTATTGGTGATTAGTAACAAAGTGCCAACACCCAGTGACCAGGATACAAAGTATGAACATCCTTCTCTGATTGAGTAAGAATGGCTGGGTAGACTAGGCTAAAGGCTTTGTATTGCTCCTCAAAGTTTTTAACTATCTGAGCCCTGTAAACTTTAAAAAAAAAAAGATCAGTGTACATTTTAGTCATTTTTTAATACATGGACAGGAATAACTTCTCTGGGCAAACATGAGGAGGTGTCACCATGTCCTCCTATGGCATTCATAGAGAGCAAGTCCCAAGTCAGCGATTCCAGAGTTCAAATCTTCAAAGCAGTTGAAGAAAGAGCTTTTTGATTCTTGACCCTCCCCTTCCCCTTCCTCTTCTTCACCCCTTCATACCCCACAAACCCCTGTTGACTCATGTCTAACAGCAAAGCTATTCACCCTGGAGAAATCCTTTCCAGCAGTTAAGAGAGTCAGTTTGGGGATCAAGGTGCAGTTGAACAAGCAGAGACACATACTGAAGACAGACCCAACTTGAAGGAGCATGACCCCTGGCAGAAGAGAAGAGAATCAGCTACAGCTTGGATGTGTTGAAGCCTGGCAATTGATGATTGAGCTTCAGAGAGGAGCAGAGCATGGGAAACTGGCTGAACAAACTACTCAGCAGAGATACTGTGCTCAGGGCAGGACTTGGTAAGAATACAAGAGAGGGGCAGCTAGGTGGCGCAGTGGATAGAGCACCGGCCCTGGAGTCAGGAGGACCTGAGTTCAAATCTGGCCTCAGACACTTAACACTTACTAGCTGTGTGACCCTGGGCAAGTCACTTAACCCCAATTGCCTCACTTAAAAGAAAAAAAAAGAATACAAGAGAAAGGAGTTTGAAATCTCTCAGTCTCAGAGGATGTAGTGTTTGTTGTGACCACATATTCTCTACATGTATGTCACGTTACCATTCTACTCTAAGCATGTGCTCACTCTTCCCATTGATTGACAGTGTGTCTATTAGTGGGAGTTTATACCCTCAGATTTATGAAAGGAATGCTTCATTGATATTGTTCTCACTACATAACAACAACAATTTATATAGTACCTACTATATCTAGGTACTGTGCTAAGCACTTTTTTTGTTTTGTTTTCTTTTGGTTTGGTTTGGTTTTGGGCAGAGCAATGAGGGTTAAGTGGCTTGCCCAGGGTCACACAGCTAGTAAGTGAAGTGTCAAGTGTCTGAGGCTGGATTTGAACTCAGGTCCTCCTGAATCCAGGACCAGTGCTCTATCCACAGTGCCACCTACTTGCCCCAAGAGAGGACTTTCAGGCTTTTTGCGTGTGTGTGTGTGTGTGTGTGTGTGTGTGTGTGTGTGTGTGTGGCAATTGGGATTAATTAAGTGACTTGCCCAGGGTCACACAACTAGTAAGTGTCAAGTGTCTGAGTCTGGATTTGAACTCAGGTCCTCCTGACTCCATGGCTGGTGCTCTATCTACTGTACCATGTAGCTACCCCTCAAAGCTAATTTTCTGTTTTGTTTTGTTTTGCAGGGCAGTGAGGGTTAAGTGACTTTCCCAGGGTCACACAGCTAGTAAGTGTCAAGTGTTTGAGGTCAGATTTGAACTCGGGTCCTCCTGACTCCAGGGCCAGTGCTTTATCCACTGTGCCACCTAGCTGCCCCTTTAAGGTCACTAGATCTTGTGGATGGAGTTGGGTATATCTAAAAGAGTACTGCTGTTTGTCAGAGATCTGTGTTAAAATTCCTACTTTTACTGTTTATTATCTATATGACCTTGGGCAAGTCACTTAACTTCAATCAAGCAACAAACAATGATTAATAGCTTACTTCATGTGAGCCACTAAGTTCTAGGGATACAAAGAAAAGGGAAATAGTTCCTGCCCTCAAGAAGCTTACATTCTATTAGGGAAATCATGTATATACAAATATATAAAGTGACAAAATATATGCAATGTGATTTTGAGGGGAGAATATTAACAACTGCAGGGACCAGTGATCACTAAGGACTTTCTTGTAAAAGGTGACACTTGAGATAATCCTTGAAGGACACTAAAGATTTTAAGAGGCAGAGATGTGGAGAAAGAGCATTTTAGGCATCTGGGTCAGCCCATGCAAAGATATGGAAAGAGAAAATGGAGTATTTGGGATGAGGAACAGTAAGAATGCCAGTTTGATTGGGCCGTAGAGTTGGGTCTTATCAGTCACTGTCAGAGGCAAGGTACCTTGACTCCAGCATAGTGATGTCATTTTGGTCTTCTGGGAGAAAGAAGGACAACAACCAAGCAACCAGAGTTGTGTAAAGGGAAGTGATGTGCAGTAAGGTTAGAAAGTTATCAGGCCAGGTTGTTATGGGCTTTAAGTTCCAAACAGAAAAAGATTTTATTTGATCCTACAAATAATTGCAAGCCACACCTAAAAGTGTTTATTGGGTAGGTAAGTGACAGGGTCAGACCTGTGCTTTATAACCTCAATGTCCTCTGAAGAAATGAAGCAAGTTACTTGAACTAAATAATCTCCAAGAGCCCTTCTAGCCCCATAATATGTGATTCTACACTGTAATCAGTGTGTATATCACTGCCTAAAAGTGAAAATATATGTTGCTTATTAAAATATGAATAAAATGTCATGGAAGACACCCACCTCCCCAAATAGGAAATCAAAACACTTTTATATTGTTAATTACCTATTTTTCTTAATGAAGGTTTTCTGTTAATTTTTCTCTCATAAGAGAAATCAAACTTGTGGATAAAATGCCTTGTCAAGAGACTTTCCCTGGTAGAAATTGAATCATGAAGATTCAGATGGAGATAATTTGTTGCTACTGAACTAGAAACATGTCTGAATCATAAATTAAACCTGACAAATGTGTCATGAAATATAAGTTTTAATAGAAGCATAATCTGAGCTTTCATGACTGTGTCAAAATCAATAATACATCATCAGCCAGTTTTTAGACTGGGTCATATGATCTAGAATTGTGAAATTTAATACATTTTTAGTCCATAAGTGAAATTTCAAAATATAGCTTTGGCAAAAAGTCCTTTTGGACACATCTGGTTGGTTGGTTTGTCTGCATAGAAAGGATATATAAATCAAGTTCCATTCCAGGACCACCAAGGCATTGAAAAAATGATGTGGTTAAATTGAAATGTTGTTATATTGTGTAGTGTTTGAAATAAGTGGGCTATTTGTTGAGACTTGAAGATTGTTATTTTTGAAGTGGTTTTGGACTTTTCTGTGTAAACATATTACTTAACGTAGCATATTTTAAAATTGCGGTGTTCCTTGTTATTTGCAATACATGAAATCATCAAAAGTTTTCCACAAACTAAAAGTACACATATTTAACAGTGTTGCTGATATTTAAAAATAGGAGTTTATGTTCCTTTCCTTGGGCCATCAAATGATGTGGAGACCAGGACCTCTTTTGACCCCTTTGAAACTTTCACTAAATCTAAGGTGGCAGAGGTTCCAAGTTGAATATAGAACAATAAATAGAAAATTAATTCTTTGATTAACAAATTCTAACATCAGGGGTGATAATATATATGTTCAATGCCTGTAGACCAGAGGATAGCAATGATTTTTTTAAAATTACTTTTCCAACTGGTTTCCTTTTATCCTTCAAGAAGATCTAGAAATAAAAGTAAAATGGAAAGAGAAATTGCTCAATTATCTCTTTGGAGAGATTTAATTTCATTTGCTTAGTTTGGTGGAAATGAGGAAAAAAAAAAGAATGCTTCGGAAGTTGGATATATTTCTCCACTCCTTATGCCACTCCTTCTCCTCACAGGGGGTAAGACATACCTTTAAGGGGAAGTGAAAGGAAGGGAATGAAACCATGGAGTGGCATTTATTAAATGCCTACTACATGCTGGGCACTGTTGTAATAGAAAAATGAGGCAGTCTGTGTGGTTTAGGAACTGGGGAATGGCAGCCAGGCCAGAGCTGTAACAGGAATGGTTGATTGGAGTCATAGGGTTGAGGCTTAGACTCTAGATTTTTGTGTAGTGGATAGAGTTGGGAGGACCTGAGTTCAAATCCACCTCAGACACTTAGTCCAATTGCTTTAAAAACATCCAGTAGTCCTGCTATATATCTTGCCTCTGGACCCACATGTCTCTGGAGGAAAAAGTGAGGCTGGTGACTTTGCACAGCCCTCCCTCACTTAAATCCAGTTCACTGAAAGTCATGACATCACCCTGATGCCACTGTCCTCTTTGAGAATGGAGGACAAATAACAATAGAATTGTGGCATGTTAGGTAGTTGCTAGTCCATTAGAATTGAAGCTCCCTCAGGGCAAGAACAGTTTGGGGAAGGTGTCTGTGTAGAGGGGAGGATTGGTATGGAAGGTGTCTTTTCATAGAAGGTACTAGGAAACTTTAAAAAATATTCCTTGAATTGAATTGAATGAAATGATTGTGAACTAGACTTGATTTGATTGGTAGAAGGCCATGAAAACCTAAAGTAATTAGCATTTTGCCTGGAGGGAATCTGGAAATTTTTAAGAGATGTACTGTGCTCCCCTCCCCCCAAGTTCAACAGACAGGTAAAGGGAATTCTCCAGAGAGGAGATAGTAGTTCTGCTGTGAGACAACCTAAATCTTAATTGGTTTTATTACAAACATGTAAAAACCTTAGGTATATATGTTAGTAACTTTTTAAAAAAATACTTGTGGCTCTCCAAAAGTCTTTTATTTGACACTTTATTAGTTGAGCAGATAGTTAGCCAAAGATGTAAATGCAGTTTTACCCCCTCCAACTTTTACTCATGCCTCCTTTCTTTTGGGAGAGTCTGATCTATATAGAGTAATATTTCTTCAGAAATAAACTTTTTATGTGTCAGTGAATTTTCCAGATAACTGAAGCTTGATCCATTAAGAATTAAATTGCATTTGGAATGTGCAATGTGTTGTCTTCCCCCTAGAATGTAAAATCCCTGTGTGACCCTGGGCAAGTCACTTAACCCTCATTTGCCCTGGGGGGAAAAAAAATCTTTGAGGGCAGGGTACTGTCTTTTCTTCTGGCTTGTATTCATTCATATTTCCAGGCTGGCACTTAATAAATGGATTGGTTTTTTTTGACTTGCTAAGGAACACCCTTCTAGCAGGAATGGTGCTCTCATTTCTAAAGCAGAGCATATTGATGTCTTGCTTAACATTATAAGGGTTATGATCTCTAAAGCAAAGCCACTTATCTTGTGTGGGGGGTTTTGTTTGGGGAGGGAGAGGAGTCACTTCCCATTTTGGACAGCCTTCCCCTTTTAATCTGGTACCACTATTGTCTGTAAGCCTGGAATAGCAGATAACCAAAGCTTGTTAATACTAAGTGAAAATGCATCTTTGAAGCTTTGGGTATTTTTTTTTCCTGGGATTCAAGTAGAGTTTGGGGAAAATGATATGGCCAGCTATGACAGAGCCCTCCCCACAATCCTCTTTTTTTTTTTTTTTGTTTATCCCTGGATTGATTATAGATTTAGAACTGGAAGGGACCTTAGAGATCATCGAGTCTCTCTCCCCTCCTCCTGTCTCCCACTCCCATTTTATAGATAAGTAACTGAGGCCTAAAGATGTTGTGTGACTTGCTCACAGACAAAGCCAATGATTCTGGGTCTAGTGTTCTACCATCATGGAGTCATGTTCTTGGTGGCTGAGGTTGTTCCAAGTTTGACTCTTGGATGAGAGCATTTCATTTTTAACCTGGAATAGTAATCTAATTCACCGACCGTGATCTGGCTGTTCTTTAATCGGCTGGTAGGAAAGAGGAGAAGATGTAATCCCCCGAGATTACAAAAGCATCATCTTTTCTCCTTTGCCTCTGAGACAACTCATTTGTTGCTCGTGAACTTACGTCTCATGGGTAACAATAGGAACCAGGGGCGCTGCTGGGCCCAAGGGGCTGCAGTACTGAGCTTTGTCCCTCTCTGGACCCATAGACACAGTTCAGTCCTAAGGGAAGCAGTCTGACCTCCAAAGAGAGGGTTCAGGGTCTCTTGTTTTCTCTGTTTGATCCTGAACCCCCTATACCAGAGCCCAAGCGAAAACTGCTTAAAGTTTAGGTTGGGATCATTTCCCTTCCCAAAGGGAAGTACAATGCAAGTACCTGGAAGCAAGCAGGAAATTTCTGTATATATGGGATACTGTAGGTGGCACAGGGGATAGAGTACTGGATTTGGAATTGGGAAGACCTGGGTTCAAATCCTGCCCCTCAGATCCTGTGTGGACTCTGTGCAAATCACTTAAACAGTCTCAGCCTCATTTTCCCATCTGTAAAATGGGGAAGCAGCTAAGTGGCTCAGGCCTGGAGTCAGGAAGATCTGAGTTCAGATCCAGCCTCAAACACTTATTGGGAAATTCACTTAACCTCCGGTTTTCCTTTATCCACTGGAGAAGGATATGGCAAACCGTTCCAGTATCTTTGCCAAGAAAACCCTGTGGACAATATGGTCTACAGGGTCATGAAGAGTCTGACACACTGAAATGACTCTACAGCAGCAATGGGACCTGGCCTTGACTAGTATGTGGGTTTCCAGAGGCTCAAAATGAAAGAATTTATGTAACACGTTTTGCAAAACTTAACGGTCTATAGGAATCTTGTCAACTTTGATGATTATTGTTACGAATACTAATGTTATTAGAAACATTTGCAGCAATAAGGGTTTAGTTACCTTTTATGGCGATTTAATAGACCCAAAACTATTCTGTTCTCATATTATCAGTCAACTCCCAAGAAGCAAGGAGCAGATGTTTTAGAACTGTGCTGGCTGGGCTAAGATAATCATGATGTGGGAGAGTACTCTGATGTGACTGACGTTTCCACTTAAGTTTTGATCTGCAGATGTGTTCACTCTGGCTTCAGAATTTTTCTTTTGAGATGTGGCATAGTCACATCATGGAGAAATATATTTATAAAGTCCTCGTACCACTTAAATCTGAGTAAATTTGGGTGTACATATGACAGATCCAGACTATAAATGGCTTGTTTTTACTCATCAAATCACCTCCATCGTAGAGATGTAAGGGCTTGGCTCATCCATGCAGTTTATCAAATCAGCATCAACTGTAAGAACGTTTTTAATGAGAGGAGAAAGGAAATTAAATGGAGGATTAGGGAAGCTGATGTACATCTTGAGACCTAGACATGCTATTTGTATTTTTTCTAAAAGTCATGTTTCATCCTTGCTGAAGACCAGGTAAAGTCATTCATAATGCTGTGGAAAAGGACCTCATGGGTCATTTACTCCAGGTTCCTCATTTTACAAGTGAAGAAACTGAGGCCCAGGAAGGTTAATTTATTTTTCCTTGGTCACAAGTGTCAGAGGAAGGATTTGAAGCCAGTCCAGTTCCATGTTGCTACTGCTGAAATAAAACCTATTTATATTTTTAATTACGTGGCACTATATAATAGGGCATTAGATTTGGGGTCAGGAAGTCTTAGGTTTAAATCCCATATCCTACAATCAGCTTGCATCTATGATCGAGGTATTTATTTAGACTCTCATTTCTTCTTTAGACAGCTCTTTTGAGAAGGTGGAAAAAGAAGGTTAGGTTGTACCAGGAAGCCATTGTACCAATGAAATCACAGGTCCATCATCTATTCCTAACTCTATAGTGTAATTATGAAAGTTATTTTTAAGGTAATATTCTATCTGTTCCTACTGGTGCTACAAAGTGTCCCTAGCTCAAGACTTTACCTGGTAATATCAGTTCACACCTCCTATTTCTAATAATCCCCAGCTTTCCCCATATGTTTTAGAACATGTTTTTTTGGGGGTGCAGAGCAATGAGGGTTAAGTGACTTGCCCAGGATCACACAGCTAGTGTCAAGTGTCTGAATCAGGATTTGAACTTAGGTCCTCCTGAATCCAGGGCCGGTGTTTTATTCACTGTGCCACCTAGCTCCACCCCCACAACTTTCTGGTTATTTTAAGGGCAATGAGGGTGGTGGTGGAACCATCTCAGCCAGGCTCCTGCCAGTGCAGGAATGTTCCCCCAAAGGTCAAGGATGGGAGGAAGGGGGAAGCTTCCTCTCATGGACAGAGAATGAGTACAGTACCTTCTTGATATGGATGTTGAGGAGAGATGGATCTTTGGTCACTTAATGGCTGTCAAACTCTCTTCGGCTGGTATTGCTCTCTCCATGTGACGAATGATCTCTTAGTTGCCAAATCCAATGGCCTTTTCTCAATCCTTATTCTCCTCAGTTGCTCTGCCGTCTTTGACGCTGTTGATCACCTTCTTCTCCTCCTTGATCCTCTCTAGGCTTTTGGGATAGCATTCTCGACTGGTTCTCTTCCCACTTATCTAACTATTCCTTCTTGGTCTTCTTGGCTCTTCCAGATCATGCCTTCTAATCCTAGGTGTTTCTCAGAGTTCTCTCCTGGCTTCTCTTCTCCCTCTATACTACTTCACTCGGTGATCTTATCAACTTTCAAGGATTTACTTCCTTGCTGATCCTGCCCCAGCCTCTCTGCCTAGGACCTCCAAGCTCCCCTCTCCAACTGTCTTTCCAACATGTTGAATAGGATGTCCTTTAGACTAAGATGTCTCAATATGTCCAAAATGGAACTCATCTTTCCCTCTAAACCCCTTTCCCTTCCTTATTTCTGAAGAGGGCAATGCCATATTTCCATCCCTCAGGCTCAAAATCTAGGAGTTATTCCGGATTCTTCAATATTCCTCATATGCCCCCTCCCCCCACCCCACCAATCCAAGATATTTCCAAGACCAGCTTTTTTTTTTTTAATTTAATTTTTTTTTAGCATGGTGTCAGGCATATAGGAGGTACTTAATAAATGTCGATTGATTGGCTTCTAGGATCACCTATTGTCTCCCTGCTTTTAATATAGGAATTGATCATTTCTGAGGAGGTGGAGCTGGCTAAGCACCCTGATCTTATTTTGAGGCCTTCTGAAATTTCTGCTCTTGATTTTGTCCCCAGTCTAAGAACTCCTTTTCTTCTAGAGAGGTTGGGCCTCTCTTCCTACTTCTGTATTCCTCCCACTCCTCCTCTGGGAAGCGGGATTTTGAAAGTTCTGTCTCTAACTGTTATTATGCCTTCTTATCCTTGGAGATTTGCCACCTCCGTCCCCAAATTTTCTTCTTTTCTTGCGGTCTCTCTGCCTTCTTTTCTTCTGACTTTTTAAAATTACTTTTACCACTTTTTCTCAGGATATACCATGGAAAAGTTCAACTGTGAGAGGTAATCCAGCTCTATCTTCTTTGTACTAATAATTGCAGGACTTGTGTTTTTAGTATCATCGTTACAGATTGTATTTTTATTACACAGAGCTCATCACTGATAAATTTCTATGTCCTTGAACCTTAAGTATACCTGTGATGTTTGGTTTCTCAGTTCATATTAAAGTTCCTTACCTAGGTGAAATGTGATTTTTTTTTTGGGGGGGGGGTGGCAGCGGCTAGGCAATAAGGGTTAAGTGACTTGCCCAAGGTGACACAGCTAGTAAGTGTCAAGTGTCTGAGGCCGGATTTAAACTCAGGTCCTCCTGACTCCAGGGCTGGTGCTTTATTCACTGTGGCACCTAGCTGCCCCTTGTTTTATCCATTTTAAAAGGTTATTTTTTTAAGAAAAAAACTAAACTTAAAAATTAGCCTTTGACTTAACATAGCAGATTTAAATGATCTTATTTTCCCTCTCCCCTTCCAGGCAAGTTTCTTTCAGAGCTTCTTGGCTATAGACCTTTACTTTGCTTTAAAATTCCTAAGAAGAAGATTCTGTAACTTCCGTTGTTCTGTTATTAACATCATGTGACTAGGCACTGTTCCCTTAGTTTTTTTAATAAGATGTAGATTTTCCCTTTCCTTGGTTGGTGGCTACTTCTCAGAAAAATAGGTTTTCTTTTCTTGTGTTCTTGAGTTTGAGCCATTTCCAAGATTAAATCTTCCCTTTTACTTTGTGATAATAAACAATAGTTGCCTAACCTTTTCAAAGACACTGAAGGTGTGGTCTCTTTCTATCCAAATTGGGGAAGGGAGTGGGGGAGGAATGAGGAAAAGAGGTTTTGCATATTTTCTAAAGAATAAATTCATAATATTTAAGAAGAGGAAATTGTTTTATTACAGTATTCCGAATTAGTCTTTGTTTTGTTTTGTTTTTTTGGTTTTGGTGGGGCAATGAGGGTTAAGTGATTTGCTCAGGGTCAGGTAGCTGGTAAGTGTCAAGTATCTGAGGTGGGATTTGAACTCAGGTTCTCCTGAATCCAGGGCTGGTGCTTTATCCACTGCAGCACCTAGCTGCCCCCCACACCTATACTGCAGCCTGGAAATATGTTTCTCCTTTTCCTCTGGAGCCTTGCATTTCTTTCAACCCCCTGAATACCAATATTGATAATTAAAGGCAGTTGGTAGAGATTTAAGCCCTAGAAGATGGTTTGATTAGTTCCTGTAGCTCACCCCCCCCCCCAAAAAAAAAAACACTTGAAGGACTGCTCTTCCTTGGATAATTCTCATTGACCTTAGCTAGGTTGGTCCGTAGGTGGCAGTCATCAAATAAAACCTTTTTAGCTTGGTAAGCCTTTACCTTCAAGAACCCAGGATTTACCTCCATTACATACTGAAGTGTCTTAAGATAGGACTTGATTGGAGGAGGTTACTGATCAGATAAATTGATTTAATTAACAGTGTAGAATAAAGTATCTTGTAATACCAGTCATGGCAAGAGCGAGAGAGTGTGGGAGAAAGTGCTGAACTGTGATTAAAGTTATGGTTAAAATTCACTTTAATACTCTGTCATGAAGCTTTATTAGCAGCAAATTATAGCATCAATATTTTATGTGATGGAAGTCATCCATCTGTTACCTGCTCAGGAGACTATTATTATCATTGTTGGAATTATTATTGCACCAAACTTCATAAATCCAGGAGGTGCATTTGTGCCAAGTATCTATTGTTTTCCTCTTCCTCCCAAACTTTCTCCTTTCTTAAAAATCTCCCCGGAGCAATCTAGGAATCAGTGATTAATTTAATCAGAGTGATTATAGGGATGTTAGGCATCCGTCCAAATATTTTTACATATGCCCCCCTGGCTGAGCAGGAGATGCCTGGTGGCTATTCTCATCTTGGTCAATATGCGGAATTTGTATTCTATACATATTCTAGAATTCATCCCAGTAGGGATGCAGAAAACTGCAGGCTTGAGCCCAATGGATTTAATGAATATAGCCATTTACCCACTTCCTACAAGTTTTTCCATGCCATACTATCGAAATTGGGAATTTCCTAACTCTGTAGTTGTGGTTACCAGAATTGTACCCTTTTAGCTGGGTACTTTAAAATGTAAAATTCTGCTAAGTTACAATAGTACTAACCAACCATTTTCCATTAAGTACTTTATCTCAAATCTTTTAGTCTTGCCTCAAAATCATTTTGAAAATAAACATTCAAATTCTGTGAAATACACTTAATTTCAGCCTCAGATTTTGTTAAGATGGAACTACAGCAAATAAGCATTTATTAGGCACTGAATTCCAAAGAACTGTTGTAGTGCTAAGAGGGAAAAAATTGCTTCAATTCCTGAGGACCTCCCAATTCTTAGATTCTGTGACTTTGCTTACCATAACATACCTCATCAGTACTTACTGCCCCTCAGATTGGATTGGAGGGTGGAGCAAAGAACTCCCAAAGCCTCCATCTTAAATCTAGAAGACTCCTAGACCAGCCACCCCTGCATTTCCCAACAACTATATTCTTTTGGAGTGGACTTTATTATGCCCCATTTTCTACCCATAACACTTTCTCCCTCTCCCCTTTCAGCTTCCTTTGTTGTGTTTCCCATTAGATTCTAATCTCTTAGAGGTCTGAGACCATTTTTTCTGTATTTGTATATTCTGGCTTTACCTAGTGCCTTAGGGGATAATCTCTAGAGGAAAACCTAACTCAGCTCTACAAAGAAATTTCAGTTTAGATGAAAGGGTTGTAATTTTTTTGGTGATACCTCCAGTATCTTTTTCTGTTGCATGAATAGACCTAGAACTAAAGTTCTAAAGAACCGGAAGGGACCTTAGAATTCATCTAGTCCAAACCCTTTAATTTGACAAATGAGGAAGCTGAGGATCAAGACCACGTAGCTGGATCTAGTGGCAGCTAAGAATTTTGTTGTTGTTGTTGTTGTTTTGTTTTGGTTTTTCCGGGGCAATAAGAGTTAAGTGACTTGCCCAGGGTCACAAAACTAGTAAGTGTCAAGTGTCTGAAGCCACATTTGAACTCAGGTCCTCCTGAATCCAAGGCTGGTGCTTTATCCACTGCACCACCCAGCTGCCCAGCAGCTAAGACTCTTAATGTTGTTTGTAATCTAAATTTTTTTTTAAACCATTAGAAATATTTGTTGTGAGGCATAATTCTTGTATTGCCCACCCCCAGCAGTCATAGCAGATAGAATGCTGTAGGCTTGAGAGGTCTTAGACACTTAATCCCCATGTCATTTGAACCTCTCTTTTTGTATCACTTATCTGTAAAATTGGGGTCATATCTAGCTCCCATTGTCCTGAGGATCACATGAAATAACATGCATCAAGCTGTGGTTAACTCAGTCTCCTAATGTCATGCCTAGTTTTTTTGTTTTGTTTTGTTTTTGTGGCAATGAGGGTTAAGTGACTTGCCCAGGGTCACACAGCTAGTGTCAAGTGTCTAAGATCGGATTTGAACTCAGGTCCTCTTGAATCCAGGGCCAGTGCTTTATCCACTGTGCAACCTAACTGCCCCCATGCCTAGTTCTTTATATGTTAATTTCATTTAAATGTATTAATTTCATTTAAAGGTATATTTCCCTACTTCGGAAGGCTTTTAGAATATTTAGGCAGTCCCTCCCCTCCACCAACTCAGTTTATTAAGATAGTCATCTTTAATGTCAATGTAATTGAAAAAGATTTAAGGTAGACTCTTAAGAAATTTTTATTAAGGCTATTACCTGGGGCAAAGTGATCCTTTTTGAGTCTGACATTTGAGAACCTAAATGGGAAGGGAAAAAATTTCAGTCTGATAAAGGCAATTAGAAATTCAACATTGAATCAAATTTTACTGGCCCCTAAGAAATTTTTGGTTCTTCATTTATGGACCATAGAATATGCTTTTATTCTCTTATGGATCAAATAATAGGGAACTGTTAACAGTCCTGTTGCCTCTGTCAAATTGCTGCTAATCAGTAGTCAAGGGCTGGCTTGCTTATAGAAGGGCTGATATAAATGATTGGCTTTTAGAATCTTTTGTTTAGAGATTGTTTGGTTATGAAAATTTAAAGCTTTATTTTTCATTTGCGAGGGAGGCTTATTTCTGCCTGGGAACTTCACTCAACCTTTATTTTCTACCTCTTAGAAGAAGCAAGCTCAGGTTCTGCTTTTTGTGGGCTTCTAACAATGGATGAATCAGTCAAAACATTTATTAAGTGTCTACTGTATGCCAGTCACTGTGCTTAGCTGTGGAATTAAAAAAGAGACCAAGAGGGGGCGGCTAGGTGGTGCAGTGGATAAAGCACCGACCCTGGATTCAGGAGTACCTGAGTTCAAATCCAGCCTCAGACACTTGACACTTACTAGTTGTGTGACCCTGGGCAAGTCACTTAACCCCCATTGCCCCACAAAAAAAAAAAAAAAAAGAAAAGAAAAAAGAGACCAAGAAACCTAGACCCGGTCCTCAAGGAGTATACAGTCTAATGGGGAAGACAACATGGAGACAAATACGGAGACAAAGCATTTATCCTATAAATAGGAAATAATTAATAGATGGAAGGCACTACAATTAGGAAGGGTTGAGAAAGGCTTCCTTTAGAAGATGGGATTTTAATTGGGACTTAAAGCAGGCCAGGGAGATCGGTTGGAGGTATGTTGTTATTCTGTTGTTTCAGGCTGACTCTTCCCGATCTCATTCAGGGTTTTCTTGGCAGAGATACTGGAATGGTTTGCCATTTCCTTCTCCAGCTCATTTTACAGATGAGGACAGTTAAGTGACAGCTAGTAAGTATCTTGAGGCCATATTTGAACTGAGGCCTTTCTTATTCCAGGCCGAAATCATTCATTGTGCCATCTAGCTGCCCATAAATAATAGTTTCAGGAATACTTTAAGATTTAAAGATCCTAAGTGGGATGTCAAATTAACCCATTTTCTTAGTAAGGAGTGAGAAACTGCTATGGAATGATTATATTTACGGGGCATCTAGAAAGCCTCACTGCCTACCCCACACTCCCCATTTTAAAAAATATATTCCACACATTACATTTATATGGATTAAAACTCTTCTAATATGAATTGCTTGAGCTGTAGTTATTGATTTACCTAGTCAGGAAAGGGAGAGTTTTAATTTGGGGGTTCAGTCTGCACTTAGCATTTGGCTATGTCTGATTTTGAAAGGGAGGAAAAAATACAATCAAAGCTGTTCTTTAAAAGGCAGTGCTACTCCAGAAGTCCTAACTTGACAGTTGATGTACATATAGACATCCTTTCTTTTTTTTTTTTTTTTTGGCCAGGTGATCTAGGTTAAGTGACTTGCACAGGCTTACACAGCTAATATGAGTCAAGTGTCTGGATTTGAACTCCTGATTCCATGGCTGGTGCTGCATCCAATGTGCCTCCTAGCTGCCCCTTGACATACATTTTCTTACATGGCCAATATGGGAATATGTTTTGCTTGATTATACTTAAGTGAGCCTTTTTTTTTAAATTGGGAGTAGAGATGGGTTTAGTGATATTGATTGAAAAAAGGTTCCGAAAATCAAACTGGCCAGCTCAATTCTATTTTCTCAAAAATGTATCTGTACAGGGCAGCTAGGTGGCACAGTGGATAGAGCACCGGCCCTGGAGTCAGGAGGACCTGAGTTCAAATCCTACCTCAAACACTTGACACTTACTAGCTGTGTGACCTTCAGCAAGTCACTTAACCCTCATTGTCCCCTCCCCCCCCCCAAAATGTATCTGTACATAATAAACTATGTAGTTTTCAGGTACATCACATTTGTAAATGTTCATCTTTTTGACTAATACAAATACCATTGTTTATTATTTCTTTTATGCTATAATTTGAGAAGTGATATTCCATGGTTCCTTTTTTTTCATTGACTCCTTTCAGATTCTCTAGATCTTATTCTTTTAAATTACTTTTATTCTATAGAGCTCATGAATGTTGCTGAAATGTTGACAAATCCTACAATGAGATCCACTCCCTGATTTTGGGTTGAAATTATTTCTATTTTTTAAAAATTGAAAACCTCATTTTCAGAAACATACTTTTCATATAAAAGAAAATAGTTTGTATTTTGTCTCGTGCAAACAAATGGTTCTCATCAGATTTTTAAGTTTGGCTTTTTGTACTGATGAAGAACTTTTTATGACTCTTCCATTTTATAGAGAGAGAACCCATTTTCCTATGGTGATTTTCCTATTTCAAGAAAGAAGCGAGTTAAAGATATTCTGAAATCATTGCAAATTTTTAAATAAGAAATTCCCTTTTTGGGTTTTGTTTTTTTGAACAGTGAATTCATTTTGATATAATAATTCAGTTGACTTGGATGATAGTAGGAAGGTAACATGGTATAGTGGGTTCCAGGCTGGATTTGGATACATGACCACAGACTAGTTACTTTTCAACTGTGGGAGCCTCTCTATATAACTGAGGTCCTTGTCAGCTCTATTTTATTTACTGACAGAAGCAGAGTTTGAGATGGGAGCATTACATAGGCAAGAACCCTTCACCTGGGTTATCTCTGAAGTCCTATTGTATTTACTAGTGGCCCACTAGAACAAAATCAAGACTTTGTTTTGAGAATGTCTCAGAATAATATTCTTATTTTACCTTGAGTGGCATGGCGGATAGATTGCTGTACCTGGATTAAGGAAAACATATCCTAAATTCAAATCTGACCTCAGACACTTACTAGCTATGTGATGCTGGGCTAGTCACTTTGTCCTATTTGCCTTAGTTTCCTTATCTGTAAAAGGAGCTAGAAAAGGAAATGGCAAACCCTTCAGTATCTTTGCCAAGTTTTAACAGAAGAGTCAAACTGAACAACTAAATTTAACCATCAGACTGCCCATCCTTTCCCCCACTTGTCTTTCTACAGGATTAATTTTTGTTGCCTTAGCTGAAATTGCAATAGGAGTCCTTGCTTTTTTAGAGTTGCCTGAAGCACGATAGATTTTATTCCATTGCCTCATTTTTGCTGTTTTTAAATGTTTTCCTTACTAAGCAGCAAATTGTTAGGTTTAGTTTTTTTGTGTTTTCTATTTTTTTTATTGGGGAATTTAATCCATTTACTTTTAGGGTTATACATTATCCCACTAAATATATATATACACTGTCCTAAAAGTCTGGATGCTCTTCTGTTTTTCTTTCTCTTTTAAGTTAGCACTTAATATCTCTTAAGTTTGTTTTGCTCACATTAATCTATACCCTCATCTTGCCCACAGTCTTCCTACTTGGAATTGCCCTGCCCATTCCTAAGTTCCCTGAGGTTACTTTTGTTTCCTAAGTTTTACCTTTTTCTTTACCAATTTGTGTTAAATATAGGAAAGAGAACCAGATCTTTAATTGCTTTATCTAATCCTTCTATACCTTTTTATGTCATTTATTTTTTAATTTTCGGTGACATTAATTTCTAATATCCCTTTCGATGAAATGTTTGTGAGTTCTTTGTTTTGTTTTGTTCTTTTGAGGGGCAATGAGGGTTAAGTGACTTTCCTAGGGTCACACAGCTAGTAAGTGTCAAATGTCTGAGGCTGGTTGTTGTTGTGGAATACTTGTCCACTAAGGTTGCTTTTTTTCTTTGAATGAATCCAGGGCTAGTGCTTTATCCACTGCGCCACCTAGGTGCCCCTGAAATATTTTCATTTTGCCTCATTTCTTATTTCTTCTTCCTTCCTCATAGGAGTCTAGTTTGTATTCTTGGGGATTTTAATTGTCTTTGGAATCAAAACGTTGTAGGGAGTACATGAAGTGTTCTGTGACTGTAGTTTTTGTCTCCTTTTCCTTCATTTCTTATCCTTTATTATGCCATTCCTCCTTTGAATCTGTGATCTTTACTGGCAGCAAAATTTGTCTGATATTCTACACATATGGATTATTTCCTGGTTTTTTTAACTTTGGCTTAAACTTTTAAGAGATCAAGAGGACTTATTCTTGGGCAATTCCACCTGATTAAAAAACAAACTAGGTTTTCTTTTATAGGATTTTTCTCCTAGAAGAATTTATAATCCTTCATTGTATTTTATTCTCAAGTTCCATATTCTGCCCTTTTTTGGAGTTCTATTTTCTTTTCCATGTATCTGAATTTTCCATTTTTCTTTCTCTTGGAAAACCTTTTCTTAGAGAGTATCCTCAATCTTTTCTTTTAAATACTCTTCTTTGGGTAGACCTTGTTGTTGTTGTTATTGTTGTTTTTAAGAGCTTGAATTTCATTATTTTTTTTCCTCTTTGGCTTTTTTACTAAATTTAGAATTAAGAATTCATTCATCAAATCTCAATGATAGAGCTCTCCTTGAGCTGGGAACTGTCTTTTGCCTTTTTTTGCATCCTCAGCCCTTAGAATGATGACTGGGAAATAGTAGGCTGCTTAATAATGTTTACAGACCCACTAAGCTATTTTCTCTTGGTTCTTGAAGTTCCATTTTCATTTTGTGATGTTTAAAATCTATATTGTGGTCGCCTTAAATTAGAAGCTTCAGCACCAGTCTTTGGGCATTAAACATTTATTAAAGCATACAGGTATTCACAAGGAGTTTAAAAAGTTAAGAAAAAGCCTATCTAGCCTAGAGTTCCAGCCTGGTTGGGTTCTTCCTCAAGTCCTCCTCCAGGAGCCTGCTTTAATCAGGAACTCCCCAGCAAGCTGATTGTGGAAGCTTTTTATAGGTCTGGAACAGAGGCAGTCCTTACACACTGCTTCAAGCTGATTGGTTGGCGTCATCCAAATCCATTGGTTTTAAAGGTGTTCTCAAGTTGAGTTCACAGTCTAGCTTCTGAGAACAATACCTTCTTAAGAGATAGCCAGGTGTGATTGCAATCCAGTTAACTTGAAGTAGGCTAATCAGCAGTCAATCACTCTCACTTGATTCAATCAGTCTAGATTAATCTCCAGGTGGGTCTTTGAGTATCTGCAAAATCCCATTATTTCATCACAATTTCAAGGGGCCTTATCACACTTGCACCTTCCTCATGGGATTATGCCTGGGTTTCCTATGTTGTGGAATACTTGTCCACTAAGGTTGCTTTTTTTCTTTGAATGTTCATTTATTATTTCCTAACTCTGGTCTCTATCAGTAACTAAACTGATTTTTCTAGATTGTCCCTGTTGAGCAGGTTTTTCTTACCACAAAAATCCTTCACACCCTGATGCTGCAGTGTTACTATGACCTTTCTTTTTTTCTTTCTTTCTTTTTTTGTGGGGCAATGAGGGTTAAGTGACTTGCCCAGGGTCACACAGCCAGTAAGTATCAAGTACTATGACCTTCTAAACACTCAATTCTGAGTCTTTCAGATTCCCCAGTTTTAGAGGTCTAGTGGTCTCTTCACTTTTTGGTCACCTCTATTTGGTTTCATGTTTCTTCCTCTCATCACTTTGGGCTATTTGGAGCATCTAGAGTGTGAGGCGAGATTCAAGAGCTTTCTTTCCTTTTAAATGGAATGGTATTTTCTCCTTTTTATGTTCTTCTATTTTCTCTTTATGGTAGTTATTTGTATCCATCCATGCCTTTTCCATTAGTATATTTTATAATCCTTGAGGGCACTGACCTATGTATTTTTTGCTAGGACATCTCTACACATATTAGCACTGTAGCATTTCAAGTAAATATTCAGCATTCATGGATTTCAGAAGACTTTTGGATTGATAAAGCATATACTAGTCCATATTTAAAACAGGAAAAGGAACTTAATTGGTAAAAACAGAAGGTATTGACATTCAGAATTCTGGTTAATCCTTTCTTTGGTCTAGGTGGCTGGTGAGAAATGAAGAGCAACCTTTCTTTAACTCAATCCTTGGCATCTGGGGGCCTGTTGCCTGAAGGAGCAGAGCATTCTCCACTGATTTTAGAGAATACAATATAGAAGTGATGTCACCAGCCACTTTGACTTTGGGGCATTGAGAATTCCCTTCCCATTACCTCATCTGGGAAGGAAGATGTTGGCTAATGAAGTTCTTTCCTTTGGTCCCTTGGGCTGGGTGGGTCAATCTTAAAACAGATATTTGCTGGTGGTTATTGCTTTTCTTCTAGCATCTTTCATGTTCACTCTAAGAGTTGTCAAGTTTTAAACAAGTATTTCCTTGTCTCATACTTGGTGGGAAGGGGGGGATGATAAGTCTTCTTATCTAGCCTACGCTGAGGGAGGGGAAAATAGAATTCTACACTTTTGGGGGAAATGACATTGTATGATTTCACAAATTTGTCATAGTATGGTTTTTTGTTTGTTTTTGTTTTTGTTTTTTGGCTTAACAAGTTTAGTGAAAACGAGAGAATAAACTAACATTATTCAGAATTAACTTCTATCCATAAGGTTATTATTGTTGTTTGTCCGTTCTCAAAGAGGAACATGATGTCATGACTTTGCAGTGAATTGGATTTAAGTGAGGGAGGGCTGTGCAAAGTCACCAACCTCACTCTCCACTCCAGAGCCATCTGGGTCCAGTGGCAAGATAACCATCAGGATGATTGGAGATGGCCCTGGATGTTTTAAGGCAATTTGGGTTAAGTGACTTGCCCAGGGTCACACAGCTAGTAACTGTCTGAGGTAAGATTTGAACTCAGGTCCTCTTGACTCCAGGGCCAGCATTCTATTTCACTGTGCCATCTAACTTCCCCATCTATAAGGTTAGGGTTATGTGAAGGAAGGCTCAATATTTAGTCTTTCATAGCCATGTAGTGGTTGGAGGTGGCGGTAATGAAATGAAGTTAATAAAGCAAGAGATTCTATATTGGAAATATACTCAGAAACAGCTGTAGTAACCAGTGTAAAAGAAATAAAAAAGACAACCTATATCATTTGAGTTGGCCTCCTCATTTTCATTCCTCAAGAAAAGCTATCCCAGGTTCACAGTAACCCTTGGTACAAATAAGGGTAAATGGTAAATCTGGTAAATGCTTGCACTATAAGCTCTTTGAAAATAGCAGACCACACTTCAACAATTTTCTCCATCACCTACTTAATTCTAGACAAATAAATCAAACCCTATTTGTTGATTTCTGAGGCTCCCACTAAAACTGCCTTGTTAACCTGGCTTCTGCACACTTCTGGTTCATCAATTCAAAGTGGCCATATAATGAAACCCATTGGACAGTTCCCTCATCATAATAGCTAGCCTTTAATGTTTGCAGAGTGCTTTATATATTATCAGATCACAACAGCTCTGTAAAGTACCTGCTATTATTACCCCATTTTAAGGATGAGGAAACTGAGGCCTAGAGAGTTTTAAGTCATCCCTTGAGTCAGACAGCTACAATATGAAGCAGGATTTGAGTAGTGGTCCACACAGGGTGCTCCCAAGCCCATCTACAAATACAAGAATCAATTGGGAAAGAGTAGACATGGCTGATGAACACACGTAGAAAACATTGGGGGTTAGGGGCACAGGTCTAACATAGGTCATCAACCCTTACCCTTTGCTAAAGGTCTGTCAGAATACCCTTTCTCTGAGAATAATTTTTTTTTTCCTGAGAATAAATTTTGATTTCTCCTTTATGCTATGAGGCTCGATTTTAAGGGTCCCAAGCTTTTGTCTGACTTAGATTAGGAAGATTTTTGTGGGGACCATTTCAAGGGCTATTGCCATAAAATACCACACAAATTATGTTTCTTAGGTAGAAAAGCATTTTTTCTAGGTGTGCCACCCACCAATCCCTAATCCTTGTAAATAATTTGTATGAGAACACAAGTACAATTAGTGGTCAAAGCCTGTCTTCCAGGCTCGATTATGTAAATGTGGCCAGCAATTGCTCTCCACCATCTCTGAGATGCAAGTGGTACTTTTAAAGGGTTAATATCAGTTTTTCTCTACCTGTATAACCATTGATGTTATTGTCCTTTCCATCCTGACTCTTTCCATCTCTTTGTTTTTTTGTCTTTTGGTGAGGCAGTTGGGGTTAAGTGACTTGCCCAGGGTCACACAGCTAGTAAGTGTCAAGTGTTTAAGGCCAGATTTGAATTCAGGTCCTCCTGAATCCATGGCCCTATCCACTGTGCCACCTAGCTGCCCCTCTTTTCATCTCTTTGTGATCCCACTTGGGGTTTTCTTGGCAAAGATACTGGAATGGTTTGCCATTGCCTCCTCCAGCTTCTTTTACAAATGAGAAAACTGAGGCAAACAGGGTTAAGTGACTTGCTCAGGGTCGCATAGCTTTTAAGTGTCTGAGGCTGAATTTGAACTCAGGAAAATGAGTCTTCCTGATTCCAGGCCTGGCACTCTATTCATTGTACCACTTAGCAGCTTCCTGTATAGCTATACAAGTTTAAAAATTTCAACTCTAGGACTCCCTTCTCCAAAGAAGGGAGGGAGGTCGTTTGTGGTGTCCTAATGTAATAGATTGACTTAGCTGGGCTTTTACTTTGACAAGGACTTTTGAGACTTTCAAAGGTCTCAAGATGAGTTGTTTCCTTGTATGTACAGTGGAGACTCATTTGCTTTACCCTGCTTCTCAAGGTTGTTTTTGAGTGAAGTTGTGCATATAAAGCATAAAGTGACATATGAATGTCTGATTATTAGTGCTTATAGGCACCAGGGCATGCATCTGAAAATATCAAGCACAGGAAAGAGATGAATAATACTGAATGTGACTTAAAGTCTAAGAGAAAACAGAGTTAAGTTTGCTTTAAGAGACTGAAGTTATGTTTAGAGTAGTTTCTGTGCAACAGAAGACAAGGAATTATTTTTAGTTAAATTGCGCATTCAGTGACTTCATCTTTTTATTATTGAGTGCTTTGGGAATCATCAGAGGATGACTCTCCTAGATGCAGCTGCACTGGGGAATAGGTAGGTACACACCTACAGTTACCTCATTTCTTTGGTGTAAATCTTGGATGAGTTAGATTTGCCTCTTTATAACGAGTCTACGAGCTACTAGATTTATCAAAGCTTATGGAAACCATTGTCCAACTATCCAAATTAGGATGGGCCTATATATAAATACAAGGCCTGAAAGAATCCAAAAGTAAATTCATAAAGAAGGAATGTTAACCAAAGTGAAAAATAACTTAGGAAAACAGTACCAACTCTCTTTTTAGACTCTATTCCCGTAGACAGTGCCCTATCATTTTTGAATTTTTGCTACCTACATAATCCTTATCTTGAGATTATTCTTCTTTTAGCCTGTGACTCCAGTCCTTCAGTGACAAAGAAGCCAAACTGAGCATTGGTTTCCCATTTATTGATCTGTGTTATAACCTTTTCATAGGTGAGAAATAAAGGCAGTCTGGGCAGAGATTCTCTTACAGTCATTTCCATTTCCATTTTGTTTCCTTTCCCTGCTGAATATTATAAAGGGAAAACAGTCTAGTTAGGTTTTTAGCCTAACAGAATAAGTAGCTGGCTTTGTCATTCTCTTAATGTTCCTGGACTTAATGGAATTGTGATGTTTAAATAGAAGGCTCCTTCCTCACTAAGACTGAAGAAATGAACTGGGTCAGGCATGTTTACTTACTTGACTAGTTTTTGAATGTGAATGTTGTCACTGATTTCCTAGTCTAGTTGACACATGTGGTGTTCCCAGGATCTGCGATATAAAGTAAGATGGTTCAGGGCATTTTTAGTGGCTTTTGTATAAATGTGCCCGCTATTCACCCACCATAATGGAATCTTTCTGCCCTGTTCATTTTAAGTTTTAGCAACATTGACCCACACAAACCACATACTTTATAAAAATAACTAAATGTGACTCTTTGTTTTCTTTCTATGGAACTATGCCTCAATTGCATCAAGGTCTTACCTGCTCCACTTTTCCCCCCATATATATATATATATATATATATATATATATATATATATATATATATATATATATATATACCATATATATACCAGATTTAGTACAGCTTTTAAAGTAATAGAGGGCCAACATCACATGCCCTTCAGATATGTTTAGGAAGTCTGTTGTCGAGGGGGAAAAAAAATCTCCACTGACTTTTCAGTATTCCTGGAGAATTTTTTTTCCTCCCTGGGGATTGGGGAAGTCTACAATTATCTTATCAGATAAGGAGTATCCTTGACATTCCTGCTGTTAAAATATTGGTGCCCCATTTGGCTTTCAATTTTCTGTTTGTCATGAGATTCATACAAGGATAGCACTACTTTGGCTTGATAGTTACTTGGGTCATTTTATTTCTCTTAATGTTTCCAAAATGAAAATGGGCACGTCTCATAGGTTTTTAGCAGTGTCATCTTGTTTTTTATTGTATTTTTATTTTCGTGGGGCTATGAGGGTTAAGTGACTTGCCCAGGGTAATACAGCTAGTAAGTGTCAAGTGTCTGAGGCCAGATTTAACCTCAGGTCCTCCTGAATCCAGGGCTAGCACTTTATCCACTGGGCCACCTAGCTGCTCCCTGCCATCTTGTTTAAAAAGTACTCTTAATTCCTTTCACTTTAAACATCTTGCTCCTACTGCTCTACATCAGCTGCCCCATTTCTTCCAATTACTTTCTGGTTTCATGAAACTTAAATTATGTGCTCAACACTACTGCATTTCTAGGTCACCAATGAATGATCTAATTTTGAAACCCCAAGGCATTTCACAGTACTGAAATTATTCTCTCGATGGATGACCAGTGACTTCATATTATCCAATTTTGGGGCAGCTAGGTGGCACAATGGATAAAGCACCAGCCCTGGATTCAGGAGGACCTGAGTTCAAATTCGGCCTCAGACACTTGACACTTAATAGCTGTGTGATCTTGGGCAAGTCACTTAACCCTCACTGCCCTGAAAAAACAAAAACAAAAACAAAAACACCAAAGCAAAACATATTATCCAATTTGAATAATCTTTGACTTCTGGAACATCCTTTTCCTTAGAATTCTTCCTTTAATGTCTGATATTGAAATATTGTATTTCTCTTTCTGCTTCCTCACTGATTCTTTTCTGCCTTCTCATCCCCTTTCCTCTTTCCATTGACAATCTCATTTCTTCCTAAAGGTCAAGGACCAGAACCTTAATGTAGATGGCTTCAAACTGTATTCTTAGGGGCAGCTAGGTGGCGCAGTGGATAGAGTACCGGCCCTGGAGTCAGGAGTACCTGGGTTCAAATCCGGCCTCAGACACTTAACACTTACTAGCTGTGTGACCCTGGGCAAGTCACTTAACCCCAATTGCCTCACTAAAACAAAACAAAACAAAACAAAAACAAACAAACAAAAAAAAGTACAAACTGTATTCTTTCAAGCCCTTTCCTCTCCCAGGCTCTTGGCCACCCACAGTTTATATTTCCAAATTATCTGCTGCTGAACTGTACCTACACATCTAGTTCAACTCATACAACACATCTCTCCAATGGTCATCTTGCCTCTAATTGAAGACCTTAGGGGTGGGGAACCCATCTCACTTTTGAAATACTTTCTGGGGAATCAATTCCATTTTTGAAGTAACTTTGTTAAATAACTTGACCAGAATCAGCAATAACTTAGTCACACTCACAAAGAAAAATATGCCTGTTATTTAATATTAAAAATCCTATTGAGGGGCAGCTAGGTGGCGCAGTGGATAGAGCACCGGCCCTGGATTCAGGAGGACCTGAGTTCAAATCCGGCCTCAGACACTTAACACTTACTAACTGTGTGACCTTGGGCAAGTCACTTAACCCCAATTGCCTCATTAAAAAAAAAAAATCCTACTGAGCAATATTCTGTAATTTTGTGTGCTATTTTCCTTTGGTCCACAGAAAACAGTATTTGGTTTTTAATTTACTTTTGCTGTTATCAGCAGCCATGCATATTCATGGTCCTGCTCCTGATTTATGAGCACATAGGAAAGAATTGATTATGTTATGAGCTATCACTGCATCTAATAATGGAGTATATAATTTTATTAAGCTCTAGCTGATAGGCTTAAGTAGTAAATTCTATTTCCTTTTTTTCTTAAGTTGCATCTCATTTAAGATTTTTTCCTTATTCATACAAGCCTATATTTACTGTTCTATACTCTTTAGACTGCAAATAATAATTGTAGCATTTTTTTATCCATCCATCCATCCATCTATCTAATTTATTTATTTTTTGCAGGGCAGTGAGGGTAAAGCGACTTGCCCAGGGTCACACAGCTAGTAAGTTTCAACTGTCTGAGTTTGGATTTGAACTCAGGTCCTCCTAAATCTAGGACCAGTGGTTTATGCACTGTGCCACCTAGCTGCCCCCTGTAGCATTTAAAAAAGTTTTGTAAAGTGCTTTCCTCACAACAACCCTATAAGTTGATATTTAATTATTCTCATTTTCTAGATAAGTAATCTGAGACTTAGGGAGTGGGGGAAGAGGTTAAGTGATATCTCTGGTCTCAAATAGGAAAATATCTATTTGAATCTCTTCCCCATTTTCATGGGATACTGATTTATTTCCCTTTTTGGTTCCTGCTCAACTATTTCTCCAGTTACTACCTCCTTTTGTTTGTAGATAAAATGGCCTTTAATATTCCCTTACATAGTTTACTTTATACAATACTTTTGAATTTGTGGGTGTCTTAAACAATTCTTTCTTTCTCTGAATATGTTTGGACAATTTCCTCAACTCTTTTAGAAGGATTAGGTTTTTTTTAAAGGACAGGTCAGTAAAGCTTAAAAGCTTCTTATAACTTTAAAAAAGTATGCAATTCATCATTGTTTTCTGCCAGTTTTTGGAAGCAATGCATTTTGGGGTGGGGCAGGGCAATGAGGGTTAAGTGACTTGCCCAAGATCACACAGCTAGCAACTGTCAAGTGTCTGAATCCAGATTTGAACTCAGGTCCTCCTGGATCCAGGGCCAGTGCTTTATTCATTACACCACCTAGCTGCCCCCAATGCATTTGTTTTGGTGGAAGGGATGCCTCTCATGCAGCTGGTCAAGGCCAGCACCAAAACTGTAGCCATACCAGCCAAATGTGTTTTCTTGCCAGGTCTCCAAGAATGGAAGACCAGCCATGTTACATTATGATAAAACATTTGTTTGGAGAAGCAGTATGATTCAGAGACTCGGTGCCTATTTTCGCTGATGCTAAGATTTTGGTTTGGGCAAATCATCTAGAAACTTCAGTGTTTTTATATGTACCTTGAGGGCTTCTTTCAATTTACCCCCACTTTCTATCATACAAAAGCATAATATATTGGAGAAATTAAAAGCTTTTTGCTTCTTTTGGGGGGAGGGGGAATATATGTTTACCAAAGATAAGCAAACTGAGATCCCTTAACCTTTAAACTCCTTAAAAACAAGGGACTAGGGGCAGCTAGGTGGCGCAGTGGATAAAGCACTGGCCTTGGATTCAGGAGAACCTGAGTTCAAATCCAGCCTCAAACAGTTGACAATTACTAGCTGTGTGACCTGGGGCAAGTCACTTAACCCCAATTGCCTCCCTAAAAAAAAAACACACACACACAAAAAAAACCCCCAAGGGACTGTTATGTTATCTTTTAGGCTCCAGAATCTCTAGTACCATGAGGCATTTTACAAAATGGGCACTTAGTGTGAATTGAATTAAATTTTTGATCTTGCCTCTATAATCCTATCAGCATTTGAGCACTTCAATCAGCGTCTATTCCTTTCTCTGGCATCTTCCTTCTGTCTTAACTCTTTGCCTCTTTCATAAAGCATTTTTTATCCCCTACTGCAGGTTATTTAGCCTCATCCTTCTGTGTCTTGAGTTGCAAAAGGTGACAGACATCTTGATTTTGCCCAGCTGAAAGAAATAGAGAACAAGTAAAGAACTGTTCCTGAAAGGAGAGTAGACCGCTAGAGGCCAACCTCCCCAACTCTGGTATCTTGCTTAGTTTATTCTGGGTAGAGAAGCACAGAAGCGTGAAAAGGAAACTAGAGACAAATAGTGAGAAAGACTGAGAGACTTCTACTTCTAAGGTAGAAAACTGAGTCAAAAAACAGATTTCACAAGGAGATAAATCAACAGTGAATCTCAACAAGAAAGAAAAATGGATAGAAATAAAAAAGGAGACCAAGGAGAAATTCTTGAAGTTTTAAGAAGAGAAGTAAAAAATGTAAAAGAAAAGTTTAGAGCTTACAATGAAGTAAGTAGAACTCTCAGTGAAGAAAAGAGGGTTCTTGATATAGAATTTAAAAATGCAGTGAGCAGAATAGATAAAATTGAATCCATCACAGAGGTTCTTTGTATAGAAGTAAAAGCTATGCAAACAGATATTATTAGGTTTTCAAATCAAACCTAGTAAGATGGATGAGGACTTGGAAGAAGTAATAAATTTAAAAGAAGATATTAGGAATATACTTTAGGGGGAAGTCACAAAACTTAATGTAGAATTTGAAGACCCAAATAGTAGGGTGGAAGAAGTAGAAAATAAGTTAAAAGAGATATCTGAGGAAACTGAAGCTTTGATAAAGAGAGTAACAAATTTGGATCAGAGAAATAGAGAAAAGGAAGAACATTTGGCAGGACAAAAGCGAAAGACAGCAAGTTATCAAACAGATCTAAACTACATACATGCCAAGCTGATTAACATTGATAAGAAGTTCTGCAGAAATAACTTAAGAATCATAGGTCTTCCTGAAGAAGAGGTTACATTCCAAACTTTGAATACCATGCTTCAGGAATTAATACAAGAAAATTGCCCAGAACTTTTGATTACAGACAAAGGAGTAATCAAAGAAATGCACAGGTCACCACCACCCAAAAACCCAATGCTCAGTACTCCAAGGCATGTGATTGTTACATCTCGCAATTTTAGTAATAAACAACAAATTCTGAAAGCATCCAGGAGAAAGATGTTTAGATATGAAGGAATACCAATTTATATAACAGAGGATTACTCTATAGAAACAAGAAATCAGAGGAGAGAATGGAGTCATATATTCCAAAAAAGCTAAGGAACTTAAGTTAAAACCCAGAGTGCTGTATCCTTCAAAGCTGGGCCTAATCATCAATGAAAAAAAAAATTGTATCTTCCATAAAAAACAGGCATTTGAAGAATTCCTGAAAAGAGGTCCTGAAATGAGCAGACTATTTGACTTGAATTTATGAAACCCAAAAGAAACACAAAAGTTTAATAAGTACAAGTAACAAGTCAATGGGCTTTTGTTTATATGCTATTTAAAAAACTAAGAGGTAAAGAAGGATCACTTAAGGACAAAGGACACTGAATTAAAAAGGAAGAGCTAACTTAAATTCATGTGAAACTTTACATATGAATCAATATTCTTTCTTGTAGAGGATCCATTTTTAAAAATCTGCCTGGGATTTTAAAAGAGGAATATTCAAATGTTATTGTTACTTTTTATATTGGGTTATTTTGCTGAATGTTTTTCAGTCTTTTTTTTTTGTTGTTGGGTGGGAGAGGTATGCTTGGAAAATATAATAAAATAAAAAAGTAAAGTAAAACTTGAATTTTATTTACTCCTTTTGTTTTCTATCATTATTTTGCTAAAACAGGGATCATGTCAACACTGCATAAAATACCAAATGAGTACTCAAGGGAATTGGGAAGTTAGGTTGTTTCTTATAATAGTAGCAAATCAATAATAGTCACATGTAGGAACTTTAGTAGCTGAGAAATAAGTTTGAAGAAAGTAGGTTAGAGCAGGGGTGTCAAACTGGGCAAAACTGAATGGTGATGTTTAACAAAATAAAAAGACACCATTGATAATGTTAATTTATGGTCCAGTCTATTTCTATGAATTTTATACCCCTGGACAAAAGTACTGATGCTATCTTTAAGCACTTGACAGATAAGTAGGGTAGAAACAAGAGGAAAATTTTACAGGAAAGTTAAAAGTGAAGGGAAAATTTGAATTCATCTCTTGTATTTCATTTAACAATTTCAACTAAATTTTTGAACCTAATAGAAATATCATGTCCCTTTAGAGAAAAGGGTCAAACATTTTTTAAGCACTTACAGTGTCTATGCTCAGGGATCTAAAAACATCCCATTTGATTCCTCACAACAATCATGGAAGTAGATGCTATTATCTATCCCTTTTTTACAATTGAGGTAGAAGTCACTGTGTTTTTTAAGTCCATACCTTTTCTTCCTTTGTTTATAGTTGTAGTTTAATCCTTAAATTCTTATTCTTTTGACCCAGAATGTCTGCCAAATAGGTTCTTCAGTCATGTCTGACTTTTCATTATCCCCATTTGGAGTATTCTTGACAAAGATCTTTTGCAGTGTTTTGTCATTTCCTTCTCCAGCTCATTTGACAGATGAGGAAACTGAGGCAAACAGGGTTAAGTGACTTAACCTAGAGTCACAAAGCTAGCTATTGTCTGAGGTTGGTTTTGAACTCAGGTCTGACAAGACTGTAGGCCTGGTGTTCACCTTGCTGCCCTATAGCAAATATAGATGTTCATCTTTAGTTGAATGTTTTGATTCACTGAGTTATATCCTGTACAGATTATTGTAACCCATAGTTTGGAACTGGACTGTTTTGTGTTTTAATGTAGTCTAAGGAAATGCTCTGATAACAGACTTTAGCTTTATGGAAAAGGTGAAGAACTCCTCAAGCACTAATGCTGACAATATATTAAATATAATACAGATTCTGCTATATTTAACATGACCAGAAGTTTCAAAACACCTGAGCTCAATAATCAAAACAAACTTGGATATGCCTTCCTTTATTTCAGGAAATACTGTAGCACTGAGATCCCCCTGAAAAGGGGAAAATACTTGAAATCACTAGGGCTAACTTAATTGTATTCTAGGAGCCTCTGAATTTCTATACAATCTGGCATATTTATAGTACAGCCCTCTGAAGAACCTGGAGAAGGAGAGCAGTTGAGCAGTGGTAAGATACAGATTCCAAGACTCATGATTTCTTTAAGGAAAAATGACCATGGAAATGTGTTATGTGCTTAGGGTTTCAAAGGGTTTTTTTTGTTTGTTTTAATAAAATTTAGAGCAGTGCACAGATTTTTTTCCTTCCTAGGCTTATGAGATGTTTCTCTGTGTACTCCCAGTTGGAAAATTCCATATCAATTAAGATCTTTAATCCATAGTCCTAGCTGCATGGAGGCACTGAGATGCTAAGTGACTTAAGGTCACATAGTCTATGTCAGGCAAGACTTAAATCATGTTTTCTTGACTCTGGATGGTTATCCCTTGTGGCAAAGTCATGTAGAGGAGAATATTGGAATGACTGTTTAGATTTTTTTTTTTTGCACAGGGGCAATGGACATGTGGATTGCTTAAATATTATAAATGCCGGTGTGTCTGTAATACAAAAATGACTTAATCTTCCCATTTTAATGTTTTACTGAAATATATTAATCTAGAAGAATGATACTTGGGAAATTGAAATAATGTCTTTAACCATGGTTTGTAGCATTTAAAAAATGGCTAGTTGTAGCTATTAATGCAGTAAATTTTCCCACTGGTATATTTTAAGTACCAGATAAATGTTGATTTAAATGAAGTATTTTGCTTGTGTTAAGTAGAAATAACATTACTCTTATATTTACCAATTATTATGAGAATATAAAATTATAATCTGATTTCTATTTCATATAAAGTTTTGCCATAGAGAATAAACAAAGCTATATTTAGATACTTCTGAATGAATTACTTTTGTTTAGAATTTGAGGTAAAATTTAAAGGTTTTATGCTTAGTGAACTATTTTTTAAAATAATGTATTAAACCATTAAAGGTATGCTTTGATGAGAAAATATTTGGTGAAAAAATACTCTTTATTCCTCAAATTTGATACAGTCAGGTTACCAATTGGTTCAAGTAATGAATCCTGTGAAGTGATCACATTTGAATTCATACTATTTGAAATTACAATTAAATAAAATATGGTAATTAGTTCCAGTCCAATGGAAAGAAGCATTTTGCAATCAAATAATGTGACTAGTTCATGGGTTTCATTATTCAAGTAATTTTTTCTACATGTGTCAGACAGAAATCAAAGTTTGGAACACTTGTAAAGAAGATATATTTTAAGTAGTTAGACTGTTGAATTTCAATTAAAAGTACTTGCTGACTTATTTCTCCCTGTATATCTTTCTTCCCTCCTTCCTTTCAAGTTGATAAGATATAAAATTTCAGCTAAAAAATAAACTTTATGAAAATAGATTATAGAAATTAGAGATGTTTTACAGTGAAGGGAACTTGAGAACTGTATACACATATTTAAAAGACAATTATATGATAGTATAGATAGATTTGTTCTAATTATCCCTAATGGGCAGAGAGCTATTCTCCAAGGGTGAAAGCCACATACATACAGAAAGGTAGTATCTTGCTATACATAAAAGTTTGCTGACACAGCAATAGAAAAAACAGAATGGACTACCTCAAAGGTGGAATGAGTTATTGGTCACTGGGAATCTTTAAGGGGAAGCTGAATGGGCACTTTTAATAAATGTCATTATCTAGATGGATCTTGGACCTAGGCCACCTGTGTAATACCATCCAATTCAACATACCCAGTATTCTATGACTTCAGTGGAAAAAGCAGTGGGAATTTTTTTTTTTCATTTTAAAAGTTTGATAAGTTTGGTCATATCATCACCTTTATTTCCTCATATCTGTCTTTCCCTCTTTTTTTCCATAGAGAGCTATTCCTTATAATAAAGATGAATATGGGGGGGGCAAAATCCAGCAAAATGGAACCAAAATGCTGAAGACTTAGGTGAATTGTTTTATATTAATGCCCTCCCAAAGGGAAAAGAAGCTAGTCAAGAAGCATTTAAGTGACAAAAATCGGTGGGGGAGGTCATTTTACATTACTAGGCTTTGGATCTAAAATTGGTTATTACTAATGGGAACTAGTCAAAGGACTTTAGAGTTTAATTTCACTAGTTTCTTGATTACAACTAATTTCACTTAGAAACATAAAGAAGTTTTTTTGGGGGGGGCAGGGCAATGAGGGTTAAGTGACTTTCCCAATGTCACACAGCTAGTAAGCATCAAGTATCTGAGGCTGGATTTGAACTGAGGTCCTCCTGAAACCAGGGCCAGGTGCTTTATCCACTGAGCCAGCTAGCTGCCCCCAGTTTTGTGGGGGTTTTTGTTTTTTTAATTTAAAATTCAAAGAATACTTAACACTACTTTGAAACTTACAAGCCACCAAAGTTTTTCATCCTACAAATGGAATTAATGTTTATACCTTTACTCAAAGCCCCACATTTTTCCAGTTTCCAAAGTAAAAATGTTCATTCTCTGTTGGATTCCCTATTTAGAGAATATATGGTTCGTTATGGTTAATTCCTCTGCACTCTCCTTTAATTCCATTCTCTCCATGCCCCCTTTATCTTCATCCTTTCTCCAATCCTTTGTCCATCCTTTTTTTCATCCTTGATCCCAGGAATCATCACCACCCTCACGTATGGTGAATCTTCCTGTTTTCCATTGCCTCCTTTGATTACTCTTGAATATACAGCTACCATATCATCTCCATTACATCTTTATAACATTTTTTAGGGGGGAGGCCCATTCATAATGCCCAGACTTGCTCAACAACCAGTTTCCATTTACACCCTTCCAATTTGAGTCATCTAGTCAAGCCTGGTGGTTAACAAGCATCTCCTCTTGGACAACCTCTCAAGTTGTTTCTGTGTAGCATCTGGTGGAAGACCTCTTGTGAAGAGGATTCATCTTCCTGAGAAACCTTGTTACAGTTTTGGGAAGTCCTAATTTTTAAATGGGGGAAGGGTTGCATAGTGCATAGAGAGCTTTAGAAGCCAGAAAAGGTTTGGTTCAAGTCTTGCCTGTAAGCTTGTAGTTCTCTGGGGCAGGGCTTCTTAAACTTTTTCCACTCCATGACTCCTTTTTGCCTGAGAAAGTTTTATGTGACCCTGGGTATATAGGATATAAAATAGGTAAACATAACTTCTTACTGTTGCCAAATTTTTTGCGACCCCATATGGGGTTGTGAGCCACAGTTTAAGAAGTTTTGCTCTAGACAGCTCTATCACTCAAGGTGGGGAGAAGATAGTTGACATGTATTGGTAGAAAGCCTCTTCATCTGGAAGTTCCTTTTTTTTTTTTTTTTTTAGTGAGGCAATTGGGATTAAGTGACTTGCCCAGGGTCACACAGCTAGTAAGTGTTAAGTGTCTAAGACCAGATTTGAACTCAGGAACTCCTGACTCCAGGGCTGGTGCTCTATCCACTGCACCACCTAGCTGCCCCTGGAAGTTCCTTCTAACTGTGAAATCAACAGGCCCAGTCTCTATCCTTCTCCCTTACATCTAACTTCTGTTCACTTCCCAACTTAGATCCACAGCTTCTAATTCCAATATAGGGCCAAGCCAAACACAGTGCTGTTAAGTCATGATGTCATCTCCCTATGTCATGGTACTCTCTGAGAATGGACAAATAACAACTGCTTTTCAAATACTTGAATGTTGCTCTCAAGGTTTGCCTAAGTCTTCTCTAGGTGGTAAAAAGCTCTATTTAAATGACTGTTTTCAGTCTGATCACCCTGTTCTTTCTATACAAACTGTTTTGTGCATGGATTTCCTAAAATGCAGTGTGCAAAACTGAAATGAACATTGTGCCTTCTCTAGTCTGTATAGCTCAACTTCAGCAAATAACTCCTTCTAAATTATTTCCAGGTCCATCTCTATGTTCTGCTGGACATGCTGTAGTCTATATTGTGCAGAATCTACCTTTAGCCTCTAGTTGTGATATGAGCAGAACAGAATAAACAGCAGGGTAGTTACACCTCTCATTCAAGACACTGGGCCCTTAGTGTGGTTCGAGATGATATTGGCTTTTTTTTTTTTTTTGTCTTTTATGTCACCCTTTTCAGAGACACCATTCCATAGGGATAGAAAGGCAGGGCAACTTTAGAGTCAAGAAGACCCAAGTTTGAGTCCTATTCCTGATAGTGGCCTGGACAGTTCTCAAGAATGAGAACTTGGAGAGCAGTTTCCTCTGTTAGTGAATGACGTTTCTAAACCTGCAATTCCTATCACTAGTGAAATAACTTATCTGGACCTGCCTCCCTATTCCCACCTCCAAGTTTCAGTACTTCCAAAAATGTCCCATGTCTGTGTGTAATTTAAGATTCTAAATGTGGATTCTAATGTGTTCCCCCAGTTTGGGGGAAACTGACTAAAAATCACTGATAAAACGAGTTTAGGTTTTTAACGGTTTATTGGAAAATAGAAAGAAAAGGATTGAGAACAGAATTCTAACAGCCTAGCATTCCTATCTTTCCTCAAATTTCCTGTGAAGTCCTCTGCCGCCACCACCATCAAGTCCGGAACCCAAAAAGCCCGCGCTCTCTGCGCAGCCTCCCTTTCCTCCTTCCTGTCTCCTCCCAGACCATAGGAGGCTCCTCCAGTTGATTGGCTGGTAGATTTGATAGACAGCACCCATGAGCAAACGTCATTTCCTGACGCCAAGGAAAAGCCACAATGCCTCTGAGGCATTTTCCTCATGGTGGAGCTCTCCACAGCAAGTCTGACACCACCTGCTGGAGACTTACTGTAGAAGAGTTCTGCCCATGAAGCGAAGGTCTTTGAGGGCAAGACCAGGAGTCAGGAAGTGACGCGGGCTAGTGGGAGGAGGAAGGAAGAGACTGGCGCTTTTTCCTTTGGACTCTGGTGGAGAGCGGAGCTAGAAATGTGCTCTCCCTTTAATAGATAGGAATCTAGGCCTTTTTCTCTCTCTTTACCAAATTCTTATTCTCCTTAATAAATGCTTAAAAGTTTAACTCTTGCTAAAGCTTATAATTTATTGGCGACCACTCATTAGATATTTTAGACAGTTTAGCTAGAATTTTAGCCCTTAACATCTGTTTTTACCTGAAGGTGGTCTGACTTGTCTCAACAAGTTGTGTAACTCTTCAGTTGGTCATCTTGAATGCAAATAGATTTCTTTTGTTCTAGACTTCCTTGGTGTTTTCTGATTTCAACTATCCCAATTTTATCAAGCTTTCCCTACCACCTTTGTGTTATTTGTGCAATGGTTCTGTCAACAATAATAATGGGTGAAAGATTAGGAATTAATCACCCTATAAGAGACTCTGTGAGTCATCTATGACTGAATGGATTTTAGGGACCAAAAGTTCTCTTTTCTGTTGAATCCATTCTTGAATTTGAAGCAGTTTTCAAGTCAGTTATTATGACTGAATTTGTATGGGAGCACTCCATGACTTCTCAGGTTTTCCTGCAGGTACTGGGCTTAATCTGGCTGACATAATTCACTCATCCTAAATTCTCTGCCTTTCCTTCCTAGCAACTGTCTTCCTCCCTTCAGGGCATTTTTCCCAAAGTGAGTAAGTCTGAGATGCTTTGTATGCCTTTGCTCTTTGAAGAGCAATAACTTCTGTGCTCTGATACTTTGCTGGTAGCAGGGCTGAGGGTGAAAAAAGGTAGAGGTTCCTGCTATTTATATGGCTGGGATTAAGGGTGATGGTGATGACAAATATACTAGCTGACATCTATATACCACTTTACCGAACCTATTACATACGGTACCATATTTGATCTACCAATTCTATAGGTACAATGACTATTTTACATGTAAGGAAACTGAGACATGCTTTTCTTCCCCTCTACATGTTTTGCTCTGGGTGGTTGCCTAGTTCAGTTACTTTTTCCACAATCAGCTAGTAGGAGAGACTAAAAGGTAACTGAATTAGGGCATCACTGGTAGAAGGGGTAGAACATTTTTTAATACTATTTTTAAAAATGAGTGCATTTTTAATGGTAAGAAAACTATGCTGGTTGTCTCCTAGGTATTCTGTAATTAACCAAAATGAGGGCTTTACAAAGGAGGCTGAGACCATCTCTGATTGACAATAAACTGCACATGAAATTTTCAGACCTTTCCTGGGTTGTACAAATGTCTTCCCTGAGTTTTGCTGCCCCCTGATAGGACGCAGTCAAGATGGCCAAGATAATGGTATTTATTCCAGAAAATTCCTCAAGGGATCACTCAGAATGAGACCAACATGTTCACTGGTTTGCCTTACAAACCAAAGTATACTCATTCTTCATGAGTTCATTCCAAACAGCCTTTGAAATGACACCCTAATACAGGATGTCAGCATAGTATATGGCTTTAAATTGCACTAAGATTTTTGGGACACCCTATAGAGGTACAATTAATAGGAATTGCTAATCCACTGGAAAAATTAAGTTAGAAGAAGGACTTTCTGGATGCTGAATAACAATTTTAGGAATAATGTAGATGTGCTGGGGTTTTTTGCCTTTTGAGGTTATCTCTATCTTTCCATTTTTTTTTTCAAGTGAGAAGGAAAAGAAGAAATCCTTTTCTTTTTCATGACTGAAAAGTCACTCATTCATTTTTATAAGTCAAATGCTAACAGCCTCAGGGTTGACTTAGCAATGGAAAGTCCCTCTTGTTTTCTCTTCATCCCACAGGGTTTTCTGCTTTGCATAACTACCTCTGTATTTCTTTGGCATCTATCATCTCTGTATCTAGGCACTCCAACCCATTAGGCTAAAAACAAACATCTATCCATGGGAAGAAAAACAGATTCCCTTCACAGCTTCCCTTTTTTGGAGCCACATATGATTAAATGATCAACATTTTCAGCTGGGGACACACTCATTTATTTGATTTCCTGGTCAGCTCAAAATGAAACAAAACAAATTAGGATATCCCTTGTGGCATAGTATACATTCTGAAAGGTCCAGGTGCTTAGATGTTGCCTATTTTGATTCCAAGTCATATAATCAATCAATAATCAATAAACATTGTGTCTACTATATGCCAGGAACTGTCCTAGTCACTGTGGATATAAGAGAAAAAAGACTCCCTGCTCTTAAGTTGTATCCTGTCTAATATTATGGAGACTGTATGTAGATGCCTTTCAGTATTTGTCATAGCTAAAGTTAGTCTAGAGTCAAAGTATTGTAATTCAAGCTTGATTCTTTGACATTTGGCAAGTCACTTAATTATTCATAGCCTCAGTTTCCCCATGTATAAAACTGGTGCAAAATATTTTCACTGAGGCCAATCTATGTGAACTTTTAATTGCTTTGTAGGTAAGTGGGTGGATGCCCATTTCCAACTCACTTTATCTTTGTCTTCCTTTCTCTATAAAAAAGTACTGAAGAGGCAGTTAGGTGGTGCAGTGGATAAAGCACCAGCCCTGGATTCAGGAGGACCTGAGTTCAAATCCGGTCTCAGACACTTGACACTTACTAGCTGTGTGACCCTGGGCAAGTCACTTAACTCCAATTGCCTCACCACCACCACCAACAAAAAAAAAAGTACTGAAGAGAGCAACATGCAGAGAAATCTTTGATCTTTGTTATAACCAGGAACAAAGGTGGCTCTGTTGTTAGTCTTTAGCATCCTTTCTGTTTTTTATTATATGTCTGTGTGTGTGTGTGTGTATATTGCACATGTGTATATGTGTCTACATAGTAGACATTTATGTACAGAAGGACCATTCTGTATATACAAATATACACACACACATAATTTATATATAAATTACATAATTTATATAAATTATGTGTGTGTGTGTGTGTGTGTGTGTGTATCCCTACTGCTTAGCACAGTGTCTGGCACACAATAGCTGCATAATAAATGTTTATTGACTTGACTGACATAATAATCTCTGTCCATATTTCTCATTTTCTCATGTTTTCAGTGTAATGGAGGAAAGGGATACAGATATAACTCCTTTTAACACTCAGCCCCCAGAAATTCCAGTTGCATAAATTCTTTGTGGCAGTGAGGTGGTTCAGTGGGCAGAGAGCTGGGACTGTAGTCAGGAAGATGTCTTCATGAATTCAGATCTGGTCTCAGATACTTAGTAGTTTTGTGACCCTGGAGAAGTCACTTAACCCTATTTGCCTCATTTTTCTCATTTGTAAAATGAGATGGAGAAGGAAATGGCAAACCAGTCTAGTATCTTTGCCAACAAAAAACAAAAAACAAACCCACAAGGGGTCACAAGTTGGATACAACAGAAAAACAATTAAACAAGTAAATTCTTTGTAGGGAGGTTGTTCAATTTTCAGTATCCTTTGTGTATATAATAAATTCCTTGTTTTTTAATCTAAATTTGGAAATTTAACCTATGTGACCTCATTAAGAAGCTCTAGTACCTTGCTACTTTCCCTTCCTTTCTTCTTAGAGAAGCACATTTTAGAATTTTTATGTTGTTCCTCTTTAGAATTGATATGCAAACAGAAATGGTTTGTTGTTAAACAGGGAGTATTTTATTCTTGCTGTTACTACTCTACAAACGTGACAATTTTCATAAAAAGTGTTTTCCCCCAAATAGCAAATATTTAATAGGGGGAAAAACCCCCACTCATGAGGTCTTGCCCTAATAAAATTTTATTGCTTTAAAGAGATATACTGCTGTACATTTACATTCTGCTGTAAAGTATTACAATGAATAATTAAAGGGGAACTATAGTTGTCAAAATAAATGATAACTGTGGATTGTGGTGCACTGCTCTTAATTTTTTTAATGCCTTTTGGCTTGTTGATTTGCATAGCTTAGTAATATACAGTGAATTTCCCAGCCATTAAATGCAAATTAACAAGGGTATATTGTAATGGGTTTTAAAGATCTCATTTCAGCATTTGTCCAATTATTTAACTGTCTACCCTATAGCCTCTCCTCCTTGCTTGCCATACTAGTTTTCCTTGGGAGAAGGATGTTTTTTTTTCCTTTTTGAAAAAAAATCTGTATTAAATGAAGTGATCAGAATTGCATGAATTGTGAAAAATAAAAAATTAAAAATTAATTTTTCACGAAGAAGTGAAACTTCTCATTGCTTTATTTTAAACATTTAAAGAAGAAATTAGACACCACATGTATCTTTTCTATTTAATAATTTAAAAGCCTACTAATAGGAAATATACATATAAAGGTTTTATATGTTTTCTTAGCAGGAATTTTCTAAGGGAAAACCATGCTTCTTGTAGTACTACCCAGAATTAATGTTAAGATATTGATGATTGCTTAGAACAGAGAATTTTTCCCAGGAGAGGATAGTGTTGCCCAAAGTAGGTCACTAATTTTTCCGACTACCTTAAACACCTCTATTGCTACAATATTCACTACCTTTCAGACTCTTCTGCACTTCTCTCTCCATCTCTCAACTATTCAAAATCTGTAGGCTTACCTGTGAAGCCCAATGATTCCATTCTGCAAAGGAAAGGAGCAATTCTCATAGGCTGTCTTCTAGAAACAAAAGTCTGGTGCACAGTACCAGGGATCCCTGCTCACAAAGTCATTTGATATGGGAGTCCAAGTCACAAAGTCCTATCTAGTGACCTAAGACAAGGGGCTGTCTTCTTAAAGCACGAATTGGATTGCAAGTCTCCTGGTCCCCAAACCATCATCCTGAGCCAAAGACTTTCTCGTCCAAGAAATTTGTACCCGATCGCAGGTATATAGGTATACATAACCTTTTACAGTTGTCAAATTTTTTGCGACTCCCACATTCGGTTACTCGACCCCATATTGGGGTTGCGACCCACAGTTTAAGAAGCTGGGGTTTAGAGGCTTTGAGGGACCACTGTCTTCAAGGACTGACTTAACCGGGACTCTTTATTTGTCTCGAAAAACATATTCACTCAGTTATCAAATCTTATAATTTCTTCCCTGACCTTTCTTACATCCATTCTTTCTCTCTATTTAAATAAAATGAAATATTTGAAAAGTGTGGAGAGAAATGACTATTAATAACCAACATTTTGGGGGAGATCCAGAGTTCCCCTCTTTAAAAGTTCAGTCTCTTGCTGATAATGAGATTGGACTAACTTTCTAGTTCAGGTCTCACCCAGGTGGGGTAGTATTTTGTTCTACTCTGTTTGGTTAGAAATAAATTCTTTGAATAGATTAACCAGTCTGGGATTAATTTAAAAGTATAATCAAAGTTCAGGTCCAGCCCCTTATTGTAATTTTCATTCTCATTATTTAACCAATCAAAGATGATTGCCACCCTGGGGGACACTCCACTTCCATGATTATCTTTGGTCTAAGAGAGAGATGGCTAAATAACCATTCTTTTCTTAAAATGCTGGCATTATTGATTAAAATGACCAAGTACCCAGAAATTATGTCTCTTGAACCTTTTTAATACCACAGCATGTAGCATAGTGCTTGGCACATAGTAAACTGCTATATACAGGCTCATTCCCTAGTTACCACTCTCATTATTTCTCACTTGGACTTTTGATGTTGTTTCTTAATTGGCCTCCCTGCCTCCAGTTTTTTATCCTTTTTAATCAGTCCTTCAGAGTCAGTTTCTTAAAGCAGATGTCTGTCTGAACTTGTCTCTCACCTACTGAATAAACTCTAGTGGCTGACTTCTTATTCTTTCTTCATTCATTCATTCATTCATTCATTCATTCATTCATTCATTCATTTATTTATTTATTTATTTATTTATTTATTTATTTATTTATTTATTTATTTATTTTTATTCCTTCTTTCTTTCTTTTTTTAAAAATTTTTATTTTTTGGTTGGGCAATGAGGGTTAAGTGACTTGCCCAAGGTCACACAGCTAGTAAGTGTCAAGTGTCTGAGGCTGGATTTGAACTCAGGTCCTCCTGACTCCAGAGCTGGTGCTCTAGCCACTGCGCCACCTAGCTGCCCTCCTTTCATTTAAAGTGCATCACAGCTAAACCATGACTTACCTTTTTAGCCTTATTATACATACATTACTCCCCTTGACAAAGTCTAGGTTCACCCAAACTTGCTTGCTTATTCTTCCCCATAACAACACCCTATCTCCTGTTTCTGTCCATACCTTTGGACTTGGCTGTGTCCTCCATGCTTGGAATGAACATCCTTACCTCCTTCTCTTAGATTGACTTGCTTCATTCCCAACTTAGAAAACCAGCTTCAAAATGATGCCTTTCCTGATCCCTCAGCTGCCAATGCTTCCCTCCTTTCCCCCTCCCCCAATTTTTTTTATCCTTATGTATACATATACCCAATGGAATGTAAACACCTTGAGGGCCGACAGTGTTTAATTTTTGTCTTTCATTGCACAATATCTAGGATGGTGCATGTTGCATCATTGTTGCTTAAGAAAATACAAATTGATCAGATACTATTTTCACTTAGGACTCTGTAAGGTTTCAAGGATATCACAGATGGTAATCATCTTGGGAGTCCTGCCCATTTGGTCAATAGACTAAAACAAAAATGAAGGTGAAAACCTGGCCTTCACCTGGAAGCAACCCTTAACCCTGTTTGCCTTGCTGGTTACTTATAAAGTGGTAAGAGAGATAGTAATAAAAGAGTATTGATTTTCTAGTGTCAGTTTTGATTTTCAGATTACTGTCTAGGACCGTCTTTGGTTGAATTATCTGAGGGTACATGGGAGAAGGTTCTAAATCTGGCATCCTCCAGGAATCCTGCATCTCTGTCAATCAGCATCAGGCCAACCAGCATGGTATTAATAACCAATTAAAATTGTCACTGCTTGGATGGATGCTGATTGACAGCCTATGTATCCAACTGTGCTCTAAATGTAGCTATTTTCATCACACATCAACATCATAACCGACTTCATAATACTTTAAAATCTGCAAAACAGCTTACATACAATGCCTCATATGTTCTTTGTAGAATCCCCTTGTGGTAGCTGCTGATCTGATTCACATTTTACAGATAAAACTGAGACTGAGAGTTTGTGACCTGCCCAACATCACACAGCTAATATGCTTCCCAGACAGGATTCTACCCCAGGGTTTCCTGACTCCCAGCTCAGCACACTTTGTAACAAACTGCCTTTAATCTGAAATAAAATTGGTTTTTTAAGGGGCATGATTTAATTATAACATAATGGCCAATAAAAATGACCCATCCCATTGTGAAAGCTTTGATAGGACTTTTAACTGTTAGAAGCATCCAGCCCAACCCTCATTCTTCCCCTTGCATTATCTCACTCAGACTCATGTCCTGAGTTTCACGTCAGAAGTGGTACGCCTGTTATTTGGAAGTTAGCAGTTCATGGCCAGAGAGAAGCCATTGTTTATTGTGGATAATTTAGGGATTTTTGTCTGTCTCAGTAAGTTCAGGGCACCTTGGGTGAGCTATTCTTTGAGTTACTTTGTATATATCATCAGGTCAGCAAGCATTTATATAGCTCCTACTGTGTGTCAGGGGTTGTACTAAATCCTGGAGAGACAAAGAAAGGCAAAAAACAGTCTAAGCCTTGAAGGATCTTATAATCTAATGTATCAAGTGTAACCTAATGTATCTAATGTATCAAATGCCTGACCAGAGGAAAATCATTCATTGCATTTGTAGAGTATATGGACTTCTTTGAATGCATATTTCTGTCAGTAAAATATTTTTTTGTACACATCTCCAATGTATGTGGGCATCTAGGTGGTATAGTAGAGTGCAGGCCCTGGAGTCAGGAGGACCTGAGTTCAAAATCAGACTCAGACAATTACTAGCTTTGTGACTCTAGGTAAATCACTTAACCCTGTTTGACTCAATTTCCTCATCTGTAAAATGAGCTAGAGAAGGAAATGGCCAACCACTCTAGTATCTTTGCCAAGAAAACCCCAGTTGGAGTTACAGAGATTTGGATATGACTACAATGACTCAACAACAACCCCAATATATGTAAATATAAAAATGCTGTATTAATACTATAGACTGTACAATATGTGTGTGTATGTATATATCCATACACATACACACACATTCTATGATATACAAAAATAGAATTTTAAAATGATGGGCTAAACATAAAATAAATGATATTAAAAACATTCATTTTTTCAGAGAACTTTTATACCTCCTTTTCCATTTGGCCAATTTGGATTTTCAAGCTGTTGACTTTTTTTCATGACCCTCCTACATCACTCTCATTTCTCTTTCCATTTTTTCCTTTACCTCTCTTACTTTATCTTCAAAGTCCTTTTTGAGCACCTCTATGACCTGAGACCAATTCATAGAATTGGAAGCTTTGCATGTAGGAGCCCTGATGTTGCTATCCTCTTCTGAGGGTGTACCTCGATCTTCCTTGTCACTAAAGAAACTTTCTATGGCCTGCATCTTTCTCTGTCTGCTCATCTTGTCTGTCCTTTACTTGACTTTTAACTCCTTCTTAAAGTGGGGTACTGCTTTCAGGATGTACTGTCCCAAGCTTCAGGGGGTTAAAGGTGGTACAATTTAAGGAGGGGCAGGTTTTTCACTCTCCTGGCTTGTTCTCTAGTCCGTAGATAACCCAGGTCAACTTGCTAATTAACCAAGCAGCAAAACTTTGTGTGCTATGGTTGCTGGCTCCCTAAAACATTCATTTTTTAAAATGGTATGAAAATATTTTTATGCTCAAATATTAATGTATTTAGCAAAAGAAGTGTGATGGAAAAGAATTTATTTTTTTTGGTAAATCTTGACTTAATACTTTGTGGTACAGCATTGGAGGACTTGGTTCTAAGTTCAATTCATTATGATAGGTTTTAATGTCTATTACATTGACAATAGCATCTAATGAACATATGTAAATCCAAATAGAAAAAGTCCATTTTTTGCTGCACTTACTAGATCATGACACTCATTTTTCTTTTTTTTTTTTTTTTTGCAGGGCAGTGGGGGGTTAAGTGACTTGCCCAAGGTCACACAGCTAGTAAGTGTCAAGTGTCTGAGGCCAGATTTGAACTCAGGAACTCCTGAATCCAGGGCCGGTGCTTTATCCACTGCGCCACCTAGCCACCCTACAAATAATTTTTTTTTTTTTTTAGCAGGGCAATGGGGATTAAGTGACTTGCCCAGGGTCACACAGCTAGTAAGTGTGAAGTGTCTGAGGCCGGATTTGAACTCAGGTACTCCTGAATCCAGGGCCAGTGCTTTATCCACTATGCCACCTAGCCGGCCCCCATGACTCTCATTTTTCAATCAACCTAGTAGAGAATAAGCATTTATTAAGTGCCTACTACATACCAGGCATTATGCTAAACACCTTACAAATAGTATCTCAATTGTTCCTCACAACAAACCTGGGAGGTAGGTATTGTGATTATCTCCATTTTACAGCAGAGGAAACTGAAGTAGGGAGATCAAAGTCATGTAGCTAGTAAGTGTCCAAGGTCAAATCTGAATTTAACTCTTTTAGACTCCAGACCCAGCATTCTCTCTTCTGTGTCATTTAGTTGCTTCATTATGCAAAGGCTTTGGGTTCATCTTTCCCCATCCCCTCTTCCTTCCCAAGTCAGCCAGTTCTTTATTTAATTGTTCTATATCGAATTCATTATCTAATTGGAAGATATTGCATTTTTGTATTTTTAAAAAATTGGTTCAACACTCACTGAAACTTTATTTGGTGGTATTTTCCAACAGAATTGCTCCCAAATTTATCAAGCAATCAACACAGGAGAATTTATATAGGAAACATTGTTTTTGACAACAAAAACTAAGCTTTTAAATACCTTGCTAATTATGACTTCATTTTATCAGAGGCAGCATGGTATAGTGAATAAGAACAGTGAATTCGGAGTCCTCAAGACTCAGATTTAAATTCTTCCTAATATTCTTATTAGTTGGGTAATGCTAGATGAGTAACTTAACATTTCTGAGCCTCCATTTTCCTATCTGTGAACCACAGATGATAGGAGCACCTACTTATCAGGGTTGTGAGAATCAAATGAAAAAATTTTACTTACAGTGATTGGTAAACCTTCAGGTGCTCTATAAATATGAGTTACTATTTGCTAAAATCTCAAGGTATCATATCCATTTAGGAACAAGTTCATCTTTAATGATGTTTTAATTTAAATAACCATTGTTGCTTTAGTAATATTTAATTATACTTAAAGTATTAATAATTATGAATATAATGTTATTATAACAAATAATTTAATGATTTAAATAATTTTTGACAGTTTTGAATCTTTTTTGGTCAACTTCATGTCCTATCTAATTAGATCATCAGTTTTCTATCTTGTAATATAGCTCCCAAAGAGCTTGTATGTAAGTCACTCTTTGGCACTTGTACCTATGCTTACATTATTAATATTATCTTTAAGTCACAGTTCCCTTCCTGTAATTGAAATTTTTTACTTTTTTCAAAATTATTTTTTCAAAGCAGACCTTTTTATTCTTTTTAGTTTCAAATTTTCTTCTTCTTCTTCCTCCCCCACCCATTGTGAGAAGTTAAAGAAAAAAGTACAAATATATAAAGTCATGGAAAACAAATTTCATTTGCTCACAAATTTCAGCATCACTTGCTGGAATCTTTTTAAGCTTCTCATCCATTTTGTGCAAATTGGTTTAGTTAAAGTTGATGAGATAATCTGTAAATCCACTTAACCCAGCCCATGTAAACTAGGAAACCAGCTTCTAGTGTGATTACCTCAGAATCAGGATACAAAACCTATTGCCATCTGATATGTGGGGCAAGTGAGGATTCCCATGTTAATCCGTAAGTTAAATATGGATTTATTTTATTTAAGTAATATTGAATAAATTAATAATATTGAATAAAATATTTCCTTTTAAATAAAATATTAATATATTTTCCTTTTTTTAAAGGTAAGGATACACAGAAAAATGACTTATAACAATTTCCTCATACCTCAGCAGATTATATTGTGGGCATTATACTTGGTAGACCTCTGGTGTGTGTAAGAGTGCTGTGTCTTATACTCAGTGGCTCTTTGCTTTTCCTTTTGTCTGCTGCTTATAAGACTGGTGGGGGGGGTGACACAGTGGATAGAGCAATGGGGTTTGGTATCAGAAGGACTCATCTTTATGAGTTCAAATCCAATCTCAGGTACTTACTAGCTGTGTGACCTTGGGCCAGCCACTTAACCTCCTTTGTCTCAGTTCCTCATCTGTCAAATGAGCTGGAGAAGGAAATGGCAAAACGCTCCAGGATCTCTGCCAAGAAACCCCCAGATGGGGTCACTGAGATTTAGTCAGACACCAGAAAGGAGTGAACAACAAAATTGCTTAAAATGACAATGCTTTCTATTTCCCTTTGTCTTACTGTGTCATTAGGCCTCTTTTTTTATGAGGCAACTGGGGACACAGCTATTAAATGTTAAGTGTCTGAGGCCGCATTTGAACTCAGGTCCTGTGCGCTATCACTGGTCTACCTAGCTGCTCCTACGCCTCTTTTTGTTCCACTTTTTCTCTTTGAATAACTCTTTCTCTCTCTGAGATAATTGACTTTTAGATCAAGACTTCTATTCATTCTTAAGTCAGAAAATAATCTCGAAGACTTGAATACTGGAATTGACAGCTAGATGATTGAGAATCTGGGGTCCACATTCATACTGAGGCCTCAAGGGCCTCAATGACCCGATGATACTGGCAGCCCCCCAATTTATAAATGGTTTGTGTTGCCAAAGTTTCTCTGGGAGTCAGTTGTGTGGGACGTAGCAATGATTTGAATGTAAGTTCCTTGAAGGCAGGGACTCAGAAGCTTGGTGTATGGAGCCATCTTTGGGGAAGTCATTTAATCTCTTAACTCTCTAGGCCTGTGGTGTAAAACTCAGATGGAAATGGATCCTCGAGGCTGCATATTGACTTAGAAAACCACAAATTAACATTATGTTGTATTGTATTTTTATTTATTTTGTTAAATATTTCTCAATTACATTTTTTTTTTTTGGTGAGGCAATTGGGGTTAAGTGACCTGCCCAGAGTCACACAGCTAGTAAGTGTTAAGTGTCTGAGGCCAGATTTGAACTCAGGCTCTCCTGAATCCAGGGCCGGTGCTCTATCCGCTGTGCCACCTAGCTGCCCCTCTCAATTACATTTTAAATTGATTCCTAAAGAAGTTATTTTTTAAAATTTGGGCCACAAGTTTGACACCTGCTCTAGGCAACTTTCTTTTGATAACTCTGTTGTTATATATAATATTTATATATTATAATATATTTATATATTATAATATATTGTATATTATAATATATTTGTATATTATAAAATAATCATACATTATATTTATACTAAATATAAGTCATACACATTACATTATATTTATATATTATATTGAAATTATACATATATAATTAAATTATACATATAATTTAAACTATACATATAATTTTAATATACTAGTACAGTAGATAATGCACTGGGCATATAATCAGAAAGTCTGAGTTCAAAATTGTCTTTAGATTAAGTTATACATAATAGCTATGTTGTTCAGTGGTTTCAGTTGTGTTTGACTCTTCATGACCTCTTGGGGTTTTCTTGGTAAAGATACTGGAGTGGTTTGCCATTTCCTTCTCCCATTGATTTTACAACTAAGGAAACTGTGGCAAACCAGATTAAGTGCCTTGCCTATGGTCACATAGCTAATAAGTGTCTGAGGTCAGATTTGAATAGTACATTCCCACTATTTGCCAATAATATTCTTCATCCCTCATGAAATGTTCTTCCCAACTGTTCAAGATTGTCCACCATGACACCATTAGGTCTTTTTAAAAAAATTATTTAGAAGTTTTATTTTCCCAAATTCCATGTAAAAACAAATTTTAACATCAATATTTTAAACCTTTGTGTTCCAAATTTTCTTCCTTCCTTCTTCTACCCCCTCCCTTAAGAACTCAAGCAATTGAGGGCAGAGCCAAGATGGCAGAGGAGAGGCTGTGACTCCCACAAGCTCCAGATAAACCCATCCACTCATGCCCAAATAATGTGGTAAAAAAAAAAAAACAAAAAGAACGCAATTCAGTATAACATATATATGTGAAGTCATGTAAAACTTTTACACATTAGTCAGGTTGTGAAAGAAAACAGACAAAAAACTTCAGAAAAGGGAACAAACAAAAATATTATGCTTCAGTCTATATTTAGATACCATCAGTTCTTTCTCTGTAGATGGACCATTAGATCTTAAATAGGAACTCTATACTTAAGAGGCAAGAAAGTATAATTATAACATTATGGTTACTCAATATAAGGCCAAACAGGGGGCAGCTAGGTGGTGCAGTGGATAGAGCACCGGCCCTGGATTCAGGAGGACCTGAGTTCAAATACATCCTCAGACACTTAACACTTACTAGCTATGTGACCCTGGCAAGTCACTTAACCCCCAATTGCCTCACTAAATATATAAATATAAGGCCAAACATCACAGTCTACACTCTCACCAACACATCTTCTACAGGAAAACTTTCTAGTGTCATTGTTGATTATTTCCAGTATATACAGGTTGTAGTTGGTTTATATATATGTAGTTATTTGCATGTTGTCTTCCTCTTTAGACTGTGAGCTCCTTAAGAGGGGTTTTTTTTTGCCTTTCTTTTTATCCCCAGCACTTTGTATAATGCTTGGCACAAAATAGGTGCTTAATAAATATTTATTGATTGACTTAAAGTGAACATATAACTTAACAGGAAGACACATAGGTAATTAATACTTGTTGATTATGACTAATGTGGAAATTTCTTATATGACTTCACATATATATATTTGGAATTGCTGCTTTCCTTCTCAATGGGATATGGGAGGGGATAGAAGAAGGGAGAAAATTTGGAAATGAAAATTTTAAGATGATTGTTGAAAAAGAGAAAAAATCAATTAGAAGGAAAAAACCCTCACTGATTGATTGATAGTTCCCTTCAAAGGTCAGCTCAAGTACAGATTCTTTCAAGAGATTTTTTTTTCTGTATTCCTTGGTTGTTAATGTTCCTCCCTCCCCGTACTTTCTATTTATTTTATATACGTCCTTTGCTTGTTTAGTCATTTTCTAGTTGTGTCCAACTTTTTGTGACCCCATCTGGGGTTTTCTTGGCAAAGATACTGAAATGCTTTGCCATGTTCTTCTCCAGCTCATTTTACAGATGAAGAAACTGAGGCAAACAGGGTTAAGTGACTTGTCCAGCATCAGATAGCTAGTAAGTGTCTGAGGTCGCATTTGAACCCAGGAACATGAGTCATCCTGACTGCAGTCCCAGGGATCTATCTACTGTACCACTTAGCTTCTCTATCCTCTATTTACTTATCTCTGAATATGTTGTCTGTGTGTATTGTCCCCTTTCATACAAAATGTAAATTCATTGGCGGCAGGGACCTCTCATTTTTATATTTACATCTCCAGTGACTTTCACATTATTAACTATTTCCATCAATAAGCATTTAGTAGGTGCTAACTATGTGACATTGGGAACAATAGAGAGTAATGGAAATAGAAAAATGAGCAAAAAGAAAGAAAATTCCATCCCTTATAAAGGTACCTAGAGGAACTGACCAATCAGAGGGCAAAATGATCTTTCATGCTGAGAATGTTGCTGGGTCATGATGGAGAAAGAAATCTGGAGAGTTGAGAGTAGAATTCAGAGAAGAATGTAGCATTGATTAATTGATTGATATATTCATTCATTCACTTATTTAAATTCAGTGTAATTTTCAGTTCTGAATTTTCTCCTTCCCACCTCCCTTTTTCTCTATTCCCCATTGAGAAAGAAGAAAAAGTAAAATACATTACAAATATATTCAACCAGGACAGCTAGGTGGTGCAGTGGATAGAGCACTGGCCCTGGATTCAGGAGGACCTGAGTTCAAATCTGGCCTCAGACACTTAACACTTACTAGCTGTATGACCCTGGGCAAGTCACTTAACCCCAATTGCCTCACTAAAAAACAAAAACAAAAACAAAAAAAACAAAAAAAAGAAAACAAATATATTCAACCAAAAATTCTCATATTAGCCATGTCCTAAAATTACTTGTGCTTCAATCTGCATTCAGAGCCTAGCACTTCTCTATTTGGAGGTGGATAGCATGGTGAGTTAATTCTGTATTAATGATTATTAATTGATGTTTGTTGATTGATGATTGAACCAAATGCTTGAATCATCAGAAATCAATTTGCAACATCTAATCTTCACAGCAACATAATGTATTCAGGGATTGACAAAATACCACTACCATTTTCAGAGTGTGGGATAATCAACAAACTATAGAAACACAGATTATATTTAGAAAACTTAAACCACTGCAACTCTTTAGTCATACCTGTGAATCTTATGTGGTTCATTGTGATCTTTAGTCCTTAATTATGATCTCCTTGTCATTGAAGAATTGCACGAGTCACTCTAAGGATATACCTTGGTAGTATTAATCATGGTATTCTCTTATATTACACTGGCAAAAGTAGTTCAGTGTGGAAGTGCCCATGTACTCTCATGGTTCCCTGCCTCAGCTGCTGCACTAACATCTATTTTTTATCAGCTTCCAAGCCAGTACATTTCTTTGAAACCAAAGATAACATTTTATGATGTGACTGAGGGGAAGTAAAACATAGGAAATATTGAGCAGTGTATTCTCACCCTTTCATTTTCCCTGAGTTGTGGAGACCATGTTTGATTGAATTTTTATTAATTCTTCAGTCTTTTCTTTTTGCTTTCTAGGGTGAATTTATACTTCTTTCTTCTCTGCATCCCAGCTTTTCATTTCCTAATTCTTTCAGATAAGTTGATAGCCATGAAGTTTCCCCTTTTTCTCTAGTAGCTAGTAATCAATAGGTCCTTAGAGAAACTTACCCCATCTTCTTCTTCTTCTTCTTCTTCTTCTTCTTCTTCTTCTTCTTCTTCTTCTTCTTCTTCTTCTTCTTCTTCTTCTTCTTCTTCTTCTTCTTCTTCTTCTTCTTTTTGCAGAGAGTGGGGGTTAAGTGATTTGCCCAGGGTCACACAGCTAGTAAGTGTTGAGTGTCTGAGGCTGGATTTGAACTCAGGTACTCCTGACTCCAGGGCCAGTGCTTTAACCACTGCGCCATCTAGCTGCCCCCACCCCATCTTCTTAAAAGCTATTCATTTAATATGGTGGTTTTCAAACTTTTGGGTCTCAGGACACTTTTATGCTTGTAAGAAATATTGAAAACTTCAAAGAACTTTTACTTATGTAGGAAGTACCTGTCAATACTTATCACATTAGAAAATAAAACATATTTTTGAAAATTTTTATTAATTCATTCAAAATACTATAACAAATTATTACATGATAGCGTAAACAACGATTTGGGGGGGGGGCAATGAGGGTTAAGTGACTTGCCCAGGGTCACACAGCTAATAAGTGTTAAGTGTCTGAGGCCAGATTTGAACTCAGGTACTCCTGAATCCAGGGCCGGTGCTCTATCCAGTGGGCCACCTATCTGCCCCATAAACAACTTTTAAAAATGATTTACACCCCCACCCAAATGCAAAAAATTTAGTGAGAAGCATTGTTTTTCTTTTTTTTTGCAGGGCAATGAGGGTTAAATGACTTGCCCAGAGTCACACAGCTAGTGTCATGTGTCTGAAGTCATATTTGAACTCAGGTCCTCCTGAATCCAGGGCCACCTAGCTGCCCCTCAATTTTTTTCTTATCTCTGCAAATCTATTTAATGCTAAGCTTAAGAAAAAAAAACAACTGTATTCTCACTTGCTTCTAAAAAAAAAGAAGTCATTATGTTTTGATTGAAGGACATGAAGAAACCCTATCCTCACATAGGTATATGGTTAGGAAAGAGAGAAATATTTTAATAGGCAAATAATTTCTTTGTATTATTATGAAAATCGTTTTGACCTTGAGGACCCCTTTTTGGCATCTCTTTAGATTACACTTTGAGAACTGCTGATCTAATCCATTCTTTCTGCCCCCTTGTACTTCCTTAGGGATGCTTACTCTAGCTTTAGTCTGTCTCTGTGGGCACCCCATTAGGCAGCTGGAATTCAACCAGACATTAACTAGTTTATGGCTTCTTAGCGAGCCAGCTGTCAATAATTCTATTGTGTGTGCTCTCTTGCTAGTCCCCAGATTCTTTTAGTGGGACCTTCATAAACTTGAAAGTGTTAGCCATGGAAGAAGACTACAAGAAAAGAGAATAATATTTACTGAATACTTACCCTTGCTCATTGTCAAGTTCTGAAGATAGCTGATAATTATTCTTAATTATATTTGAGACAACAATTCTAATTCTTTGTCTTGGATTTTCTTCCTATTTAAATTAGAAAGCATTTTTAATATTTCTTTATGTTTGAGGCAACAATTTTAATTTTTTGTCTTAAATTTTCATCTTCACAAAATTAGAAACATTTTAATATTTAGTTTTATTTTGGGAGCAATAATGCAATCAATTCTTCACCAAAATCTGTCTTCATTATCACTTTTGCCCATTGTAGGGTTTTTGTTTGTTTGTTTGTTTGTTTTGGTGAGGCAATTGGGGTTAAGTGACTTGCCCAGGGTCACACAACTAGTAAGTGTCAAGTGTCTAGTGTCTGAGGCTCGATTTGACCTCAGGTCCTCCCAACTATAGGGCCGGTGCTCTATCCACTGCACCACCTAGCTGCCCCTTGCCCATTGTAGTTTTCAGTAAAATGATCATGCTTTTCTCTTTAGGTGAAGCTGATTTTCAAATTTTGTTGTTGTTTAGTCGATTAGTCATGTCCTATTTTTCCTGACCCAATTTGAGGTTTTCATGGTAATGATGTTAGTGGTTTGCCATTTTCTTCTCCAGCTCATTTTACAGATACACAGGGTCATATAGTTAATAAGTTTCTAAGGCTGGATTTGAACTTGTGTCCTCCTGACTGCAGGCTCAGCACTTTGTCCACTGTACTACGTAGCTGCCCGGTGCTTAATGTTCAAATGACCTAGCACTATCTCATTATAGCATCCCTCTCAAATAAGACAATCCCTCCTCATTTGTCATGGGCTATGACCCAGTACCTGGACACTGTAATGATACACTTAGCAACTCACAAATTCTGTATCATTTCGTAGCCGCTTTTTACACCGGATTTATTTTTATGGTTTGTAGGATTAGGGTGAAGTAGGACAAAATATTTTTTTCCTCTTCCATTACTTTTCCTCTTCAGTTGGTAACCAGTGAAATACCATAATATGATAGATAGTTTATCTCAATAAAACAGCAAAGGGAAGGGGGTAATGACAGACTCTGGTTTCAGCAACAACATCTCCCACTATCTCCAAACTGCAGTGAAGATGACCTCTATCTATCTCCAGCTACATTCAAGTGAAGGTCTTTCTATTCAGTGTGTACAGAATTCCTAAGCACTGACAGTGGTAAAGATCCTTGTGATTTGTGCCATTGATGTGAGCGCTTTTGTAGCATCAGTGTATGAAAAGGATAAGACTTTAGTACCCTCAAGCTGAGAATGAAGGAAACACGTGTTTATCAAGTCCCTGCTATATGCCAGGCACTGGCCTAAATGCTTAATAAATCTTTAGTTTAATTTGATCCTTAGGACAGCTCGGGAGGGAAGTACAATTATTATACCCATTTGACATTTGGCAAAATTGAGGTAGGTAAATGACTTGCCCAGGGTCACACAGCTGCTAGAAAAGAGTATGAATCCAGATTGGAGCTCATTTCTTCCTGACTCTGGTGCTAGTGTCATCCACTGGGCCATCTTACCTGCCTTTAGAGAAGAGAGTTGCGTGCTCTCTGATAACAAGGAACACCTTGAGGTTGGCCAATCAATTACGTGCCTGTATTTGTGTAATTTCTGTTTCTTCCAATAGAAATATAAACTCCTAGAGGATGGAAACTTTTCATTTTTGTCTTTGGGGCCCTAATATCTTGCATGGTGCCTGATGGATTTGGATTTTATTGATAATATACAGTTGCACAATCAACATAATACTGGGGGGATGGTATTAGGGATACAGGGACAAAGAATAAAACAATCTTTACTAGCAAAGACCTTCTTTTCTACTGGGGAAGAAAACAAGTATATTTATAAATATGTTTTGTTGTTATTGTTCAGTAGTTTTCAGTTATGTCTGACTCTTTGTGACCCCATTTGGGGTTTTCTTGGCAGAGATACTGGAGTGGTTTGCCATTTTCTTCTTCAGCTCATTTTGCAGATGGGGAAACTGAGGTAGACAGGGTTAAGTGACTTAACCAGGGTCACATCTGTAGGAAGTTTCTGAGGCCAGAGTTGAACTCACAAAAGATGAATCTGACTGCAGGCCTGACACTCTATACACTGTGCAGCCTGGCGACCACATAAATATGTACAGTTTACATATAAACTTAATAAGAGCAGGTATAGCCAAATTAGTTAAATACACAGGAGTTTAAGAAGGAAGTCATTGGCAGTTAGGTGAATTAGGAAAAACTTCACGAAGAGAATGATGCTTGAGCTGAGTCTTAAAGGAAGACACATTTCTATGCTTAGCATGAGGTATGAACAGTTTATACAACATTAAAGTGAGGGATTTGTAGGCTTCCTTCCTTCCTTCTTTCCTTCCTTTCTTTCATAGTATTTAATTCCTGTAATTTTCCATTACATGTAAAGACAAATTTTAACATTCTTCTAACATTTTGAGTTCTGAATTTTCTCCCTCTCTCCCTCATCTCTTCCCTCCTTAAGGCAATAAGCAATTTGATATAGGTCATATATGTGCAATCATGTAAAACATATTTCCATGTTAGACATGTGAAAAAAAGAAACACACCAAAAAGGGGGAAAACAGGAAAAAAAGTAAAGAAAGTGAAAATATGGTTTGATCTGTATTCAGACTCCATCAGTTCTTTCTTTGGATGTGAATAGCGTTGTTCATCATGAGTCTTTTGAAATTGTCTTGGACCATTGTGTTGCTGAGAAGAGCTAAGTCATTCATATTTGATCATTGCACACTGTTGCTGTTACTGTGTACACTGTTTTCCTGGTTCTGCTCACTTCACTTTGAATCAGTTCATGTAAGTCTTTCCAGGTTTTTCTGAAATCTGCCTGCTTGTCATTTCTTATATCGCAATCATTTTCCATTACATTTATATATCATAGACTTTCTTTAGAATTAGGTACTGTACTCATAGATATTCACTAGGCCCTCTATCTAGTTATACCTGTATATCTTCCTTTTTTATCTAAGTAAAAGGCCTCAGTCTAACTAGATAGTATCAGGGATATTAGATTTTTCGTATAACCGAGCGCACTGCTCTAAAATCAGGAATGCTGTAAGATAATGGATGGGTCAGATACCAAATTGAAATGCCTTTAAAAGCAGACAATGTGTTCCATTATGTAGGCCATGCTACTCAAGTCAACCCTATAAGGTATAGATATTACACTTATTTTAGAGGTGAGCAAACCGAGGCTTGCATGGATTAAACAATTTGTCCATGGTCCCCTTGGGTTGATCCCTTAGAGGAGGGATCATGGTGCACCTGTGCCCTTGTCAGTTCTGGCAAGACATGTGTTTTGCTATCTTATGTAACCAGGGGCTTCAGGTTGGTATCCCTTGTCCTTCCTCTCCAACCTTGATGGGAAGCTGCATCAAAAGGGATTGGCCACTGAGTAACAAGAGTTATCTACTTTGTAGAGAAATACAAATTCTTTTGCTCTTTTTCTTCTCTTCTAAAGATGTGGCCTGAGCCTTGGACAACTGTCCTTTAGACTTGCTGTTTCCCCCCTCTCTCCTTAGCAGCTACACCATCTAAGAACACATGCCTGATGGGGCGGCTAGGTGGCGCAGTGGATAGAGCACCGGCCCTGGAGTCAGGAGTGCCTGAGTTCAAATCCGGCCTCAGACACTTAACACTTACTAGCTGTGTGACCCTAGGCAAGTCACTTAACCCCAATTGCCTCACTAAAAAAAAAAAAAAAAAAGAACACATGCCTGAGACTGAACTTCAACCATCTGGCTGTATTTTTTCTACCTTGTGTTTCTTTCTCTGATCACAGGTGACCAGGCAGCAATCTTTAGATGGCCAACCTAGCCTTGGCAGCAAATTTTTGAAGATGCTTCCTAAGTCCAAGTGCTGGTTTCCCAGAAGGGGACAACTTCTGAAACAACTTCCTGCAGGGGAATGATGCCAAATTAGCTTGCCAGAAGATTTAGACCTTGGGTAGTTTTTTTGTTTGTTTGTTTGTGTTTGTTTTGTTTTCTTTGCCTTTGCAGAGCCTGGTGATATACCTGTTTAGGAGACCCACAAAGTCTTTTATGTTCCAGGCCTTTAAAGATTAACCCCTTAGAAGAATATAATAGGAATTGTGGTTATATCATTTATCACATCATATATATCATATCATACTATACTATATTATATTACGCTTTAGATATTATCAATGAATATTTCTGTCTTTTGTGTTCTAGGAATTTTTTTTATGGTGAGAGAAATAAATACCTGTCATATATCTGATCTATTATAAAATAGATTGAATACCTTTCTAGAAGGGACCATCAGTCCCTTTTGGGGAAACATTAGCTACCCTAATCATTAAGAGATTATTCCTGAAATCCTGTGGTTGGATCATAATGAGTCAGAATGCAAGATGAACCTTACTTTCCTCTTTGGCAATTCTCCCAGATCTGGAAATCATGGCTGAAGCTTTTCAGTTAGAGAGGACTGTGGTTTTCACACTTGATTGATCATCTGGGATCTGAGGAGCTGATTCTCTATAAGTCTCTGTGTACTTCATACCCTTTGGGGATTATGTGTTCTGGGGTTATTCAAGTTTGTTCACTTTCTATTTGAATTAGCTATTTTGTCCTATCCTCAGCTAAGTTCACACTTTCATTTGGAATGTCCTATGGTGTTGCAAAGTTTTTTGTGTATTTTTTTAAAAATTACTAAGATTATGTGCCCCCCCCAAAATTACTCAAACAAGGGTGTTGACCAAACCTCTGATTGATTACATCAGCATAGGGAACCACTTCTATCAGTGGAGATAGTCATTCTGCAACTCACACAGGGTCACATAGCCAGGATCTGTTACCTATTGGTCAGGTCTAGCCACTACACAAAACTGCTTCTCGTTTTTTTCCTTATGAAAAGGTGGCAAAAGTTTTCATTTTAAAAAGGGTATTTTCTGACCAGTCAGTTTAGGGGGCAGCATCTCACACTGAGCTGCCATTTCTTTTATTCCATCCCCAGGTGGACCCCAGGGACCTTCTGAAATCCAAAGTTTTAGTCATGGACCTTGCCTGATGACAGAGAAGCATAGTATAGAGGTCTGAGGGTCAAATCAGAGCAGAGTCTGTTTTTCTCCGTTGGAGAAAAATGGTGTGCTCAATATATTGCAGGGAAGAGATTTTGATGGGCCCCTATGCACTGGTAGGGGATTTTTGGGAAAAAGGTATACATTTTCTGGACTCCTAGAAGTACTTAGGGAGAGATTTTCAGACAGCACAGTGTGATTTCTCACCTGAGGGTCATTTGGGGATTGTTCATATCTCCAGTGGCATTTAGAGAGCCATTAAGAATTGTGTCAAGTGGGATTTATTGAGACTCTTTAGTATGCAGCACTGAGGGGAGACACTTGAAAGGACATCACTTGAGCTTCCCCAATTTTCCAGGTAATATTCCACAATTGGACATATGGACAAATACACCTAGTGCACTCCAGTGGAGCATAGCTAGTATTTAACTATGAGGGAGCCCACCCCATGGAGCATGCAGTGCAGGGAGAAAGATGCTTTAGTCTTGCGTGCTGCCTGAGGTTTCTAATTGATTGGAGCACTGAGCCTGGAGTCAGAGAGACCTGAGTTCAAAGGTGTCCTCAGACACTTATTAGCTATGTGATCCTGAGCAAGTCACTTAACTCTGCCTCAGTATCTTCATCTGTAAAATGATGATGATAATAGCCCCGAATTCTTGCTCCAACTGGGTTGTTCTGTGGATCAAATGAGAGAATAATTATAAAGTACTTAGCAAAGCACCTGGCACATAGTAAATGTTACATAAATGTTAGCTATTTATTATTATTATCCCATATGTCAAGGACTCTTCCCCCATCACCCAACGGATTCACAAGAATGAGTCAGTACTTGCTTTTAGGAACTTCTCATTCTTTGAGGGAAGATAACACGTAAGTCGGTCAACTAGCACTATCCAGTGCCTAGTAAGTACTAAAGATAGTCAACTAGCACTGTTAAGTGCTTAGTAAGTACTAAGTGCCATTATTAAGTACTATGTGCTAGTTACTCTACCAAGCACTGGATTGTTGTTGTTTGTCCTTCATTCTGGAAGAAGACCATGGCATGGTGAGGTAATATCATGACTTGCAGTGAATTGGATTTAAGTGAGGGAGGGCTGTGCAAGGTCACCAGCCTCACTCTCTCCTTCAGAGCCATCTGGGTCCAGTGGCAAGAGATATATCAGGATGACTGAAGATGGCTCCAGATGTTTAAGACAATTGGGGTTAAGTGAGTTGCCCAGGGTCACACAGCTAGTGTCTGAGGCCAGATTTGAACTCAGGTTTTCCTGACTCCAGACCCAATGCTTTATCTACTGTGCCACCTAGCTTTCCCTAGCTATGTATTTGCAGAGATGATAATGGAAACCATGGACGATGATGAGATCACCACGTGATATAGGGTAGTGGGAGAAAACAAGAGGTCCCAGTACAAAGACTTTGGCAACCCTGACTGATGTGAATGAAGATCCACCAAAGGAGACTAAGAAGGAGTGGTCAGATAGGTAGAAGGAGAATCAGGAAAGTAGCATCATGCAAACCTACAGTGAAGAAAGTATCCAGAAGAGGGGGATAGACCGTGTTAAAGGCTGTTGAGAGGTCAAGAAGGATAAGAACTGAGACACAGCCATTAGATTTGTCTAATAAACACATCATTAGTAATCATGTATGCATAGAAGTATATTATGATCTTTACCTACTGAATAAGAGAAAATATATGAGCATTTTCATATTTCTATCAACAAAAGCAGCTAGGTGGCACAACCTTAGAGACCACTGGCCCTAGAGACCTGAGTTCAAATCTATACATGGACATTTGCTAGCTGTGTGCAAATATTTTATATTATCTACCGTTACTTTAAATGGAATTTCTCTTTCTATCTCTTGCTGCTGGACTTTGTTGGTCATGTATAGAAATGCTGATGATTTATGTGGATTTATTTTATATTTTATATCCTGCTACTTTGCTAAAGTTGTTAATTGTTTCAAGTAATTTTTGAGTTGAGTTGAATTGAGTTGAATTGTAGGATTTTCTAAGTATACCATCATATCATCTGCAAAGAGTGATAGTTTTGTTTCCTCCTTGCCTATTCTAATTCCTTTAATTCCTTTTTCTTCTCTGATTGCTAAAGCTAACATTTCTAGTACAATATTAAATAACAGAGATGATAATAGACATCCCTGTTTCACCCCTGATCTTATTGGGAAGGCCTCTAACTTATCTCCATTACATATAATACTTGTTGATGATTTTAGGTAGATACTGCTTATTATTTTAAGGAAAGTTCCACCTATTCCTAAGCTTTCTAGCGTTTTTATTAGGAATGGGTGCTGTATTTTGTCAAAAGATTTCTCTGAATCTATTGAGATAATCATATGATTTTGGTTAGTTTTCTTGTTGATGTGGTTGATTATGTAAATAGTTTTCCTAATGTTGAACCAGCCCTGAATTCCTGGTATAAATCCCACCTGGTCATAGTGTGTTATCCTGGTGATCACTTGCTGTAATCTCCTTGCTAATATCTTATTTAAGATTTTAGCATCAATATCCATTAGGGAAATTGGTCTATAATTTTCTTCCTCTGTTTTTGCTCTGCCTGGTTTTGGTATTACCACCATATTTGTGTCATAAAACGAATTTGATAGAACTCCTTCTTCACCTATTTTTCCAAATAATTTGTATAATATTGGAATTAATTGTTCTTTAAATGTTTGGTAAAATTCACTTGTAAACCCATCTGGTCCTGGGGATTTTTCTTAGGGAGTTTATTAATGGCTTGTTCAATTTCTTTTTCTAATACAGGATTATTTAAGGATTTTATTTCCTCTTCATTTAACCTGGGCAGTTTGTATTTTTGTAAATATTTATCCATTTCATTTAGATTGTCAAATTATTCATTCATTTATGAGACCATCATTTTTGAATCAAATAGTTCGCAAGACTGCTTGAAAGATGGATGGTAGGCAGGCGAGAAGATCATAACTGGCTATTACCACATTTGATATTATTTTGGAGGTAAAAAATAACACAATGGTATTGCTCAAGCTATAATGACTTTGTTAATATTATATATCTATTGACTATACCCTTTCTTCTGATCTCCCCTATATCCTGTTCTGGTGAGCAACCAAGCTATACTGCACCAGTTGCATGCCCCAGTAGAAATACCATAAGGAGCTATTTGGCTCTACTTTTTTTTCTTCTTTTTTTGACCCTACTTTTTTCCTCTCTTACTTCTGTTTCCCCATCTTTTCCTCCCCCCTTCCAATTGTGACAAATTAAAAGCCTGACAGACAAAGTTTCTGGGTAATTAATTAATACTCAATTAGGCTAGCTGATAATCAATACATTGATGGTCAGTGGTTTCTCTTGGTTACCAAAGACAAAAACACTAAGAATCTGAATGCTTTAAATAGCTCTATAAAAGGTTATGCCTCTGATAGGAAAAATCAATCCTGATTGGTGGATAATTAATAAGGAGGTGGGCTAAAAGTCTTCAGTTCCTTCTGCTGAAAAAGTGACTTGATCATAAGACAGCCAATTCCAGCAATCTGGACAGAGGAATCGTATCTCCCCCCAAACCACTCTGGTTGGTTTTCTCCTTCCATGACCCTAAACTCCAATGGAGGCATGAATGGGCTCATTGCTTTGTGGCAAGAATTCACCTGGATTAAATTCTGTCTATACTCTAAATGGAAGTAAGGTCTCCTAGTTGGTTGGGGTCCCTCTAGAGATCAAGGACCATGTTCCCCAATGATTAGGGCAATCTCATCCATCAGCCAGTCTTTCATAGATTGACTTTCTATAGGGGCTGGGCCTTAAATAAGGAAAATAGATGCCTGGCTCCTAATTGATAACTGTTTATTAATGTAATAGAAAAATAATTTCCCTCACTACTCAATGACTCTTTGTTGTTGTTGTTGTTGTTTTTTGTTTGTTTTGTTTTGTTGCAGGGCAATAGGGGTTAAGTGACTTACCCAGCGTCACACAGCTAGTAAGTGTCAAGTGTCTGAGGCCAGATTTGAACTCAGGTACTCCTGAATCCAGGGCTGGTGCTTTATCCACTGTGCCACCTAGCCGTCCCTACTCAATGACTCTTAATGCCTTTCATCTCTGTTTCCTGCTTTTGAAGAATCATAGAAGTTGAGGGAGTCTCTAAGCAGTCTGGAGAACCCGGGGTCAGAGATACTGTGGAGGAGATTCCTGTTTAGGTACTGGTTTGGACCCGAAAGCCACTGAATTCCTTTCCAATGCTATGGAACATGGGTTCTCAGTCATAGTTCCCAGATCTCATTGTGCTTCTGGGCTTTCCCAAGGCAGAAAAATGTTTAGACAAACCTGATTCTGTGGAGCTGCAAAGATCTTCCCTTCATGTGCAGCAAGGAAAACGTTTCTCCTTTTTCTGTGTGGCCTCATGTTCAACGAGCTTACATAATTAACATGCCCCAGAAAACTGTCTAAATTAATTATGGGATTGGCCCCTGAAGGAGCTTTTACATATGAAGAAGTGCCTCAGATGTCTTAACCTGGAGTCTGAAAGTAACTCAAGGCCACTTGCTTAATCTCATCTATAAGATACTTTATTGATCCATTTATTATTCATAATTTACCCCCTTTTAAACCTGATGGCTCCAGTAAGAACCTAACGAAGGCTATGGAATGAGAGCTTTTGGAGAGCTGTCTACATATACTGCTTTAAAGGCATTGGGTATCACCCACCCAAGTCATCTTTCTAATCCTGGAGGTAACTTTGTAACATAAGTCATTGTTCTTTTTAATGTTTACTACTGTGGAGACCATTTTTTAATTGGGGAGTGTTAGCTAAGTGGCTCGCCACAATATTGGGGCAAGGAAGGAGACTGGTAGCCTCCCTCAAAACAGAACAGGATTTATTTTAACAAGAACGAACTTAAAAAAAAAAAAAAACAGGATCAGTGGGACCAAGGGAAAGGAAATAAAATGGGGAAAGGGAAATTATACAACCTGAAGGAATACCATCACCCAGGAATCAGCTGAGAATACATAGCAGAGCTCCTGTCGCCCTCCAGCTTCCAGCTAGAATGGCAACTTCTCCCCATTTCTCAAAACCCCACACAGCCCCCAACCAATTGTCTGGCCTCTCTGACAGTCACATGACTGCCCTCACTAGGCTTCCAATCATTATAATTTTGCCAGGCCCATGTAGGAGTCGGCAAGTGGTGATGACGTGAGGTGCCAGCGCCATGGCAATGGCTACAACCAGTGGGTGGAGCACCCTGCGGTTTGCAGAGCCCCAGGCCGGTGCATGCCAAGGCATAAAAACCTCAAATAACAATGAATTCTTTACAGTACTAAGCACATTAATTTGATTAATTTTTTTAATTGAATAAACCTCTGCACTTATTTGATTGATCAGGTTTCCTAAATAAAGTGAAATTCTAGTAAAGAAGTCTAGGTAGAAAATTGCTTAGACATTGCCATTAAACATTTCAAAAAATGGAGGAGGTGTGGGTACTCAAAACCCACTAGATATCCTGTCTCACAGGTCCTTTTTTGTACCTTTCTCCCATCCCCTTAGGATTTTTAGTTACCTCCAAAATTCTGCTCAAGAACCACCACCTATATGAGGCTTTTTCTGATCTCCCTAGCTGCAATCATAATTTCCCCTCTACAATTGCCAAGTATTGATTTTGTATGTAGGATCATGCTATCTAACCATAACTACCATAGTAACAATAACAACAACAACAATAATAATGACTAGCATTTATATCGTGTTTTAAGGTTTGCAAATCTCTTTATAAATATCTCGTTTAATCCTCATAAACCACCCTGGGAAATATGTATTATTATTATCCCCATTTTATAGAGGAGAAAACTGAAGTAAACAGAGGTTAAGTTGCTTGTCCAAAGTCACACAGCTAGTAAGTATCTGAGGCTGGACTGGAAAGCAGGCCTTCCTGACCTCAGGTCTAATGCTCTGTTCACTGAACCACCTTGTTTCCTAGGTCAAGAGCTGAAAGGACTCTTAAATATACTTATATATGATATGTACATGTTGTCTTTCTAGGTACAAAGTTCCTATATCAAATGGATATAGGATGACTTAATATATGTAGAATGCTTGGCAAACCTTAAATCGCTATATAAATACTAGCTAATACAGGGTGGGCCAAAAGTCACTATGCTTTAATACCTTTCTGAAAATTATTTTTTCTTTATTTTTTGCCATTTACAAGAATTGATTTTTCACATATAATATAAATTCATTTCCTATATATATATACTGTATACTGTATAGGATATATATATATATATATATATATATATATACACACACACACACACACATACATATATACTGTATATGATGCTATGGTATTGTAAATGAAAAGCAAAAAATAAGGGAGTTATTCAATATTGAAACCCCATTGTGAGGGGGCAGCTAGGTGGTGCAGTGGATAAAGCACAGGCCCTGGATTCAGGAGGACCTGAGTTCAAATCCGGCCTCAGACACTTGATACTTACTAGCTGTGTGAACCTGGGCAAGTCACTTTACCCTCATTGCCCTGCAAAAACAAAACAAAACAAAACAAAACAAAAAACATTGTGACTTTTGGCCCAACCTGTATTTTTTTTTTTTTACGGGGCAATGGAGTTAAGTGACTTGCCCAGGGTCACACAGCTAGTAAGTGTCAAGTGTCTGAGGCCGGATTTGAACTCAGGAACTCCTGAATCCAGGGCCGGTGCTTTATCCACTGCGCCACCTAGCCGCCCCCCCCCAGCCTGTATTATTATTATAGAAAGTAAAACTCCTTGAAGATTGGAACTAAGATTTTTGGGACACCCTATTTATAGTGTCAACGTAAGTTGGACTTAGCATGATGACACTGAAACTTTTTGTCCTTGAGACATTTTACAAGCTTAAATATATCTATCAATGTAGGTAGAGCACAAGGTGGGTCACAGCATGTTGGTGGAGCCTTCTTTGCCTAACCTTTGGAAGGTCATAGACAAAAAGTCCCACAGGATGGGCAGGCCAAGGATGGGTTATGATTCACATAATTAGAGGGAATGAACACATGCATGAGAACCCAGAACCTTTGTCTTATTGGAGAAAATATAAATTCCACCTTGACTCTTTTTTCTTCTTTTTTTCTTTTTTGGTGGGGCAATGAGGGTTAAGTGACTCTCCCGGGGTCACACAGCTAGTAAGTGTCATGTGTCTGAGGCTGAATTCCGGTACTCCTGAATCCAGGACCGGTGCTTTATCCACTGTGCCACCTAGCTGCCCCCTCTTTTTTTTTTTGAGGTAAAATTTGGAATACTCTTTTGGGCCTAGGAACAGTTTCTGCTCCATTCAAATGTAAACTTCTTGAGGACAGAGATTCTTTTTTTTCACTTTATTTGTAGCCATAACAGTAAATGCTTGTTGATTGAGTGACTTCATGAGACACCTGGACTAGAAAATTACAGTGTCTAGCTAGGCAATACTTCAAAATGGTGAATGCTAATATTTTAATTAAGATGACTCATGTAAATTCCAGCTGTGACAAGAACAATCCATTTTTCTTTGGAGAAAGAAGCCATATTGGGGCATTATTCACTTGACAGCATCTCCTTGTATAAATTTTTCTTTTTATTTTGACTAAAATGTTTCCTAGAAGAATAGCATAGGCTATAGAATCTTATAAAATCTGTATTAAATAATAGTGGCCAGGCTTACAAATAGAAATTTTTTTTACTCAATTTAAATATCTTCAAAAAACTATAGAAATTTCCATTGCATTACTTAGGGTGGAAATAAAAAAAAAAATTTTGGTGAGGTGTACATCAGCAACCAGACAGCAGATGGCAGTAGGTTGTAACTAAATGATTAATTTTCCTCTGGAAAAATCTGGTTGTGTGTGTAACATTTTATCTTTTTTTTTTGTTGATACTGACTCTTAATGTTATATCATAAGATATAACCAGATTTTGAAATATGAGGTATTAAATATCAGTAATTTAGACATCTCTATCAGATACTGGCTTATGATAATGTCATGTAACCCTTTAGGAGTATAGAGAAGAATAGTTCCAAAAGGTGCCTTCTATTTTTCTCACACATACCATAGTCTCAAGCTGATATTTAAGCCTTTTTGTCTCTTATTTACCTTTCCAGTTTTATTGTATGTTTACCCTCTCTAACCATCCAGCAATACTAGTCTAGCTATTCAGAGAACTCAGGATTCCAGGTCCTATCTCCAACCATTTGTAGAAAACATCAACAGGACCAAGAACGCAATCTTTCCTTGCATTCATTCATCCGTCTGAATCCTTGTCTTCCTCCAAAGCTTAAAAGAGGTATTTCCTCTATGAAGCCTTTTTGGGTTACCTCCAGGTGTTGGTTCTGTTCCTACCTCCATTGTAGTCATTTGTATAAATGTTGCATTTCCTTTATAACAAATAGACTCCTGGACAGCAGGGGTTGATGATTCATTTTTGTTGCTGTATCCACAGTGACTTGCTAGTTTTATATTGCAGCCTGTTCACACCTATCACGTGCCTCTCTGGTGCCTGTTGACCTTTGTGTGAACGCTCATTTTTAGTTTGGCATATCTCACAGTTAGATGGTGACATCAGACAAATGCCAGCACTGGAAAAAAAAAAGGTACTTTACTTTCACAAGTAAAGATGGATTTTATTTGTTAGGTGCTGAGGAAGGTTTTTCAATCAATTAGCAAATATTCACTAAGTGCCTACTGCGTGCCAGATGCTTGGTGGTCTGTGAAAGAACTTTGCAGCTTCCCTAAAGCAATCCAAACCCCTCTTCTCGTGTCCAACTCTGGGTCCAGATCACTGTCCATCTGTATCGTCTGTTCTTGACATGCATATTATTAAACAACTTCTAGGGCAGGAGCCATTCCCCCTTTCTTGAGTCCTGAACCCCTTCTGATGAAGCAAGCCCAAGGACTCCGTTACAGAATCATGTTTTAAATGCATAAAATAAAACCATAGGATCACAAAACCCCCAATTTATACTGAAATACAGTTATTAGAATATTTCTTATAACCCATTTGTTGATCTTGGGTTAAGAATCCTTGTTTGATAGGATGTCCATCCAAATGCATGTTGAAATCTGGAGAAGTAAGATTCTTCATTCTCTCCATCTAGCTGCAAACCTCACTCCAAAGAGTAAATGTTTCAAAAGTATTTCTTCTTTTTCCCCTTGTTGGTAATCTAGTGTTCAAGAAATGATAATGAAGCCTTTTAAGGGAAGTTTGGAATTGTTATAATTTTTTTTAATTAAAATTTTTTTTAAGTTGGGCAATGAAGGTTAAGTGACTTGCCCAAGGTCACACAGCTAGTAAGCGTCAAGTGTCTGAGGCTAAATTTGAACTCAGGTCCTCCTGACTCCAGGGCTGCTGCTCTATCCACTGCACCACCTAGCTGCCCCCCGGAGTTGTTATTAATACCTAAGTCTGTATCTTTAATTTCTAAATTGTGATACCCTCATTATAGAGGGTAGTTTTTACAGAATCCAGGTGTCATGGTGATATGTTAGCCATAGAGGTATGGACATAGGGTTATGAAGAATTAGGACAAAAATTTACAAAAGAAGTTCAGGATGGATGATTTAGACCGAACTCTGAGTGTACTGGGAGAAGAGTCTGCCTCTGATGCATGTTGATTGTGTGAAACTGGCCAAAGTACTTAGCCTCTCAGTTCTCCAGGCAATTCTATCTCTCTAAGGTAAAGAGCAATTGCCTGTTTGCAGCAGAAGAGACAGCTTTCCTCACTGGGAGTTCTCCATCCTAATGAGCTAACAGATCTAGTCCCTTGCCCACTCCACCTACTTCCCCAAAATCTGAAAAGTTGAAAGGGACCTTAAGTCCATCTTTCTTATTTTACAGGTGAGGAATCTGAGTTCCACAGGGGTCCAGGGTAATAGAACTAGCTAGTGTTCTAGGCAGAACTCAAACCCAATTCTTTCAGTTTTCAAGTGCAGTGCTCTCCACTCCACTATACTGTTCAGTTTGGGGCTGGGGCACATTCAATTAGAAGTATGGGTTTCCAGTTGGAAATGTCCAATATGCAATTGAAACCATATCTTGAGCTCGGAAGAAGACAAGGTTGGAGATGGTTATTCAGGAGCGATTCACAAAGAAGTTGTACTTAAAACCATGTGATAGAATAGTATCCAGGTTGAAAAGAGCAGAGAGAAGTTAACTGGGATAGAGCATTGGAGAATGAATGCATTTAAGCGTCAAGAGGAAGAACAGAAACCAACAGAGGAAACAGAGAAAAGGGGTGGGATAGAAGAGCAGGAATTTATTATTTCACAGAAGCCAATGGAAGAGAAATTGTAAAAGAGAGAGAGAGAGAGAGAGAGAGAGAGAGAGAGAGAGAGAGAGAGAGAGAGAGAGAGAGAGAGAGAGAGAGAGAGAGAGAGAGAGAGAGGAATAGTTAAGAATGTCAAGTAGCGAAGAGAGGCCGAGGAGGATTGTATGTACAAATTATATGAACTTTGGTTATATACTTGAACTAATTGCATGTGTTACACTGATGTGGATCAGGAAAGAAAGGCAGGGACCCAGTGGCATGATCTTGGATGAAGACATTTCCCAAGAAAATGTATCTCCCAGTACTGCACACACTAAAATAGAGACAGGCAGAAGCCAAGCTTCACACTTGGATACGATTTCAAAGAATCACAGCAACTCAAAATTGGAAGTGGTCCCAGAGATGGCTAACCATAGGAACAAGGTGAAGCTGATGTTTTTAGACACAGCCTGTTTCTTGATTAATTTTTTTGTTTTATTTCCTTGTTACAAGAGGAGGTTCTATTGGTATAGGTATTAATTGGTCAGTGATAGCATTTTTTAAAAAGGAAAAAGAACATGGACAAAATATTTTTTAATTGTCTTTCTTCCCTCTCCATAGCCCTTTTCTACTCTAAATAGTGAAGAGTGAGGGGCAGCTAGGTGGCGCAGTAGATAAAGCACCAGCCCAAGATTCAGGAGGACCTGAGTTCAAATCTGGCCTCAGACATTACTAGCTGTGTGACCCAGGGCAAGTCACTTAACCCTTATTTCCCCACAAAAAAAAAAAAAGAAAAGAAAAGAAAAGAGGAAAATTTTAAAAAGTGAAGAGTGAGACCTGCCAAAAATATGATACAGGGCATTGAGTGCAATCATAATGGACACCATCTTTTTATACATCTGCTGAGTAAAAAAGTCTGACTTCTTTTTAAATCTTTTACACCTTTGTACTTTAGATCCAGGACTCAGTCTTTCTGAATTAAGGAGTCAAAGTTTAGGGTTTCTGGTCATCCTTGTCTTCCATATTCTGTTACTCCTTTAGGAGGTCATTTATAATGCTTGTTTGGTTGGTTTTAGTTGGTTTTTTGGCTATTTTTCTATTTAAATTGTTCTTTTCCAGGCTGCTTGTGCCAAGCTTCTTGAGTTCCCAAATTGGGGTTGTCCAATAACACTCCTAAATCCGTTTAAATAGTGGGATGTCCTTTAGAAGGTAATATGGGACTTTATGACCAAGGGGTGGGTTGTGGTAGGATCAAGTAGACTTGGCTACTTTTTTCCCTAATAGATTTTGGAACTGTTTTCGAGATTAGCTCAGAGGATGAGGGCATTAGATATTGACACAGCTTTCTGGTGACCTGAGTACAAAAGCTATCCCATATGGAAGTAAGATTTCCTCCTCTCTCACTGTCGGTGGTAGAGACCAGAATGTACAATATAAAGATGGCCTGTGGATAGCAGCATGGTTGGGCTGGATCTGGCTAGATATAGTGAAATCTCACCAGTCAGAAACCCAGGTTGGAGATAGGGGCCAGAGCACAAAAGCGTAGCCTAAAGAAGTCCAGGGGGTATCAGTGTCGGTCGTAATTGGGCTAGTCATGTCATATGAACTGCTTTAGAGTGAAGTGAGCAGAAGCAGGAGAATAATTTTGCAGGAGCACAGCACTGTAAAGGAAGACATCTTTGAGAAATTGTAACTCTGAGAAATGCAACCACCAATCGTTACTCTATATGTCTTATTTGTAAATCTTGTTCCAAGAGGGGTGATGGAGTAGAGGTGCAAAATGAGAAATACATTCCCAGACACAGCCAGCATATGAATTTGTTTTCCTTGACTACATTTATTTATAAGGGAGGCATACAATTAATTATTAGCAGAAGGAGAATTATAGGATGGGCTAGGGGAATAGTAATAGCAATTCCCCTCTTCCCACTGAACACTCACCCCTCTTCCCCCCAAAAAAAATGGAAGAAAAGAGCATTAGTAAAAGATTTTAAAATATCCTAATGAGGGGAGCAGAAGGAACTTAAGAACAGGTAGGGCAGTATATGGTAGCACTGTGTTAAATTTGTTATATACCTAAAAAAACCCAAACATACATAATAGGGATTCCCAGTTTCATATACAGTCCTCTTAATATTCTTTATAAATTCTTGTTTGTTGATGTTTATCCTAGTTAAAAGAAAGAGACAGAGGCAGCTAGGTGGCACAGTGGATAAAGCACCAGCCCTGGAGTCAGGAGGACCTGAGTTCAAATCTGGCATCAGATACTTGATGCTTACTACCTGTGTGACCCTGGGCAAGTCACTTAACCCTCATTCCCAAGAAAGAAAGAAAGAAAGAAAGAAAGAAAGAAAGAAAGAAAGAAAGAAAGAAAGAAAGAAAGAAAGAAAGAAAGAAAGAAAGAAAGAAAGAAAGAAAGAAAGGAAGGAAGGAAGGAAGGAAGGAAGGAAGGAAGGAAGGAAGGAAGGAAGGAAGGAAGGAAGGAAGGAAGGAAGGGACAGTATTCACATTTCTTGTTTGGTCATGGTTTTGAGGAAGTCTAGTGATTATCAGGTTGGGGTTTTTATGGTCATCCATATGTTGTGTAGGCCAGGTGCTTTTTGATCAATCAATCAACATTTATTAAAATGCCTACCTTGTACGAGTCACTATGGTAAGCACTGGGGATAGCAAAGAGGCAAAAACCAAGGCCTGTCCTCAAGAAGGTCACACTCTAACAGGGAGACAAAATGCAAACAAATATATGTATATATACAATATATGCAGTATATTTATATTATATATTTAATATATATCACACACATATATTACACACACAGAGCACACGCATATACACCCAACTCTATATATAGTTATATACAGGATAGATAGGAAATTACAACAGGAAGGCACCAGAATTAAGAGGGATTGGGAAAGACTTTCTGTAAAAGATGAGATTTTTGTTGGGGCTTTAAAAAGAAAGCCAGGGAAGTGATTAGGCAGAGCAGAGGAAGGAAAGTGCTCTGGGCATGGGGGGCAGACAGAGAAAATACCCACAGCTAAGGGATATAGTGTCTTATTTGTGGGACAGCTAGGAGGGGCCAGGTCACTGGATCAAAGAGTATATATATATATATATATTTTTTTTAAATATCTCTCTCTCTCTCTCTCTCTCTCTCTCTCTCTCTCTCTCTCTCTCTCTCTCTCTCTCTCTCTCTCGGCAATGAGGGTTAAGTGACTTGCCCGGGGTCACACAGCTAGTAAGTGTCAAGTGTCTAAGGCTGGATTTGAACTTAGGTCCTCCTGAATCCAGGGCTGGTGCTTTATCCACTGTGCCACCTGCCTGCCCTTATCATCCACAGGCTGGGGAATTTATGGATAGAAACAGAGAAAAGGGAAGCTAGAAATAGAGATGAATGAATATCCATCTATGAGGAAAGCCCCTGACTTCAAAGGAATTCTACAGATTCCCTTGTTTAGCCTTATCTGACCTACTTAAGAGGTGTGCATGTGTAAGAGTCTCTAGCTCCTTCAATGAGGCAGCAACCACTTATCTCTAGGTGCCAGGCATCTCATGCTTCAACATAAAGCTGCACCACCCCTAAGATCTATAGAATAGTTTGTGGCTTCATTCTGTCTAGGCAGCATGCTTTCCAGGAACAGTTATCTTTCTTTACCTGGACTACACAGAGGTGTCCAGTGATTGACAATGAAATGAACATGTGCACGTCTTTTTGCATCACCTGTATAAGGGAGTCTATCCATATGCTTTTTATGCTTCTAACCAGGGATTCCATTGGTGAGGAAACTCCTTCTAGCAAAGCAGATTAGCACCAGATCTTCTTCGAGAGTTCTTTGGGTCAGTCACCAAGAGGTTAAATGACTTTCCCAGGGTCAAACACTTTGTGTTAGAAGTGGGACCTGATCCCAGATCATCCTAAATCTGAGGCCGGCCATCACTCTATTCACAGACTCATAGTGCATCTCTATTACTTGTATATCACTTTGTAGTCTTTTATATCATATCTATAATCTTTTCAAGTTAATGGGATTTTATTATTTCTTAAATACCTGAACCCAACTAGTATATGCATTTTTAAAAAAAAATTTATTTTCTTTATTTCACTAAATATTTTCCAATTACATGTAAAACATTTTTTAAACAATCATTTAAAAAAATTTCGAGTTCCAAATTCTCTCTCTTCCTGTCTTCTTGAGAAGGCAAGCAATTGGATACTGATTTTTAAATATATCTATTTATATATGAATCATATATATATATATATATAAAATCATGGAAAACACATTTCTGTATTATCTATGTTAGCATATGCATTAGTCCTAGCTCTAGCTTGAGAAAGCTTCATGCAGACAAATGAGTTATTAGATCCAGAATCAATAAGCCTGAGTTCAAGTTGCAGATGTCCTCCTGTATAACCTTAGGGGGCAGCTAGGTGGCGCAGTGGATAAAGCACTGGCCCTGGATTCAGGAGGACCTGAGTTCAAATCCAGCCTCAGACACTTGACACTTACTAGCTGTGTGACCCTGGCAAGTCACTTAACCCTCATTGCCCCTCCGCACCCCAAAAAGCACCTAACCAACAAAAAAAAAACATCTTGGGAAGGTCACTCAGCCACTGTGATATTCCATTTCCTTATCTGTACAGTGAAAGTTATACCTGTTCTGCTGACCTCAAAAAGTTAGTATAAAAATCAAGGAAAGTAGTGTAGGTACATCAAGTGCTTTGTAACTATACAGTAACTTTATGTAACTATGTAAATGTGTATTATTAATAGTATCTATCCACAAATCATATTTGAAGATGTTCAACAAGATAGCTCAGGACCAAATCCTCTGAGAACACCATTTATTGGCCTTCCAGTGTCAATAATCATCCATTAAAAACCATGCTTAGAAGTTGGTTGGGAATCCACAGGTCCTGTATATTCTAGGAGATTTTCTTCAAGGAAGCAAGCATTTCACTGTGCTAAGCACTTTACAAATATTATATCATTTGATCCTTACAACAATCTTGGGAGGTAGGTGCTGTTATTAACACCATTTTACAGACAAGGAAACTGAGGCAGATAGGTACTGTGCTAAGCACTTTACAAATATCTCATTTGATCCTCACAACAATCCTGAAAGGTAGGTGCTGCTTATTATTATTATTATTAATTTTTTAATTTATTTATTTTTTGCAGGGCAATAAGGGTTGACTTGCCCAGGTTCACACTGCTACTAAGTGTCAAGTGTCTGAGGCCAGATTTGAACTCAGGTCCTCCTGAATCCAGGGCTGGTGCTTTATCCACTGCACCACCTAGCTGCCCCCAGGTGCTGTTATCAATCCCCTTTTACAGATGAGGGAATTGAGGCATAGAGAGGTTAAGTGGCTTGCTCAGGGTTACTTAGCTGCTAAGTGGCTGAGATAGGATTTGAACTTAGGTCTTTCTGATTCTGGGTCTAGGGTCTGGCAAGTCTATGTGATGTTCCATTTCCATAGTTCACCCCTTCTGTGTTAATTTAAGAATCCATGTCATTACCTAGCCCCACGAGTTAGTATTCCCTCCTCCACAGTCTCCGGCTCATATTCTAGCCTCAGTAACAGCTCAGAAGTGCCGTGCAATTTTTACTTATTAGCGTAATAGACCAGATGGCTTCTTTTAGGGACAGACATGAAACAACATTGGTGACGCATTGACGAGTTTGGATGGTGGCTCTGATTCCAGTAGAGTTAGTACGGTAATTTTTTCTAGCTAATTAAGAAAAAAAAATCCATTATTAGTCTTTAATGCCTGGTTTTGTTTGTTTCAAGCACAGTAGTTTTCCAGTTGCATTTAGTATTAGCAAAGCCCTAAAACTGCCTTGCCTTCCAGCATATTTGACTAAAGTCAAATTTCAATTATGGCCCATAATCCCAAATGCACAAAGTGAAGTGTGGGTTGTTTCCCAGCGGAGACATGACTTGCTGTAAAATGTTACCTAAAGGGAGGGAAAACCACTGATATGTAAGGCTAAGGAATGGATCTGAAAATTGATGTCCAAATGTTAAATGGGATGGGACGAGTGAAGACTTATCTGCTGGCAAGTGCAGTGTCTCCTGTTATTTGTTGTACTTTGAGAAGTAATTGTGGGGAAGACTTATGGTAGGACTTGAAGTATTGAAGACCTGGGTTTGAAATCTCCCTCAGACACTTAACAGTGTGACATTGGGTTAGTCACCTCCCTGACCCAAGTCTATTTCCCTGTCTGTATAGTGGGCAACGTATGTAATATATATATAACACCTACCTTGCAGGGCTGTTAAGAAATAATAAAATAATGCCTCTAAAGCATGTGCAATCCTGAAACTGCTATATAAATGTCAGCTGTTATTATTTCTCATCATTATCTTTATCACCACCATCATCTTCACCACCACTATCATCATTTTCATCTTCATCACCATCTTCACCACCACTACTGCCGTCACCACCACCATCATCCCCTTAATAATAAATTCTAGGATTCTAAAGATCAAACTTGCCAATCTTTAACTTGTAGTCTCTACTTGCTTCCTTTAAAAAATAGAACAAAAACAAGACACTTACCCTGCTCTTGTCTTGTGTCTTGTACTAGCTTGCCTATGATTGATGGTCTTTGAAAGATCACGGACAAATGACTCCTTAAGTCACATCTGCTAAAATGTCATTTATCTGGACTTGGTAACTTGAACTCACCTGGGAAAGCCAGGTACTCTTTTACTATAAATCTAGCCTCTGACGCTTACTAGTTGTAAGACCCTGGAGAGGTCATTTAATCTTTCTCAGCCTCAGTTTCCTCAACTTTAAATGGGGATAATAATAGCACTTAACCTCATAGGGCTGTTATAAGGATGAATTGAGAAATATTTGTAAAGGTCTTAGCACAGTGCCTGGCACATTATAGGAACTTAATAAATGCCTGTTTCCTTTCTTCCCTCCATCCTTCCCTCCCTCTTTCCATTCTTCCTTTTTTTCTTGCTTTCTTCCTTTTTCCCTCCCTCCCTCCCATCCTCCTTCCTTCCCTCCTTTTTTCCTCTTCTCTCTTCTTTTCTTCTTCTCTCCCTCCCTCCATCCCTTACTCCCTCCTTCCTTCCTTTCTTCCCTTCCTTCCTTTCTTCTTTCCTTCTTTTCTGTCTTTGGTTTCCACTTCCCACTAGCCTTTTTTTTCTTTTGTTCTTTCTAATCCAAAAATGATCCTCCTTGGAATAGAAAATGAAGGTGTAAACATGTGGCTCTGGTGAGTCAATTAGTCATTCAGCTCATTCCACCTTAACCTTTTATGAATCATTTGGTCAGAAGTATGAATTAGCAGTGAACAAGGCCTAAATATTGCTATTGAATCAATTAACCAACCAATCAACTGAAGGCATTAAACTGATACAAACTTTGTCTTATATACCTCTGCCCCTACCCCCTCAGGTTGGAGGGTGGAGGGCTCCTCCCAGAACCTCCATTTAAGGAGGGAACCCAGGTCACCATCTATCTTTTCATTTCCCTCCAGGCTACACTCCTCTTGAGTTCTCCATCATGCCCCTGCACCAGCTACCTTCTTTACCAACCCTTCCATCCCCTCCCTCATGATTCCTTGTCAGTGTTCTTCCCTTCACCAATTATCAATTGATATCCATCGGTCAGCTCTAATCAGCTTTTAGAAATGGGTATTTGCCAAGGTGGTATAATCAGAATAGTTAGTGTAAACATGCCCCACATAGGAAGCACATGTCTCGGAGCACAGGTGGCAAAGGGAATAACAGCTTCTGGAAGACCCTTTCTCTCTTTGTGGAGTCCTCATATCATTCTTATATCATTCCCCTTAGGTATGATATAACTTTCTTCTGTGTGTATTTGTGTGTAATATATGTTATATACTATATACATATATGCATATTTGTTTCTACATATTTTATACATACATTAATATAGAAATTTATTTGTATAATATACATTATAATTGCATATAATTGCATAATTTCTACATTATATGCACATTTATATATAATTTTAACATATGTATGTGCATATATATTTTATTAAGAGAGGGAGAGAGAGAGAAACAGCATTATTCACTAGGAAGATAAAATTGTGATAAAATCGAGGGTTTCAGAAAAAGAGAAGCTTTGAAGAAATTCTAAAAAGTGCATGTCTGTGTGTGTGTATGTACATAAGTGTAAAACAGACTCTTTACATAACTACCCCCCCCAACCCCCCAATCAAAATTATTTCTCATTGAGTCTTTGGAATTTCATTCCTCTAACCTTCCCATTGTTCTGGGGCCCTGAATTTCCTCATCAGAATTTTTCTTAAAAAACAATTCCTTGGCGCAGCTAGGTGGCACAGTAGATAAAGCACCGGTCCTGTATTCAGGAGGACCTGAGTTCAAATCCTGACTCAAACACTCGACATGTACTAACTGTGTGACCCTGGGCAAGTCACTTAACTCTCAATGGCCACGCCAAAAAAAAAAAAAAAGTGGATAGAGTACTGGCCCTGAAGTCAGGAGGACCTAAGTTCAAATCCATCCTCAGACACTTGACACTTACTAGCTGTGTGATACTGGGCAAGTCACATAACCCTCATTGCCCTGAAAAACCAAACCAAACCAAACCAAAAAAACAAAAAACAATTCCTCTCCAATTTTCCTTTTCCCTCACTACCCCCTCTCTACTTTTTGTGTGTGTGTGTGTGGGATCTATCTTTTCCTTTTAAGTAGCCTCTGCTCCTTCAGAGTCCCATTCTAGGCATGGTCCACATTCACCAAAACTTAGCAATACTCTTAAGGTCAAATTTACCTCCTAATGTTAGAGTTCTCCACATTTCACCTTGTTTGTTATCGTACTTGGCACGTTTGTATATAGACATCTCGGCATGCTTACTGCTTTCTTTTTTCTTGGATTCTATCTCCTGTGGATTTCTGAATGGCATTCTTAGTGCCATTCTTCTTTCACCCCTATTATAAGTGTCTATTTCAGATCGATTCAGCATTCCATCTATGTGCAAACACCTATAAGAGCTACTGGGTGTATGCAAAGAGAAAAAGTAGGCTGTCATCTCAAGCAGCTTATGATCTATTCAGAGAAATTTTTTTGAATGACTAAATGAGTATCTTCTTGAGCTGGGAAGTAGTGCCTCGAAACTGGAAGCATCTCAGGCAAATGGGAGGGCTGAACTTACTGCATGTCCATTTTCACAGGTATGCAGGGCTCTAGCCTTAAAGGGGTACTTTTTTTTAAGCTTACTTAGCATACAACAGTATAACAGCAATGATGATACCATGTATTTGTGGTAGTGTCTATCTCTGAGGACTTCTAAGTATGTAGAGTTTCTTTATTTAAACCTAATTAATCCACATAAGCTCCCTTTGAGGTAGACAAGGGCAAGGGATTATTATTTTATATTTTGTAGATGATGACACCAACATACATAGAAATTTACTTTAGGGTAACATCAGGAAATGGAAGAGTTGACTTCACTTTCTTCATTTTTCTATACATAATTGGCTGCTGTCCATCATGTGATTATTGGCATGAAGGGACAACTAGGTGGCACAGTGGATAGAGCACTGGCCTTGAAGTTGAGAGGACCTGAGTTCAAATATCACCTCAGACACTTACTAGCTGTGTGACCCTGGGCAAGTCACTTAACCCCAATTGCCTTAAACATCCTGGACCATCTTCAAGTTGTCCTTATGTTTATCTTGCCACTGGACCCAGATGGCTCTGGAGGAAAGAGTGAGGCTGGTGACTTTGCACAGTCCTCCCTCACTTAAATCCAATTCAGTGCAAGTCATGACATCTCTTCCTAATGTCATGGTCCTCTTCAGAATGAAGGACAAACAACAACAATTAGCATGAAGTAATGTTGAAGAAGTGACTAGGGATGACACTGGACCTGTGTTTTCATTAGTATAGGGATTCCCAGATGAGGGAATTCCCTTTACAAGTGCAGGTTGGCACCTACTCTGAAATGTATAATCTTAGAAAGTTGTCCAGAGCATGTCATTTACCCAGGGTCATGCAGCGCCTCTGTGTGAGAGACAGGTCTTTCCCCTACATTTTCCTGGCTTCAACATCATCATCTAGCCATTTGAAATTCTCAAAACATAGCAATGATATTTTTCTTGGACAGGGAGGCGGGGGGGGGGGGTGGGCCCGGGGAGAGGGATATTTTTCAGTGAATAAATCATGTCTTTTGTTTGATCAATAAAATATTTTTCTTTTTTTCAATTAACTAAAGGTTATCTTCTTCCCAGTCTTCCCCTCCCCCATTTTTGGAAAAGAAAAAAGAAAAACCAATAATCTAACAAATATGATATATAAAATATATAAAGTTATGAATGAGGAACCTGTAAGTATTTAAGAGGAAAGTATTGATGCAACTCCAACTTGTTCATTATTAGAAATTCAGTAGTGTCTCTGCTGTTAGAATATGTCAGTAATTGTTGATTTGGGAATTAATTATATATGCACTTTATGCTTTGGCTTCAGACTGTGATTTATAAATGTATACATGAGAAAAAAAAACCACTTCATAATTTCATAGCATGGATGAGGTGTTGGTGCTGCTGAAAGAGAAAACTCAGATTAGTTGGATTCTAGATGACATTTATAAAGACATAAAACTCTAGTATAGCAGCAGCTTTAATTATTACTTAAGAGCAGACTCATTAAAATTCCTCAGTAAAATACTTGAACTCCTAATTATATGAAGGAGGAAAAAGATAAATTTCAGCAATGGCATTCAGTCAAATGATTAGCAATGCTAGCTCCCCTGTTACTCATTCTGGGTGGGGCTGCTGAGTTTAGCCTAAAGAGATCACAAGTGTCAAAATGCTGACCACCTTCCTGAAGGGTGGGATCTGGATGGGAGAATAGACAAAAAGTACTTTGCCCATCCAGAATAGTTTGTCAATATTTGCAAAAGGACTTAAACTTTTTAAAAGTTTATTGTGCCACACCAAAAAAAAAGTTTTTTAGTTCCACTGGTTTATGAACTCTTGATAGTTAATTTCTTTTGTCACATATTGATTATAACAATTATCTAATGTATGGGGGGTGGGGGAACCAGAGACTGGTCAGACCACTGAGCCATAGAGAAACTCATGCCATCTTTGCTTGCTTGACACTCTCCCCCATTCATTAAAGGAACTTAATTTGAAATCTCTTGCTAAGAGGTTAATCACTAAGTGAGTTAAATTCCACTCTACTTTTTTTTTCTGAGCCCTACATAAATGGAGATATACATTTCTTTTAGTTGGTTTTCTTTATACTCCAAAGATATATATCTATATCTATATCTATCTATCTATACATGTATGTATATGACAAATGATTGGAAATATTTTTTAAATTTTGGGAGTGGGGTGGGGCAATGAGGGTTAAGTGACTTGCCCAGGGTCACACAGCTAGTAAGTGTCAAGTGTCTGAGTCTGGATTTGAACTCAGGTCTTCCTGAATCCAGGGCTGGTGCATTATCCACTGCACCACCTAGCTGCCCCTGATTGGAAATATTTAACAATAAAACTGTCCCTTTTTTGTAGCAACTCCAGGCTTCAAATTATTTCACATTTTTTGGAATGAAGAGAAAAGCATTGGAATTGGTTGAAATTTTTGATTGATAATATAAAAAGGGAAATGATTTAGAATAATAAAAAGAGTTGATGGCAATGTTCATTAAGAAAAACTAATACTCCTTTGAAATATATTTTATGCATTAAGATATCTGATATTAAAATTGAAACTAGTACATATTCAAAATGATTTGCTATTTGATAGCCTTTATCAACAAATACATATTATATAAACACACATATATCATATCATATAACATCCATCCACCCATCATCTATCTTTCTCTCTCCAGTAACTTAATCTCAAACCAAGATAAATAGTTGTTTTACTCTTTTGTCCTTTGTTCTGCATATCAGTCGTCTGATACAATTTATTTTCGTGATCTTGGTGGACACTTAATTTCCTTTGGCTCTTGTTTTCTCAACTGTAAAATGAAATGTTTGTATTAGATAGTCTTAAGTGATCCCATCCACCTCTAGATCTACAGTCATCTCTGTCTCTTTCAATACCTCGCTCCCTCCCTGACCCCATCTATATCCATCCATCCATCCATCCATCCATCCATCTAAAAATCATATCTATCTCTCTGTCTGTCTCTCTTTTGGAGATAATTTTTAAATGACATTCTGAACCCAAGTCAAATGTATCTTATTCTATAGCATAATGTCCATCTTAGTGACCATGTTTTTCTTTTTCTTTTTTTTTTTTTTTGCCCTTCAGTGAACTCTGTTTTGAGGGCCATTGGCCAGGAATGCTTAGTAAATACTGACTTAAAGTGGTCATGTGGTACATGATGGTTTAGAGACATTAATTTTACTTTTTTTTTTTTACGATTATGTAAACTTTACCATATTTGTCATTTTGTATGAGAAAAATGAAAGAAAGTGAAAAACAGCATGCTTCAGTCTGTTCCATCAATATCAGTTCTTGCTTTGGAGGTAGATAGTATGTTTTGTCAATAGTCCTTTGAGATTGTCCTGGATCATTGCATTGTGGTGAATAGTCAAATCATTCACAGTTCTTCATCAAACAATATTGCTATCTCTGTGCACAATGTTCTCTTGGTTCTGCTCACTTCACAATACATCATTTCATATAAGTCTTTCCAGGCCTTTCTGAAGTCATTCTGCTTGTCATTTCTTATAGCACAATAATATTCCATCACTACCACCATATACCAAAATTTGTTTAGCCAGGGTGTCCCAGAATAAGAAAATGAATTTGTGTTTCCATAGGACAATGTATTTAAAGGTTTTTCTTCAATCGTCTTCAACTGAAGCTATTACCTATATTTCTAATATAATTTAATTGGTAGTAGAATCTAAAAGGAATTTATTTGAAATTTTTATCACTCCTCTAAATTGATTCTTATCAGTTTTGTGACCAGGAAATGAAAGGGCTTCACAATTTTATATCTACAAGGACAGAGCAGGACAAATCCTAGTGATTACAAATGAAATGCAGTACCTTAAGAATCAGAGGAATATTGTCTTTTCTTTATTATTGTCTGTAAATGTAAAGAATATAGACTCTTAAAGAGAAAATAACTTTTTCATGATATACTGAAGATAGTAATTGAGGATACTTAAACCCAGTAATTATTTCCTTTTAATGTCCTTGGATAAGTCTCCTGGTTTTGCTGGTCTTACAGTTATAAGCTCCTGTAAAAGGGAATCAATGAGGGGACAGCTAGGTGGCACAGTGGATAAAGTACCAGCCCTGGGTTCAGGAGGACCTGAGTTCAAATTTGACCTCAAAAACTTGATGCTTGCTAGCTGTGTGACCCTTGGCAAGTCACTTAACCCTCATTGCCCTGCCCCCCCCCCCTGCAAAAAAAGGAATCAATGAGTTTTAGTGTTGAAAGGACCTTAAAGGTTGAGAGCTGAAAAAAGAAACTGAGGCCCAGATATAGTAAATTACTTATCTACAGTCTTGTAGCTAGTTCATGGGGCAACTATGTGACTCAGTACTGGGCCTGGAGTCAGGAAGACCCAAGTTCAAATTTAGCCTCAGACACTTATAAGCTGTGTGACTCTGGGCAAGTCACTTCCTTAACCCTGTTTGCCTCAGTTCTCACATTTGTAAAGTGAACTAGAGAAGGACAGGGCAAACCACTCTGGTATCTTTATCAAGAAAACCCCAAAATGGGGTCACAAGGAGTTAGAAAGGACTGAAAATGACTAAACAATAACAACAAAAATGAGTTCATAAGAACTCTAGGGGCCACTCACAGGCTCATGTTCTTTTCACCACACCATACTGCCTTTTCAAAATGGCTCAGATGATAATAATCTTAGAATATGGCCATGAGGCATGAATGATGAATATTTGGTTAGCATTTTATATTTGCAACAAGTTATTTAAATGCCAAATGCAATAAAACCCTAAAATCTGTCTTTTGGCTGCTAAGCTCTTGGCTGGCCAGCTGTTGTGAGAACACTTTCCTGCCTATAATGTCATCTTTCATAATAGACAGGGGCATTTGCCAATGCCTTCGCATTGGTGATACAGCTATGCCTTTTCCATTCCCAGATGTCTAATGGAAGAAGGTCTCCTACTTCTATTTTTTAAGATGATGAAAGTTTGAGAGAGAAGAGAGTAAGCTTTTCTCTCTTTCTATTTTTCTTTTCTTTCTTTCTTTCTTTCTTTCTTTCTTTCTTTCTTTCTTTCTTTCTTTCTTTCTTTCTTTCTTTCTTTCTTTCTTTCTCTTTCTTTCTTTCTTTCTTTCCTTCCTTCCTTCTCTCTCTCTCTCTCTCTCTCTCTCTCTCTCTCTCTCTCTCTCTCTCTCTCTCTCTTTCTTTCTTTCTTTCTTTCTTTCTTTCTTGGGACAATGAAGGTTAAGTGACTTGCCCAGGGTCACAAACTAGTAAGTGTCAAGTGTCTGAGGCTGGGTTTGAACTCAGGTCCTCCTGAATCCAGCCACCTAGATGCCCTCTCTATTTCTTTGACATCATTTCCTCTACTAATTTCTTCCCATTTTGCAATTTTATCTTTCTTTTCCATCACAAAATGCCAACTTAAACAGTGCAAAGGACTACACAAGGACAAAGACCCTCATCCTCTTCCTCTGGTATGTACTAATTCTGTGACCCTGGGCCTGTCATATCACCTCTAGGGTAAGTTAAACAAAGTGAATTTTCTTGCCTAGGAGTTCCCTTTGTTAATGAAATCACAGTTTCTAGCCCTCTACCTTCCCCATTTAAAACGTGGTTCTGAGAATAACTCTTAATCTGTATGCCATCGGCCATCTCTTGGAAAGTACTGTAGGAATAGTCATCAAAGCGCTAGCTTTTTTAAAGGATGGTGTATGAGATCCTTTGCTCAGAAACTTTGTTCAGTAATATTTGCAGACTTGGTTCCACCATCCCCAAGGCCCTCGATGCGTTGGATAAGGGAATTGTACGAGATGATCAATGGCATCTTGTCTGACAATAAAACCTATGGTCTCTAGGTGATCTTTGAAAGAAATTGTACTCTGTCCTGTTAGTGTTTACTTTGAAGAAGTTCTATCATCATAGGTCTGCTGAAGTGCCAGAGGGTGTTATTCTAAGGTGTGAAGTTTGAGAAAGAACTTAAATAAGAAGGTGGGAACCTTTCCCTTTTAACAGTGCCTGCCATACTATAGCTATTTATTTTCCCAAAGCAAGACATGTTTTCACATTCCTTGTGAAATGACTGTTTTAACCATAAAGTTAGGTGAGAGGGCAGCTTGGCATTGTGGGTAGAGTGCTGAACCTGGGGGTCAGGAAGACCTGGGTTCAAATCCTACCTCAGACATTTCATCTCAGTTGACTGCATTTCCTCATCTGTGAAATGAGGGGGTTGGAGTAAGTGACTCACTTCCAGCTCTAGAACACATAAATTTCTTGATTGCGGAAATTGTAGAGCCACTCCAAGGATCCAAGCCAATCTCCTCAAGAAAATATTTTGTTAAGTGATATTTTTATTAAGTGCTAAATGGCAATGAAAGTTCACCAGTGGTTCCATTTCATTCTCTAGAAGGATAATCTATTTCCCTTTAGTAAGCATTATTTCAACTTTGCAAATAGTTTATATAAATTGTTCAACCTACAGAAATTTGATTCGGGCCTCTAAAATCAAAACTCTTTTCACTCTACCCATGGCATTTGGTAATGAATTTTCTTCCTCATCGACATTTGCTCCTAGAATTGTGGGAAGTGAGTGAACTGCACTGACTCCCTCTTGTGCCTCAATTCTGGAGCTAGCTCGGGTCCCTTTCTATTAAATGATGGGTCTAATCCAATTTCTGTCTTGTGAGAGAATTTTATTGCATTGTTTGAACCTAACCCTGTGTGGCTGAGAAGCTGGACTAAGGATGTAGGTTATTGGCCAACCAGAAACCCAGTCAGATCCAAAGATTGATGGACGGAGTTGTATCACAATTATACATCTCAAGCAACCCGTGTATGTTATCTGAAAATTGGTCCTATAATGGTCAGTTACTGTTTTCCATATTCCATTTTTTTCAGGGCAATGAGAAGTAAGCGACTTGCAGAAGGTCACATAGCTATTAAGCATCTGAGGCCAGATTTGAATTCAGGTCCTCCTGACTCCAGGGCCGGTGCTTTATCAACTGCACCACCTAGCTGCCCCTCATTCATTGTTAACCAATCAGAGTTGATTGTGGTCTGGTGGAACACCTCTCATCCAAGGGCACATAAACCGTAAGAAGTGGTCATGCTTCCTCTTTGACCACTGAGAGGATAAGCAGTCCTATTTTGTCAATCATTTGCTGTCTGTGACCAATAAAATTGATTATAATTTACCCGAAATTTTGTTTCCAAAAGTATTTTATTCATCACAGAGAAGAGGCTATTTATTTTATTTCTCAATCAAATGATCATTGAAGCCCTAGTCTGAGGAATCCCTGGGTCATGAAGGAAGATTGAACAGTCAACCATAGAACTTTCTTCCAGGAACACCAACATTTGTCAGTCCTCTGTGCCCAGACACACCAGGAGAGGGGAAAAGGCAGTCTGAGAGCCCAGGAAATAAAAGTCAGTACCAAACAGGGCCTGATTACCCCATCCAAGAATGGAGGGCCTTGTCATATAGTCTGAATCCAAAACTGAGAGTGGAAATATGTGAAGCAAAGGAAGAGAAGGTGGAATCTTCCCAAAGTGGAATCTTCCTTGACTGAGTCAATGTCTTGGCTTCCCACTTCCTTCTTGGAATAGGCCTGGGGGCCCTTTGTATGACTCTCTATAGCTTTTATCTTTGAATTACTTCTCAAAACCTTAGTGTGTTGTTGAATCCCCTAACTCAAAGCATTGTTTCTTGTGGTTCTTCCTGGTCCTAGAGGCTGGCCCTATAAGAACCATTATTACCTTTTTCCATTCTATTGCTGATGCCACCAAATCCTGGCAACTTAATATTTACTGCTTTAGTTTTTTTCTCTTCTTATTTGTCCACACAAATGACAAAAGTAGACTCTCTACAGTTTATTTATAAGAAAAAGAGATTATGCAAATTCAGAAACACACCTGAGTAAGATAATTAGAAACATGTCAAGGGAAAAATGTTTTTTATTACCAGACACTTCTATCAAGGTACAGATGCCTAGGGCCCAGCTTGGCCCCTTGTGATTTCTGTGGACCACATCAGCCAGTCAGCCAATTAGCATTTATTAAGTACCTCTCATGTGTCAGGCACTGTCCTAAGCATTGGGATATAGAGAAAGACAAAAGGCTGAACTTAATACTCTTTCATGGGACCCAGAGAAGAACTAGCCTTATACCACCTAACACACCCTATCCACTTCCAGTGATTTGGTGATATGTTCATCAGGGCTCTCTGACTGCTGCTCATTATTCCATTTTCCTATTCCAGGCTTACTACTAACCAATTGAGAATTCTCTTTTTTGCAAGATGCTTCAGTTGCGTCCCTATGTAATTATTATTATTTTTATTTATTTATTTATTTATTTTTGGTGAGGCAATTGGGGTTAAGTGATTTGCCCAGGGTCACATAGCTAGTAAGTGTCAAGTGTCTGAGGTCGGATTTGAACTCAGGTCCTCCTGAATCTAGGACTGGTGCTTTATCCACTGCACCACCTAGCTGCCCCTACATATATTATTTCATTGGATCTTTATGCTGTACCTTTGAGGTAGGTGCTATTTTTTTGTTTATTTGTTTTTGTTTGTTTGTTTTGTTTGTTTTTATTGTTATGTTTAGTTTTTATGTCACCTTAATTTCTTTTTTTTTTTTTTTTGTGGGACAATGAGGGTTAAGTGACTTGCCCAGGGTCACACAGCTAGTAAGTGTCAAGTGTCTGAGGCCGGATTTGAACTCAGGTCCTCCTGAATCCAGGGCCAGTGCTTTTATCCACTGCACCACCTAGCTGCCCCTGGTAGGCGCTATTTTTAATCTCCATTTTACAGATAGAAAAATAGGCTGAGAGAAAGGTTAAGTGACTTCCTTACGGTCACCCTGCTAGTATCTGAGGCAAGATTCAAATTTATCCTCCTGACACCAAGTCCCACACTATATTCACTGTACTGTAATGATGTTCACAATTATTATCATTATACTTTTTATGAATGACTCTAACTGTGACAAAAGAGTGACCCACATACATGAATCTACTTTACTTAGTGGTTCATATTTTTATGTGTTTTATGGGCAATAGTCTCATAGTTACATATCTTATTTTAAAATAAGCTTTACTTTAGTAAAGCTTTATATAGTAGCTTACTTTAAAATAAAGTATGCTACCCATCCCCCCACCCTAGACTCCATCCCTGAGTAATAAAGACAAAGCGATTTTATGTCAACAGAGAAGAAAGTCAAACGTACTCAGATCCTATTCTAGGCATGGAGATGTTGTGTGAGTGGTGGGGAAAGAAAAAAACCAACCCAAATCTAAAAATGAATTTCTATCTTCCCACTACCACTGTGCTTAGAATATTTTTAATCAGTTCTAAGAAAGTGTGAGACATACTTCTTCAGCAGAAGGTTGGGGTGATATTAGCTAGTAATGTCTCCAGGAATTATCCAAGTATATGTTAGCTGAGTTTGAAGGGTCTTGTGAAGCTCTTCCTAGAACTGGTCTATTTCTGTTTCTGCAGTGGGTGTTCGTGTATAAGTTATGGTGATTTCATGGTGTCCTATTTGTTTGCCCTCATTATGAACACCAGAAGGCAGAGGAACTGAGTGTCCTATGACATGATGTTTCCATGGCAAAGTGGAAAGAGAACAGGATGTAGAGTTGGGAGAACTAGATTTGAATCCAATGATGAAACAACCCAACACAGTTATCAGAGTAAGTCTCTAGGAAGTGAAACTTTCCAACCAAAAACATACAAAGGTAACACTAGATAATGGGCTAGGTAACAATAATTGAGGAATGCAGCTAAAATTCTGAGATGTGATGTGATAGTTTAATGGCTAGAGGGCACACCCTGGAGAAAGGAAGACCTTGTGTCATATCTTGTACCTGACAAATATTTGCTGTTACTATGAGCAAGTCACTTAACCCCTTAGGGCCCTCAGGTAACTCCATGAGTTACTGATCTGAATCAGTGAAGGGAGCCACCTCACTGGGATTTCCCTATACTAGTGAAATCACAGGTCCAGACTTAAAAAAAAAAAAAAACCCAACATTCAGAGACATTTTATATTTTTATGTTTTTTCCCCAAATAGCATGATTTCATAAAAATTAAGTATAATTAATATACTTTTAAAAAATTAAGCATTTTTAAATTGTTGTTCCTCCCACTACCTTCTCCCATCCCCTGTACCCCACTCCCTCACCAATTCTCCATTGAGGAAATAAAAGTACAAAAGATGATGTTGTTGTTGTTGTTGTTGTTGTTGTTGTATTAAGCTTTAATAAACTTTATTACACACAAGGGGAGGAGGAAAAGAGCTGCCAGTAGGTAAAACCTTAGTGTTTAGACTCCATGCCCACAGTGGGTAGTATACAGAGAAGGCAGAGGAGGGAGAGGGAGGAAGAGGGTAAGGGCAACAGAGAGCATTCACACTCCAGTTCTCAGAACTCCTCAGAATAATGGTGTTTCTTTGTTTGTTTTTTGGTGAGGCAATTGGGGTTAAGTGACTTGCCCAGGGTCACACAGCTAGTAAGTATTAAGTGTCTGAGGCCGGATTTGAATTCAGGTCCTCCTGAATCCAGGGCCAGTGCTCTATCCACTGTACTACCTAGCTGCCCCAGAATAATGGTTTTTTAAAAATATGTTTATTTGTTTTGTCAAATTTTTCCCAATTTTATGTAAAAATTTTAATACTCTTTTTAAAAAAATTGAGTTCTAAATTCTCTCCCTCCCTTCTCCCTTCTTCCCTTGAGAAGGCAAGCAACATAACAATTTTAGATGTGAAGTCATACAATACATTTCCATATTATCCATGTTGCAAAAGAATACACGCACAAAAAAGCAAGAAAAGTAAAGAAAGTAAAAAAGTATTCTTCAATCTGCACTCAGTTCGTCATTCCCCTCTCTGGAAATGGACAGAATTTTTCATCAAGAGCCCTTTGGAATTGTCTTGGATCATTGTCTTGATCTGAATATCCAAGTCTTCACAGTTGATCATCCTTACAATATTGCTCTTACAGTATACAATGTTTTCCTGGTTCTGCTCACTTTGCATCAGTTCATATGTCTTCTCAGATTTTTCCCAGGTTTTATGAACCATCCCATTCATCATTTCTTACAGCACAATATTATCACAATCATGTACAACAATCTTATATCACAATCATGTTCCACAACTTGTTCAGCCATTCCCCAATTGATAGCCATTCCCTTGGTTTTCAATTCTTTGCTACCACAAAAAGAGCTGCTATAAATATTTTTGTACAAATAGTCATTTCCCCTTTTCTTTGATCTCTTTGGTATATGGAACTAGTAGTAATTTTGCTGGATCAAAGGGTATCTATTTCACTAATCAATGGTGATTTAGAGCATTTTTTTAATGTGACTATCAATAGCTTTGATTTCTTCTTCTGAAAACTGCCTGTTCATATCCTTTGACAATTTATCAATTGGGGAATAGAGAATAATATTTTTTAAATAATTGAGGGGAAAGCTAACTGTAAATTAGAATTTAATGAAAATAAAGATATATTTTTTTCTATCCAAACATCCACGGACATCAGATTACGAGCCCTTATTCTAAGGCCTCAGTTGTCCATATCCATTGACCCAGAGATGACATATATCACATTTGTTTTTGTTTTTGTTTTTGTTTTTTTCTGGGCAATGAGGGTTAAGTGACTTGCCCAGGGTCACACAGCTAGTAAGTGTCAAGTGTCTGAGGATGGATTTGAACTCAGGTCCTCCTGAATCCAGGGCTGGTGCTTTATCCACTGCGCCACCTAGCTGCCCCAGACATATATCATTTTTGACAAAGAGCCAATATGATATCAATAGGAGGTTGATCTGTTATCTATTGGGCCAGTAAAGCCTTCAATACATTGCTATATAGTAAAGAAAATCAAATTTCAACACTGGCCATGTCTGAAAATATGCCTCTCTCTTCATTTTAGTTTATTACCTCTCTTGTATTATCCTCATTCCTTTGGACAAGTGGTTTCTCATTGCATTGCTCAGAGTTCTGAAATCTTTCAAAGCTGTTTTTCTCTAAAACCTTAACTTTGTATAAATTATTCTGCTCATCTCACTCTACATAGGTTCATAAAGGTCTTCTCAATTTTCTCTGAAGTTGTCCTTTTAATAATTTCTAATGGCACAATAATATTTCATTCCATTCGTATGCCACAATTTGTTTAGCCATTCCTCAGTAGAAGAATACTTCTTTAGTTTCCAATTTTTGACTATCATATTTTTTTAAAAAAAGTCATGGCTTAACCCTCATACTGAAATAAATCGAGTAGCTTTAAAATGAGAAGTGGATTTACAATGTGGAACAACATCTCATTAAGAGAAGTTAACATTTTATTCATCACATAAAATTGTATCCATAAAACTGCCAGAGATGTTCCTTAAAGTATTATATTGACAACTTCTTAACTTAAAATTATTTCAGGAAGGAAGGGAAAAGCTGTGTACATAGGAGTCACAGCTCTTGAGCTGGAAGGAACCTCAGGAATTGTCAAGTCCAACCCTCAAGAATCAGAAAATTCCAGCTCACGGAGGTTGTACCTTTCTCAAGGTCACAAGCAACATAAAAAATGACCTTACCTTGTCATATGAAAAATTGACTGGATCAGAAATTTTATAAGATTATAGAATTTAGGGTTAGAAGGTGCCATAGAGAGATCATATATTATAGCTCCCCTCCTTTTCTGGATGGGGAAAATTAGGAGCAAAGTGACTTGCTGAATTTATCCGAAGGTGGTATGAGCTGAGTCAGGAGCTGAATGTCACTTGTGTTCATGTTGATGCCTAGTGTTGTAAACTGGATTAATTTTGCAATGTGAATTTCAGTGTTACTGGAGAGAGAAGCATCAGCCAATCATAAAGAAGAAAAATTGTTTCATTAACACTCCAGACCTTATTTTTCTTAGCCTACTCTGATTATTTCTACCTACAGTAATATGTCCTTTTTTTCGGGAGGGGGGGGATTTCTTTCTCTATTGCTTATTTTGCTTCCCAGTTTTTTTTCCTTAATAATAGGATGATATACATGCATACTACATATACACGCATATATACATACATATATACATATTATTTAAAAAATGAATGTTAAAAATTGTCTTTATATCGAATTGGAAAAAGTAAAATGCTATTTAAAAGAAAAGAAAAGCAATGAGATGATAGAAAATTCAAGTGTCCACTATTTCATTAAGGACCAAAAAACCCCAAATATTAGCCTATTATTTGCTTATAATAAGAATAATCTGTTTCCTTTTAGGCTACTTCAAATAAAGCACTTTAAGGATTGATTAAACCCTCCTGGTTTGCTTTGGTCAATCCTCTGTCTCAGAAGCCCTTTATTGTTTAGGGTTCAGTCAAGTAGTGGAGATTATCCTCTAATTACACTGGAAAGAGTCTTTCTACTCTTTGGAGTTTGGGCTATTTGTAGGCTTAAGGGACAGGAGGTATAGGCATAAACTGAATCCAGCAGTGGGAGATTAAGCCACTTTAAATACCATTTGTAAATTAGACAACTTTTTCTACCTTTCTGGTCAAGGATTAAGCTGCATTACATGAGTTTGAAGCTTCAAGGATCACATTTGCTTGCTATAAAACCTGCTGAATATACCCAGTGAATTTGTCATTGAGTGGAGGCGGAAGCAATAAATAAGGATTATGTTGACTGCTGAATTACTTATCTGAGTTTTCCTCTCTCCCTATCCTCCCCCAGAGTATGCCTATTCTACCTGAGGTGCTGTCAATTAGAGAGCCACCTACACTGTTTCATGGATTGACTGTGCAGTGAATAACTATTATTTTTGTACTTGGGAGTCCAAGCTTGTCCCCTCTGGGGAGATAGATTCTTAGGCTCTCTTTCCTCCACCTTTTTGTATAGGATAGCTGCCACACACTTGGATAAAAATGAAGATGTTGTGTTTCTCAGATGCTTCTTATGTAAAGGTGAAATTTAGCCATGGATAGCTGAAGAGTTTAATAAACATCTACTGTGTACTAAGTGCTGGGGATACAAATAAAAGGTCACAATGCAGTCTCTGCCCTTCTCATGGGGAAAGATGATACATAAAAGGGAACTGGAAAACAGAGATATGGGTTAACTGAGGTGGAAGAGTACCAGGGCAGGGAGGAGTTATCCAGATTGTTGGTCAGTTAGGAGACACACATCATAAAGGGCTCTTAGCATGGAGCCCCCATTCTGGAGAACAGGATGGTAGGGAGGATGACTCTCCATAATGGGAAGGTTGTTGGCAAAGAGAAGGGGGAGGAGAAGAACTTGGAGAGTGAGTCTTGAGGACAGAGTGAATGAAAGAAAGTGAATGAGAAAGCATTTATTAATTGCTTAATGTATGCTAAGCTTTGGCAATACAAAAAAATTTTTTAAATCAATTAATCTGTCTCCCGTAGGAGTTTAAATTCTAATATAAGAGGAGAGGGGGCAGCTAGGTGGCTCTGGAGCCAGGAGGACCTGAGTTCAAATCCGGCCTCAGACACTTGACACTTATTTAGTTGTGTGACCCTGGGCAAGTCATTTAACCCTCAGTGCCCAGCTCCCCACCCCCCACTCAACCCAAAAAGAGGAGAGGTAGGGAATAAGCATTTATTTATTTATATTTAATATATATTTATCCCTCACCAGTACATATTAAACATTTTTAAAATTTGTTATTTTTAAAGTTTGGGTTCCAAATTTTATCCTTCTTTCTTTCCTTCCTCTCCCCCCGCCCTGAGATGGTAAGCAATCAGATATAGGTTTTACATATGCAATCATGTAAAACACTTCCATTTTTGTCATTTTGTACAAAAAGACATGAATGAAAGAAAGAGTAAAAAGTAGCGTGGTTCAGTTTGTGTTCAGTCAATATCAACTCTTTCTTTGGAGGTGGATAGTGTGCTTCCCCATTAGTCCTTTGAGATTGTCTTGGATCATTGTATTGCTGAGAAGAGCTAAGTCATTCACAGTTCTTCATTGAACAATATTGCTGTTACTATGTACAACATTCTCCTGGTTCTGTTCACTTCACTATATATCAGTTCATACATATCTTTCCAGGTTTTTCTGAAATCATCCTGCTTTTCAGTTCTTGTAGCACAACAATATTCCATGACAATCATATGCCACAGCTTATTCAGCCATTCCCCAATTGATGAGCATTCCTTTGATTTCCAATTCTTAGCCACCACAAAAAGAGCTGCTATAAATATTTTTTGTACAAATAGATCCCCCTTTTTGAGAAACAAACATTTGAGCACCTACTATGTGCCAGACACTGTGCTAAGTGCTTGACAAATATTAATTCAGTTGATCCTCACAATCTGTTGAGGTGGATACTATTATCAGCCTCATTTTACAGTTGAGGAAACTGAGGCAGACAGAGGTTAAGTAACTTGCTCAGGGTCTGTGTAAGTGTTCGAGACTGGATTTGAACTCAAGTTTTCCTGACTCCAGGTCCAGAACTCTATCCCAATGTGCCACAAAATAGTAGTTGGTAAGCCGACCTTGAAGCCTTTTTCTGATACATGTTATTTCCCTCTTGTAATTACTCCATCTGACTTGGTGTATATTTTGTATTATTTAATCTGCATGCATGATTATTTCCATTTCCACTATCCCCTGCCCCAGCATGAGCTTTAGAGTCAGGAATTATTTTTCAGTTCTGACACCTAGTACAAAACCTTTCACACAGTAGGTGTTTAATTTAAATTTTAAAAAATAATAAATTGAAATTGTTGAGAATAGAATCCTTATGGAAATTTTCTCCCTGGAGAATTGTTTTTGGTGAGTGTTCATTGTAGCTTGGCCTAATATTTAGCAAAATAGGAGAGTGATATTTGTTATAGTGTCATTTTAATACTTGGTTCTCCCAAAGTGCTACCTAAGAGTTTCATTAAGAACCACAAACTGTTGATTTGGCGACTTTGATGGCTAGGTTAATATAAATGTTTAAATCCCCAGAAGCTAAGGAAGGAATCTTTCTGTTCATAGCCTGTAGGTCACTGCTCTTTATTAATTATCCTTTTCTCACTATGGTTCAACAATTCAATTTAATAAATATCTAGTCAATATTTTTATATTAAATTACCAGGGATATAAAATTATATATGACATAGATCTTCCTCCTAAGGACTTTTTTGATTTAAGAGGAGTTCCTATCATCACTGTAAAAGAATTAAATTTTATCTATTGGAGAAAATCCCCTACTGATATGTGCAATGTCCATTTTTCATAGTAGGAATGTGGTAATGAAATCTGTTGTATTCAAATTATATTAGAACACAAGAGATTAAGAGTAAATACTTTGCATTTTATTATGTTTGAAGCCAGGTCTCCGGAATGGGTCTAGGCTCCTGGAGGAGGCCAGGTTGATAGCAGCCAACCATCCTGATGAGGGAGATCTTACAAGAGTGAGCTGAATACCAATAGTTCCTAGGCCTAAGACAGATGTCTTTAAACTTTTTTGTGTGTCATGGTCCTTTTTAGTAATCTGGTTTTTAAATGTATAAAATAAAATACATAAAATAAGAAAGGAAACACAATATATTTGCGATTATATATTTCATAATTTATTTCATTAATATCACGTGTCATACATTTCCTTCCTTCTGTTATGAGGGAAATTGGGTGAGGGTTTGGGAAAGGGGTCCTTAGGAATTCCTCTTAAAAGAATTACACCCTCTTGCACACAAATCGAATTAGAATAAAATAATAGTTTATTGAGGGGCTAGGGAAAGGAAACCAAGAGAAAAGTCTTTGGACTTCTCATGGGGAGAAGGCATGGCACAGAGAAGGCATGGCTCTCAGAGATACCTTTCTCCCTGAGCAGGGGACAGGCAGATACTTTTATAGAGGATGGGTGATGGGGTGATCATCTGACTGTGGAAAGTTCCCTTATTTGGGGAGGACCATCATGGTGGCTGGGAGAAGTTGGGTGAGAAGTGGCTCTGGATCTCTCAAGCCATCTCTCTCCCCCTCATGCCACAAAGGCAGCAGCCACACCTAATCTTATCACCTCTAGGGGAGGGGGAGACTGGAATGAAGGGTGGTGGTCCTGGAGCTAGCTCAGTCCATATCCGGTGTAGGCTATCTTTTTAGGTGTTTCTCTCCTTTGGTTTAGTTTCTCAAGGAGAAGGTTCTTTTGATTTACCCCAGAAAACTTTTGAGGTACCCTGGGCCCATGACACCTCCTTCCTTCTGTCCTTCCTTCCATCCTTTCTCCCTCCCTTCCTCCCTCCCTCCCTTCCTTCCTTCCTTCCTCCCTCCCTCCCTCCCTCCCTCCCTTCCTTCCTTCCTTCCTTCCTTCCTTCCTTCCTTCCTTCCTTCCTTCCTTCCTTCCTTCCTTCCTTCCTTCCTTCCTTCCTTCCTTCCTTCCTTCCTCCCTCCCTCCCTCCCTCCCTCCCTCCCTCCCTCCTCCCTACCTTCCCTCCTTTCTTCCCTTCCCTCCTTTCCTTTCTCCTGTCACCTCTGGTACTACAGTGAAGGAAGAGGGTTGTGCCAACACTAAAACCAGCTAATTAAGATAAAACCAAAAAATACTGGTGCTGTCTGAACAGGGCCCTTAAGCAGCAACCAAATTCGGGGTCTTAAGCTATTCAGTTCCTTCCTGTTGTAGCCCCAGGGGAAGTAGGACTTTCACTACTTTGACCTTGTGCAAATTTGTCAACAGCTGTTAATTGATGTTAATGCAGACCAGTGTAACAATTGAGAGTCTCTTCTGGAGATTCTGAATGAAAGGGTTGAAATTATGAGTGCGTTGCTTCCTGGACCCCCTGCTTCTAAAATTCATAGAATAAAATCATAGAAATGAAGAGCCGGGTTGTCCTCAGAGATCAGTTTGGCCAGTCCTAAACTCCTCCTACAGAAGAGAAAATTAAGGCAAGGAGGGTTTAGAGAACCAGTTGATTTCAGATATCTTGAACAACAGGGTTCTTTTCACTAGTTTGATACCATATTTTAATGACATCTTGATTATAGAGTCAGCATGAGGAAAGACTTTTAAAAGTCTTATATAGTGTTGAGGTTGATTATGTGAATTAGTCATAGATCTAGAGCTGGAGAGAATTTTGGAATTCCATCTAGTTTGACCCCTCCTTCTCCTCCCCTTCCCCCCAATTCCACCTCTATTTTACAGTGGAAGAAACTGAGATCGGTAAGTTAGGTGATTTTCCCCAAGGTCACATGGGTAAAGCAGCCATCAGAGGTGAGATGTGAACCCAGGTATTTTGACTCTAGAGATAGCACTCATTCTATATGTTGCTCCTTGTATAAGGTATCATGATAAACTGTGAAAACTACCTGAAGTATTGCTATAGGTTTAAAGTCTCTGATGCTATCAGATTGTAAGGCAGAGCCTCAAGCCTGGAGTGATCTTGCAGCAGCAAAGGTTCATAGCATCATAGGTCTAGAACTAGGAAAGACCATAGAGGGCATACGACCCAAACCTTCCATATAGGTGGGGCAACTGACACACAGGGAGATTGACTTGCCTAAGATTGTATGGAGATATATGAATGGAGCTGAGGTTTGAACCTACATCCTTTGATTCCAGATCTAGTACTCTTTTCCCTTGGTGATGTCATCGGTCCTCTTCCAGAATAAAGGATGAACAACAACATTAACAGAGTGCAGTACCAACAATGTTTCACTTAGATTATACGTTCCTCGGCTGTTGTATGACACATAAGTCTTTCCACAACTCGTAAGAATTCTCAGAAAACATATGCTACATAATTAGTAATGGGGTATGGGATGCTTGCCCAAGATCACATACCTCTGAGCATCAGTTTCCCCATCTGTAAATGAAGATCATAATCCACTTAATAGGGTTGTCCTCCTTTAACATTATTATCATATTTATACATAATATATTACTAATATATTATTTACATTGTTATCATAAATTGACCTATTTCCATCGTATGTGGAGGGATATTAACCCACATGCCTCCTCAAAAATTTTCCTGACATAGCACTTGGACTTGGATTCCATATCTAATTTCTTTGTCTATTGCCTAAAATAGCCCTTTGGGAGGAGACTATCTCGATAATTTGGGATTAACAGGAGAATCACTCTGAGATCCAATATAACTTCTGTGGAATCATTTGAAAATGTTTCATTTTTACAAAAATTTGCTTTCAAGTATTGTTTTAGGAAAATGTGTACTTCATTAGTCTAAATATACCTGCATACCACCCAAATAAACATTCAATAAACATTTATGAAGTGTCTAGTATGCAGAAAGCACTGGGATGTTGACCAAGTAATTTTTGATGCATATTTGGAAAAGGACATCTTATTATTTTACTAAAACAGGGATATTAATATTAGTCACAAATTACTAATAAAGCAATTGTATGTCAAAAAACGAATGCAAAGTCTTCATATGATGACTGTGTGACCCTATTCTGCAAAAATCTGATGATAATTCCCTGAAAAAAATATGTACAGGATAGTTTCCCTTTATCTGAAATGAAGTTTTTTCTTCCATTTCACCAATACAGTTTTGTTTTTTGTTTTTTGTTTTTTTTAGTGAGGCAATTGGGGTTAAGTGACTTGCCCAGGGTCACACAGCTGGTAAGTGTTAAGTGTCTGAGTCCAGATTTGAACTCAGGTACTCCTGACTCCAGGGCCAGTGTTCTATCTACTGCGCCACCTAGCTGCCCCTCACCAATACAGTTTTGAGGGGATATTTACTTAGCTTATTTGCATCTGTTAGTCTTGGCTCCTTTCTGCCTTTTAAATAAAATGTTTTATTAAAATGAAAGAGATTTGTTGTTTGATCTGGGTGAGACCTGGATCTGGTTTTTGTATCTGAAAATAAAAGACTTCGTACTGAAATCCATTTTTCTCCCCACAGTCATTTTCCAAGACTTTGATTCACAATGTAATCTAAGCAAAATTGAAATCAATAATGGGAATAGAAAGTGTAAGTTAAATTGAGAGTACTTGTGTTGATTAGCTCACCTGTTTAGAGTATAGCCCTAATGAGATCAAGGGCATAGCTTAGAGTTATAATATAGATGTGCTAATTTCACATAAAAAATCATTATGCTCCCTCCAACCCCCTTACACCCCCTTCTAGGCATATCCTTGGCCGATTGTTCCATTTTCCTACTTCCCTGGCTAGAGTCTTTCCAAATCCACGGAGATCTTGTAAAACCATCTCATGGGGAGAATTCAGTAGAGCATAGAACTCGGAATCAGGAAGATCTGAGTTCAATTCCTGCCTCAGACACTTACTAGTGTTGTGCCCCTTGGCAAGTTACTTAACCTCTCAGTGCCTGAGTTTCCTCATTTGTAAAATGGGGATAATAATAGCATTACCTCTCAGGGTTGTTGTGAGAATCAAATGATATAATGTGTAAAGTACTTTGTAAACCTAGAAGTGCTGTATAGATGTTACCTATAATTCAAATGAAAGGTCTCAGAGGATACAGTGAGCTAAAATGGCTGCTTAACTCTTGTTTTTCTTTTGTGGGGCAATGAGGGTTAAGTGACTTGCCCAGAGTCACACAGCTAGTAAGTGTCATGTGTCTGAGGCTGGATTTGAACTCAGGTCCTCCTGAATCCAAGGCTGGTGCTTTATCCACGGTACCACCTAGCTGCCCCCCATGTTCTTTTGCTCACTTCCAGCTCACATCTTCCTGACTCTAGGCACAGCATTCCAGGCAAGTCATTTAACCTGTTTAATTTAGTTTCCTCATCTATAAAATGGGAATATGATACCAACTATCTCCCAGGGTTATTGTGAGGATCACATGAGATAATAATTGTAAAGTATTTAGCGCAGTGCCTCTCTGTACCTTGGAGTCAAAAGCATTTGGGTTGACTCTCCATTTGACTATGTTAGTGATACCTTGGATTTCTCCAGTAGATTTTTTCTTTGTCTTTCAAATATTCATGATTTCTCCTATCCTTTCCTCCTGTCTTTTGCCTTTCAAATATGAATCTGTAGGGAATTAACACCAAATATTCCGTTTTCCTATTATGGTAAAATGTATGGCCTAGGATACTCCAAACTTGTTAAATTATTCTCTTTTAGTCTCTTTCATAATTTGTAAAGTGAGTATAACATTGCTTTCGTTGCCTATCTTACATAGTTTTTAAAACATGCTTTATAAACCGTAGGTGAATAAATAAGTACCAATTTTATCTTAGAGCTCTGATTAGGTCTTACCTATTTGCCCATTTAATTATGACTTTCTAAATGGTTAAGAGGGAAGACAGTTAAATAACTTTTATTTATTCTGTTGGTTTATTAAGCATTCTGGCTGTCCATCAAGTCAATCATTCAATCAACAAATACCAAGTTTTTACTATATGCCACTGACTGAAATGTCTGACTTGTTAAAATTCAGGCATTTATAATAGCTTTGTAGTCATACATGTCTCAAATTTTATTTTCTAGGTTATTTTGATTAACGTTTAGACATTGCTCATATCCAGTGCATTCAAAATAAATACCCCTTTTAGTGCTGTTAAGTCACAAAGGTTTGGGGTTTTTGTTTGTTTGTTTGTTTAAATACATATTCTTTACTGCATAGAACTCTTGATTTATCAGCATTTGAATTTATATTCTTAAGCCAACATTGCAATTTTTGTTGTTTTGAGATGAGAAATTTCAAGGCATCATAGAATTTCCCCAGTAGATTTACTCTTTTTATTCTCTTTCAAATATTTATGTTATTTTTTCTTTCTGTTTCCCTTTTTGTCTCTTGCCCCTCAAATAGGAGTCTATAGGGAATTAATACCAAATACTGTTTTCTTCTTATAGCAATATTTATGCCCTGGGATGCTTGCTGCAGCTGTGTTAAGCCCCTGAATCATCCAGCTTGTAGCATGAGCACAAATCCTTTCTACTATATCTCTAGAAAACAACCAATCTGCCTTCACTTGAGGACCTCTAGTAACAAGGAATTTACTGCTACCATTTTTGGACAGCCCACTTGTAAAAGATGAGAAAGTTTGCCCTCTTACTGAACTGAAATCTCGTTTCTAGAACTTTTTCACCATCTCTCTCAAGGTACCATTGGTCCTAATTCTATTGCTTGGGATGAAACAGAATGAATTTAATTCCATCTTCAAATAACTTACAAAAGAGAGCAGCTAGGTGGCACAGTGGATAAAGCACCAGCCTTGGATTCAGGAGGACTTGAGTTCAAATCTGGCCTCAGACACTTGACATTTACTAGCTGTGTGACCCTGGGCAAGTCACTTAACCCTCATTGCCCCACAAAAACAAAAACCAAATCAAATAACTTAAAGCAACACGAATAAATGACATAGAGAGAGTCATCTGACATGTTCAATATACTTTTCTCCATATTGGTTCATGTAAAGGCTACAATCATACCCCCTTACCTCCCAAGTCTTTTCATCTCCAGACTAAACACCTGGGGTTCCCTCAACCAATCCTTACTGGGAATAATTTGTGTCATCCACCACTGGCTCCCATGGACACTCTCTACATACTCATTTTCCTTCCTAAAATGTGGTGCCTCAACCTGGATTTAGCATTCCAGATGTACTCTGACTAGAACTGAACAGAGTATTATGGGATGACCATCTTCCTTATTCTGACCGCCTTTTCTTTAATGTGACCTAAGATTTTATTAGCCTTTTTTTGACTGCCACATTAAAGTTTACTCATATTGAACTTGCAGAGAAGGATTCTCCAGCTTTTTTCCCATACATAATACCAGGGAAGTGTCCACCATGATTATCTTCTTGTTGTTCAGTCATTTCTGTTGTGTCACACTCTCTGTGACCCCATTTGGGGTTTTCTTGGCAAAGATACTGGAGTGGTTTGCCTTGTCCTTCTCCAGCTTATTTTAAGAATGAAGAACCAAGGCAAACATGTTTAAGTGACTTACCCAGGTTCACATAGAGAGTAAGTGTCTGAGGCCAGATTTGAATTCAGGAAGATGAGTCTTCCTGATTCCAAGCCTAGTGCTCCACCTGGCTGCCTATTTCATTTTAGATATTTGTGTTAAATTACATATACACATATATTTATGCATACATACACATGCACATTTATATCTATATATACATACATGTATATGAGTGTTTATGTATATGAGTGTTTATTTGTATGTATGAATATATGTACATATATGTGCATATATATCATCTATCAACCTGTCTATTATTGATCTATCATCTGTCTATTATCTATCATCTGTCTACCATCCATCCATCCATCTATTATCTTCTATCTATCTATCTATCTGTCTGTCTGTCTGTCTGTCTATCTATCTATCTATCTATCTATATGCATTCAAATAGATTTTGATCTCCTTGAGGACAGAGACTCTTTTACCTCTTTTTACATCCTTAGTACTTAGCAGAATGCCTGCCGCATAGTAGGTGCTTAATAAATAAATGTTTATTGACTGACTGAAATCTTTAATCCATTCAACAAACATTCATTAAGAACCTAGAGAGTGCAGAGAGTGCACTGTACTGGCTACCAGGAAAGACATGATCTCTTTCATGGGGATAAAGAATCTGGTAGGGAAGATGAGACTTAAACACGGACAACTATGCTACAGGTATTATGTGCTTAAGTACATTCTCTGGTTGCAAAAAAAAAAAAAATTCTGTGAAGTGTGAGGGGGAAGGGAGGGGAGACTCTTCTGGGCAGAGGTGATTAGGGAAAGCTTCTTGGAGGTGGTATCTTGAATTGGGCCTTAGAAGCTGAGGAAGAATTCAATAGACGGAGAGGAAAGATAATACAGGTGCATTGCAAGGGGTGCTTTGGCTGGTATGTTGAAAACATGGATGACAGGTATATGAATCTATGTGTTTGCCACATCAGCCAAAGCAGCCCTGTATTTTAGTCATGTTGTCAAATCTAAACCCAGGGTCTCTGTCCCAGTCTCCACTAAAAATTAAAATATAGTGAGCCAATCGGTCTGCTATTTGAATAAAGAGGAAGAGTGTGAGTTTGGGAAGGTAAGGTACATTATTCAGTGAATCAACATTTCCATTGTGATGGGGTATGACAGATTCATATAATATATTATTAAAAATAACAAAGAGTCAGTGTTTACAAAGTGCTTTAAGGCTTTTAACACTCAAAGAAACTTAAGGCAGGGGGAAGTTGAGTGACTTGTCCAAGGTCACACAGCTAGTAAGTGCCTGAAGCAGGATTAGCACACAGGTCTTCCTGACCCCAAATCAAACATTTGCTACATTATGCCACCTAAATGCCTTTTTAGTACAGCATTCTTCTACCACTTCTACATCCATAGCATTTTTTCCTAAAGAAGCTTATTTACCGTTAAGATTAAAATTTACCAATACAAAGTATGAAGCTGGGGCAGCTAGATGAAGCTGGGGCAGCTAGATGGCGCAGTGGATAGAGCACCGGCCCTGGAGTCAGGAGTACCTGAGTTCAAATCCTGCCTCAGACACTTGACACTTACTAGCTGTGTGACCCTGGGCAAGTCACTTAACCCCAATTGTCTCACTAAAAAACAAACCAAAAAAAAAAAAGTATGAAGCTGCCTTATGAAAGCACTTGAGTGGCTGGTGGTGATGGAATTGGAGTAAACCACCTTGTGACTCACTTCTCAGTTCCATTTCTGTTCACTTATGGGTCTAGTCCAATTTCTGTCCTGGGAGAAAACTGTATTCAATTATGGGAATTGGGAGAAAACTTGATTGCTTTGTTTGAACTTAGACCTGTGTGGCTGAGAAGCCAGACCACCTTTCCCTGCGGCTTAGAGACCCTTCACCAAGGACCTCGCTTATGCTGACCACAAACCCAGTCAGATCCAATGACTGATGCTAGGAGTTTTCTCACAATTATACATCTCAAGCAACCCATATGTCTTATATGAAAACTGGCCCCATACTGATTGATCAGTTATTGTCTCCATGTTCCTTTTTTTTTCTTTTGCAGGGTAATGAGGATTAAGTGGCTTGCCCAGGGTCACACAGCTAGTAAGTGTCAAGTGTCTGAGGCTAGATTTGAACTCAGGTCCTCCTGACTCCAGGGCCGGTGCTCTATCCACTTCGCCACCTAACTGCCCCCTCTCCATGTTCCTTTAATTGTTTATCAACACTTGAGGGGAGTAGGACTCATCTTTTTCTGCATACAGGGAATTGTACCGTTCACTCTCCCCCTCCTGACTTGGAAAGTGCCCTATTCTTTCCTATAATTAGAAATCAGGTTACCTAATGTTGTATCCTGGTTAATTGTTTCCTTTGAATTAATTGGTCTTATTTTCTTGTTTTTAATGTATAAAATATTTCCTTGTCTGTATTCAGGGACCATCCCAAAGCTGAGGAAGTGCCTAGTCCTGATTTGTTAGGCAATTGGCATCATTGCTTAATCAATCGATATTCTCAGAAACTTGAATCTTCGTTTCTTCAGTCATTTAATCTCTCACCTGCTACACTTAATAATAATATAAGATAATATATAAGATAATAGCATAGTATTTTATGGTATGGTATGGTATGGTATGGTATGGTATGGTATGGTATAATGCAATGTAACATAATGTACCATAATGTAATATAGGGGCAGCTAGATAGGGCCATAGTTCCCCTGGAGTCAGGAAGACTCGTCTTCTTGAGTTCAAATCTGGCCTCAGACGTTTACTAGCTGTGTGACCCTGGGCAAGTCACTTAACCCTGTTTGCCTCAGTTTCCTCATCTGTAAAATGAGTTAGAGAAGGAAATGGCAAACCACTCCAGTATCTTTGTCAAAAAACCCCAAATGACTGCAAACAACTGAACAACAAATTAATACCGCATAGTATCATGTAATACAATGTGAATCACAAACATTTTGTTTTTATGATTCTACCTTGCCATTGTCTCTTAGCATATTCCTTTCTTTTCTGTTTTTCTTGCTCTCTTGATTGACCCTTACTACTCTCATAGCAAAGAAATTACCTGAAAAATCTACTTTAAGCAATACAAATCAAGTAATGCGTCAAATGATACTTTGTCCTTGTTCTTTCTTCTCCTTTCATATAAACCTAATCGCTGATCCCTAAACTTAATAATAAAATCCTTTTGCTTTATTATGTCTTAGGTAGTTTCATCCCATGCTTGGTTGCCTGTGTCAGGCTCCTAGACTTCTACCAAAGATAGCAATCTGTTCTCTTCAAATCTTTGTCCCTCCAGTGTTTGTTTTTAGCAGGGAGATTTGTCACAAGGGGAAATTCTGATTTTTCAATCTGAAGTCAGCTAATATTTTACTTGGGATAATCTAACCTTTCTCATCTTAATGTAATTTGAGAATTAAAAAAATGTGTGTGTACATATGTACATACATATTATATTGTTGTTGTTATTGTTTGTCCTTCATTCTCGAAGAGGACCAAGACATAAAGGTGATATCATGACTCACAGGGAATTGGATTTAAATGAGGGAGGGCTGTGCAAGGTCACCAATCTTACTTTCCCCTCCAGAGCCATCTGGGTCCAGTGGCAAGATACATATCAGAACAACTGGAGATGGTCCCGGATACTTAAGGCAGTTGGGGTTAAGTGACTTGCCTAGGGTCACACAGCTAGTAAATGTCTGAGGTGAGAGTTGAATTCAGGTACTCTATCTACTGTGCCACATAGCAACCCAAAATGCATGTATATATACACAATAAAAATAATCTTCCAGAGCAAATATCAGCATAGGTGGCCCCAGATGATAATTGTAATTAAATGAAGAAGGAAATAAAAATCTTTATATCTAGTACCATTCAGGAAGGAGGGGAAATAAATTACTGAAGTTAAGGTTTATGTATTTATGTATCTTTCATTACCAAACAAACACAGAAAAATTTTTATATGTACAAATGGGTATACGCTTTATATATATATATGTGTGTGTGTATATGTATATATATTTACATATATGTATATGTGTATGTGTGTATGTATATGTGTATATATGTATATATACACAAGGCTGTGTAGTGTCACACACACAATGAAAATATTGACAAGAACATTTAGTTATACAAAAAAGGAAATTTTGAAATTTGTATTAAAAAAGTAAAATTTATGAAAAATTTTTTATCATTTTTTTAAAAGTCAGTTTAAATGTAATTATTTTGGGCTGGGCCTGAGACCAGTTTCTGAAACCCAACAGTTAGAAATCATTCAACAGTTAACAAAAGAGAATTGATTAGCAGAGAGAAGTCTATAAAGCCAGGGTAGGCATTGAGGACATTGTGAAATGATTCAGTGAGGGAGGGGGCTCCCTTACCAGAGCTGCCCATTATGAGCCACCATTCAAACATTACAGAGAACCTGGATTTTCTTCTCTCTCTCTCTCTCTCTCTCTCTCTCTCTCTCTCTCTCTCTCTCTCTTTTTTTTTCTTGGGGGGGGGCGGGGCAGGGCAATGAGGGTTAAGTAACTTGCCTAGGGTCACACAGCTAGTGTCAGGTGTTTGAGGCTGGATTTGAACTCAGGTCCTCCTGAATCCAGGACCGGTGCTTTATCTACTGAGCCATCTAGCTGCCCCAGCAGAACCTGGATTTTCTAATGGTTGTTTTGAACTAAGTAAGACAACTAGGAAATGATGCCAATTGCCCGAGTCTTTACAAGACTTGAGGCTGGTCTCGGTGGCTTTTAAGGAAAAATTAACTTCAATGGAAGAAGGGTTAGTGTATTACTCCTATCATGGCAATGTAATTAATTAATTAAAAAAAGAAACCACTTTAAAAGTGCAAATTGTGGACACTGAAATTTGAACACCATTTTAAAATGAAATGAAATTTCTAAAAGTTTAAAAAGTGAATTAAAAACCAAGATATTTAATTTTGCAAAGCACTTTAAATTCACTTTTTCAAAAAAAAATAATTTGTTTTTAAAGTTTAACTTTGTTTTCAAAGATTTTTTTTTCCTTTATTGATTGCCTAGATTGCAAATAAGTGTTAATATTGTGGTAGCATCGCAATTAGCACTTGGACCACAATATGGATGTGTTTTTTTGATATTTTCTGTTTCTTACATCACCATACTGATGCCTTGCCTTCCCCAAGAGCCATCCTTTATGAGAAATAATAATTTTTTAGAAAGGGGAAAAAGCCCAGCCCAGGACAACTTATCAAGACATTGAAAAAAATCTGCAACCCAGTACAATGAATAAGATTGGTCGACCACCCACCTGCAAGAAGGGGTAGGTTGGGGGTGTCTTCTCATGTTTCATCTTTCAAGTCCCACTTGATCTTTATAATTTTGTTACATTTAGTTCTTTTAAATTTTATTTTTAATTTATGGATTAAGCAAGCATTTGCATAATAATCCAATAAAAATGATTATACATGAAACTGCAAATCTACTACACACAACTTGCTATTCCTTTCAAATATACAGCAAAACTATAGTGTAAATTTCTTTTTTTGGGGGGGGTGTAATTTTTTTTCATTTACATTATAGTTACTACGTATAGTGTTTCCTTGTCTGTGCTAACCTTACTCTGCATCAGTTCACATAAATCTTTCCATGCCTTTCTGTATTCATTACACATTATATACACACACACACACACACACACACACACACACACACACACACACACATATATATATTTAAAAAGTAAAGGATATTGAAGCATTGCCTATCCATTCATTTGTAAAAGGAGAAGCAGAGTAAATTCTTATTTATTTGTTCATGGAATTGATTTCAAGTCAGGTTTCTTGACAAAAGGTGAACAATTGAGTTAACCCCCCTCCCCCTTCAAAAAATATGGTCTGAATTTTTAAAAAACTGACATAGCGGGGGCAGCTAGATGACGCAGTGGATAAAGCACCAGCCCTGGATTCAGGAGTACCTGATTTCAAATCCCACCTCAGACACTTAACACTTACTAGCTGTGTAACCCTGGGCAAGTCACTTAACTCTCATTGCCCTACAAAACAAAAACAACAACAACAACAACAAAACTAACATAGCTTCCCTATGACATAGAAAGTTATTGGTGGCTGCATGAACTTCATTCTAATAGGAGCAAAGAATAAGAATCAGAAAATCTTGGTTCTAGTTTATCCTCTGCCACCATTTTTAGTCATGGCTTTGGGCAAGTCACTTCATTTGGGAGCCTTGGCCTCCATCTCTTTAGCTACGAAATATGAAGGAATCATACTAGGGAATTTCTAAGTTCTTTCCATTATAAAATTCAGTGACTCAGACGATCTAATTAGATGCTGCTCCTTAAATGAAAGCATCAGGAAGTAGAGACCTCAGTAGTGCTAGCCTCTGTCTATGCTATAAAGAGAAAATCTTATTATTAGTATCAGTCTCCTATCCTACGAAAATAATTCCCATTTTAGTGTTTCTAGCTTGAAAGCTTGTGTGTGTGTGTGTGTGTGTGTGTGCGTGTGTATATGTGTGTGTGAAAGAGAACAAAGACAAAGATAACATTCAGTCGGCAATCTCTGTATAAGAAGAAAAAGTTATGGTATTAGCTGTTCTCTTTCAATGTACTGGAATCTTTTTGTTTTTCAGGGGTGCTTCCAATGACAGAATCAGTAATGGAGTCATGACATGCTTTGTGAGAGGTCTGAACAAGCACCCTTGTGTAATGGCCACTATGTCACTGTCTGAAATCTTACATAAACTATGTTGTAGAGAAATATGGTACAAGACGGATCTTTGAGGAGGAAAGCCTCCTATGTAAGGAAAAACATCTTCATATATTCAACAACCAGACATCTAATGGCAATAATTTTCCTTTAAAATAAAAATTTTTTTAGTTTTATATTTTATTTTAATATATTTTATTTTAAATATTTATTAATATTAATATCTTTTAAATTTATGTTAATACATTTAATTTTTATTTTATAATCCCCCATTCTCCTCTTGCATAAAACCATCACTTATAACAAAGAATAAAAAGGGGATTAAAATAAGTTTTACAAAACTAACCAATACATCAACCAAGTTTGATATTATATTTAGTATTCCTTACTCATAGATCCCTGGTTTTATAAAGGAGAGAGAGATGGTCATTGTCATATTTTTTCTTTGGGGTCAAGTTTGGTCATTGTGATTTCATGATATTCAGTTTTGATTGTATTGTTGCTCTTTCTTTCTTTCTTTCTTCCTGGTGAGGCAATTGGGGTTAAGTGACTTGCCAAGGGTCGCACAGCTAGTAAGTGTTAAGTGTATGAGGCCAGATTTGAACTCAGGTCCTCCTGACTGCAGGGCCAGTGCTCTATCCACTGTGGCACCTAGATGCCCCTAGAGTGCAAATTCAAAACCCCTCTAATATTGATTATTTTTACCTTATTTCTTCTTGGCAAATTTGCTGGTTGTTTGATGAAAGATCAGAGTTATTTTGATTTGCATGTCTTTTATTCTAGTATTTTGGATCCTTCTTTCATATGGTTGCTAATAGATTGAAATTCTTCATTTAAGAACTGTTTGTTTATATCCTTTGACTTTCCATCTCTTAGGGGTATGACTTTTGGTCTTATATATTTGTATTAACTCTCTGCATATTGACCATCAGACCCCTATTGAAGATATTTGATGCAAATTTTTTTTCAATTTTATATAATCGATATTGTTTATGTTATATCCTCTGATCCTTTTCATCTTCTGGTGGTACAAGAATTCTTTATCTGTGGCTATGGAAGGCACCTCCTTACCTAATCTTATAATTTGTTTAGGATATAAATTTATATCTAAGTCTTATATTAATTGAAGGTTGTTGTTGTATATGGTGTGATATGTTGATCTAAATCCAGTTTCTGCCAGACTCCTTTCTATCATTTTAGCAGTTTTTGTTAAGTAGTTCTTATACTCCAGTAGTTGTCCTTGGATATGGTGAACACTTTTTTTACTGTGTTCACTTTCTTGTGTTTTTATTTGCTTACTTATCTTCTTTTTTATTTTTAGACCTTTATCACATGGTTTTGATGATTTCTGTTTTATAATGTAATTGGAAATGTCATTCTTTTACCCTTCTTTCCTACTTTTTTTTCATTTCCTTTGAGATTGTTTATATTTTGTTCCTTTAAATGAATTCTGTTTTTACTTTTTCTAGTTCTATAAAAAACTCTTTAGTAATTTGATTGGTTTGGCAGTGTTTCCATAAATTAATTTAAGTAATAGTTTCAGTTTTTTAATAGCATAGTCCAACCATTTGCAATTAATATCACTCAGTTTGTTTGGATCTCTTCCTATAAAAAGTATTCTATACTTTTATTTATTTAATCTCTGTGTTTTTCTTGGTAAGTGGATTGGTAGATATTTATGCAATCTATAGTTATGTTGAAATACATTTTCAACATCTTTCTTCTGAATTTTGCTGGTAATATTCTGTAAGACATGATGTTTATGTGTTTCTTTCATATCCTGTTACTTTACTATAATTACCATTTCAGCTAATTTTTTATTTGACAGTCCTCAATTTCTTTTTCTTATTACCATAACTTATACTTCTAGAACTATAACACATCATAATCATGACTATGGAGATCTTTGTTTTATCTGTAGTCTTACTGGAAAGGCTTCTGGTGTATCTCCATTACAGTTTATGTGTACTCTTGGCTTTAGGTGCACACTATTTATTTAGTAGGGCTAAAAAGGACTATATGAAGATTAGTCCTTTTATTCCTATGATTTAAAACTTTTTAGCATTAGGGGAATTGCAATTTGTCAAAAGCTTTTCTAGCATCTATTTATATATTCATGATTTTTATTTTTTACCTTGTTAATATGTTCTATTTATCATTTTTTAACATTATACCAACTCTTCACTAATAGTATAAATGTAGGCTGGTCACATATTTTTATAGACTCTTTGCTAATATTTTATTTTCTATTTTTGCATTTATATTAATTAGAGATATTGAGACATAGCTTCTTTTCTCTAACTTTTCACTCCTTGGTTTAGATGTCAGGACTGTAACTGTCTCATGAAGGAGTAGATATCTCATGAAATCCTTATGAGATCTAACAAAAAAATAAATTGTAACTTGGTCATTAACACTCAGTGCTTCCTTTTGATGCTTGTATTAATTCCCAGACATTTACTTATTAATTCCTCAAATATTTATTAACTACCTACTATGTGCCATGCCCAATGCTAGGCATTGATGGAGGTATAGTTCTAGTATTTAAGGAACTTCTACTAGGGTTGATGAGAAACTGTTTTACAATAGGAGCAATTTTCTCACTGGGGTAGTACTTAATTTTCCACTAATTATCTAGTTCTTTTTAAACCTTGTCTCTATGATGATACCATGAAAGGTCTTCAAACCATCTTTTCCTTATCATGTCCTATTTCTTATCTTTCCTCTTCTAAGTCAGAAATTTAAAAAAATACAGTAAAAAGGTCATGCTGTCTCTTTCCCCTTGGTCTGAATAACATTTGCTTCTAAAACCATAATAATTTCCTTTTGATCAGAGGGAAAAAAAATCCTTAGCAACCAGAGCACTTTCCCCTACCTTCTTTTATGAATATTCAATTAACATAAAAATCACTTTGCTAAGCTCTTAGGTTTTTTCTGCTACTTAGTCCCACCCTTTTCTGAAGAGGTTAAACCTTAGAAAAGAGAGAGTGGGGAGGGATAGAGAAATAAGAAAAGAGAGGAGAGAGAAATATATTTATATGCAGTATTTATTAATGTAACTTGCATATGAATATAATTAATTATATTAAGTGTATATAATTATATATCAATATAATTAATGAATGTACTGCCAGCATGGAAGAGAGGTTGATGTTGATTTTAAGGCTAATGGCTGAAAGTGTTCTTTTAACACCCTTATAGCCTAACTGTAGGGCAGCTCAGTGGTACAGTGAATAGAATGCCAGGTCTGGAGTCAGGAAGACTTGAGTTCAAATCCACCCTCAGACACGACACTTACTAGTTATGTGGCCCTGGATAAGTCACTTAACCCTTTTGCCTCCGTTTCCTCATCTGTAAATTGAGCTGGAGAAGGACATGGCAAACCACTCCAGTATCTTTGAACACCCCAAATAGGGTCAGCAAGAGTCAGACATGACTGAAATGACCAAACAAACAAAAAAAAGCCTAACTGTCCTGTGTATGCTAATCATGCCCACACACTTGATGGCTCAGAGTAACATATAAAAGAATTCATACTATTTTCATGCGGAATAATAAGGAAACACTAAAGGAACAAGAGAGTGAGTTGTGATCAATTGTAGGAGGTGAATTTTGAGCTGCGTTTTGAAAGAATAGTTTATAATGAAAATCTCTACTTAGGTTTGCATTAGTGATTTAAGATTTACAGAATGCTTTCACTGGCATCTTTTTCATTTGATCCTCATAACAACCCAGTGAGAGAGGTAGTGAGCTTGGCATTCTCTTTGGTTTACAAATGAGGAAATTGAGATTCAAAGAAATGAAGGATTTGCCTACAGCTTGAACATGTCCAGACCAAGACTGAAAACCCAGATTTTAAAAAATGATTATTCCTTGTGTTTTCTGTTGCCCCACAGAGGAATTAAATTACTTTCTACTCCTGATAGTAACAACACTGAATAGTGTAATGTTATATAACAGTGTGTGTGTGTGTGTGTGTGTGTGTGTGTGTGTGTACACACACAATGGAAAGATTGTCTCTCCTCTCAGGTAGCTTACATTCCAATGGGGGAAGGCACACAAATGAGCACCTGATAAGGAGGGAACACAGGAGGGAAATGGTAACTAGGGTATGGAGAATGTGGGATGGCTGGTGTAGGCTCTTCTCTGAAATAAAGGTTCTGGGAAGAATTCTCCAGTGGAAGAAAAGGGCTTTGGGAGTGGGAGCAGAGGGCAAGAGAGGTACGGTGGTGCAATCTGGATGTGGTTCTTATGGGAGCTTTCCCCACAATGGAGGTTCTGGGAAAAAGCTCAACAGTGGAAATCTGAGCCCAGAGAATGAGATCAACACTTAATACTCCTTCCTATGGGCATTTTGGAGATCGATGGAGTTCTTTGTGTCTGTTTTCCCTTCCCTGACACAGGTTATAATGATCTTTCACACCTTCGTAAACGATCTTTATGACTTGCTATGGCAAAAAAAAAAAAAAACCCTTTAATTGATTCATGGCTAATCTTTATATTGGTTATAAGCTTTTCCAAATTCTTTAAATGTCATAGAAATAATAAAGTAAAAATAAAAAACAATCCCCCCACCCTCCAATATCAAATCTAGGAGGGCACCAATCAAAGTGTTTTATAAGTTCAAAGTATAATACCCAGGGCAGCTAAGTGGCAAAGTGGATAAAGCACCGGCCCTGGATTCAGGAGGTCCTCAGTTCAAATCTGGTTTCAGACACTTGACACTTACTAGCTGTGTGACCTTGGGCAAGTCACAACCCTCATTGCCTCCACAAAAAACAAAGTATAATACTGGGCCTTATATATGTTTGCAGTTCTAAGCAGAGTGTTTGTAGATATTTAATAAATATTTGTTGAATTTGAAGGTTAATCTTCTGGTAAAGCCTTCAAGACCCCAGGATTACAATGCTACCATGATGAAGCATCAGAAGAAGGCTGGTGGAGGGATAACAATAACAACAGTAAGAGTAGTTAGTCTGCCTAGGGTTCTTTAAGGTTTTCAGAGCACTTTGCAAATTTTATTTAATTTGATCCTCCCAACAACCAAAGGAAGTTGTTGTTTGTCCTTTGTTTTTGAAGGGGACCCAATGGCATTGGGAGTACTGTCTTTTCTTTTTTTTCTCTCTTCCTCCCCTCCCCCCAGGGCAATGAGGGTTAAGTGATTTGCCCAGGGTCACACAGCTCTTAAGTGTCAAGTGTCTGAGGCTGGATTTGAACTCAGGTCCTCCTGAATCCAGGACTGGTGCTTTATCCACTAGCTTCCCCCAAGGAGTACTGCCTTGACTTGCAAGTGAATTGGATTTAAGTGAGGCACAGTTGCACAGTTATCAGCCTTATGCTCTTGTCCAGTCATCAAAGTCCAGTGGCAGGACAAAAATCATAACGACTGATGATGGCCCGGGATGCAACAGGTGACATTGGCATCCTTGGCATTTAACCAAGTTCTTAGTGCTCCATAACACCTGCTTCAGCCACCTTTATGGCCATTGGAACAAACTGTTCTCACCTGCCCATTCCACTGGGGGACATACAACTTCAGTGCTTGGGATAGATGCCCTCCTAAATCAGCAACAGGTTTGAGGCCGATTGATTACCTTCAACCTGGTTTAGGCCCTGTGCTGAGATGGTTTACCTGGGTGTGGCTGCTGTGCATGCTACAGCTTCTTTGGAGCCACAGGTGAAAACTGAGTTCCAGTTGGACACCAAAGGATGAACAGTCCCAAGAGTCTCATCCTCCTCGAACAGCCTATACACCCCTCCCTAGGAAGAAGTTACCATTATTGTCCCCCTTTTGCAGATGAGAAAACTGAAGCAGAAAGAGATTAAGTGATTTGCTCACAGTAATACAACTAGTAAGTGTCTGAGGATGAATTTAAACTCAGGTCTTTCTGATTCCAAGACTAGTACTCTATGGACTATACTAAATAAAAATGCTGAAAAAGTTTGCATTTCCAACTTTATTTTTCTTTAATCTATTAGGGAGGATAAGATAATAAAGAGCGGTGTGCTTTGAAAAGACAAAAGCTATATAAACATAAGGTATTGGTTATTATCATTAGTAATAATAGCAATAATCATCTCTAAATAAGAACTTATTAAAAATGATGAATTATAGTTGACTGAATCATACCATGTCCTTATATTCTGAATGGAGAACTGGAATGAGATCATCCTTAGCAGAACATGCACAGTCATCAGATACCCAGACTGGCGACCTGCATGCGTATTTAAGATTTGTCCTGAATAGTATCATAGATTTTAGAGCTCAGAGGGGCTTCAGAGACCTTGAAATCAAACCCTCTAATTTTATATGAGAAAAGGAGGCTGTCAGAAGTTAAATGACTTGCCCAGGGGCAAACACCCTGTAATTGCCTGGAAGGGGTGTGGGACAAGTCAGGTTTTCTTGACTCCAAGTCTAGCACTCTATTTACCACCCTATCTGCCTGCTTCTATTTTTGATCCTCATTCCTCCAAGTATTTTTTAATTACCCCCTCCCAAATCCCCACATATAAATCTAATCCAGTTGAATAGAACTTTTAAAAAGTATCAAAACTGATGAGTATTCAGGATTTGATGGAATACTACAATGCTATAAGAAATGATGAATAGGATGATTTTAGAAAAACATGGAAAGACTTGCATGAAATAACAAAAAGTGAAATGAGCAGAACCAAGAGAACATTATATACAGTAATAGCAATATTGTTCAAAAAATAACTGTGAATGACCAGGTTATTCTGAGTATTATAAATAATCTACAAAGGAACTCTGAAGGAAGATCTTACCCATCTCCAGAGAAAGAACTGATAAATAGAAGTATCCATAGTATGTTTTACATATATATGTATATACGTGTATGTGTGTGTGTGTGTGTGTATGTGTATGGATGAAGTGGTGGCTTTTTCTAGTGCTGGGCAAGGACGGAAGTAGAGACAGTTCAGAACTTAAAATGTCACAAAAATAAATTACATTAATTTTTAAAAAATATGCAGGATTTTAGATTCTTTTTCTTCTCCCCTATTTTATTTGAAATTCATTCTAAGAGTTGAGTTTAGGAAGGAAAAAAATGAGAGGTTACTATTTATTGCTTTCCAAGTAATTTTTTTTTCAAAAATTTTTGAAGTTTGCTTGTTTTTGTTTCCTTTCAGGGTTTTTCTTTCTCTTCTTGTTAGTTGATGGTAGATTTGACTATAATAACATGTTTTAAACTTCACATTGTGAGTAGCTGCACTAGTTTGCAAAATAATAGCCTAGCTGAAAATTAAATTCCATTATCCTTATATAAAATAACATTTTCCTAACTTTCCCAATTCATTTGGAGCTTCCAGGCCTTCTAAGTCCTTGGCAATCATAGAAACTCTGAATGCTAGAAGGAAGCTTAGTTACATTTATAGCCTGTGTCATAATTTTCATGCCAGAGACGTAGGTAGTATGTGACATTTTATATCTATTTTAAACCACAAGTAAAGAATAAATGACTTATTACCAATTCTCCTAAGGGTAGTGGCCTTGAGTTATATTACTAGGCCCCCAGAGTTATCTTTATAAAGTCACGGTCCTTCTAGGAGAGAGTAGTCCTATTTCCCTGAACAAAACTAACTCATCATCTATAGGGCATATACATTTCTCCAATTTATCATGACATGTCCAGCACTTAGCATAGAAGCACACACAGAAATGATGTATATATATAATAAACACTTTTGATTATCTAACTAGTATATAGAATACAGATACAAATAGTTAAAGAACAGGCCCATTATCATATATACATTCAGCATTGTGGTATTATACCAGTTCTTAATGATGTGACATTACTAATGATGTGATACAGTCATGGTGTGCATAACCTTTAATTGGGACAGACATTAGATAATATAAACTCTTCCTATGTTGTTACTTCTTTTCTCTTTCAAGCGTTGACTTTTTATCGGAGAAAAATCCTACAAGTTGGCCTTTGGATCCATATAACTCCTCTTGTTTCTTTGAGCTGTTTTAATGTATCTGATTTTCTCTTTAATGATAATAATGCCTTTATTGTGAACCTCTTAGCATTTAGGAATGTTGGACTCTGGGTACCTCTGCCATTGTTAACATTATGGGAATCGTTGCTAATGCTATTAACATTTGAAAACCTGTCAGCTTTGTAGAAAGAATGAAACATTAGATCTTTATAAAACGGCTGAATATCATTTCTCCATAGTCTCCTGGAAAGCACATGACTCTTAGCGGAATTAGAATTGGGTGCACCTGGGATTTACCTGTTAAATGTTAGTGAAGGGCTGTTTGGGAATTTCTGCTTATTCATCACTGTTTTCTTTCATTAAACATTAAAAAAAAACATTTTTAAACCTTTTAAAAACCTTAAAAAAAAACCATTTAAACATCTTTTTAAAACATTAGTTAAATTTGTATGAAATGGTCCAAATGAGAGTGAAAAGGGAGGGACTTCTTTGGATTTCTCATATATAAAGACAAAAATCATCAGTTAATGGTTATTAGGTGTCTAAGTTGTGCTAAGCTCTCAAGATACAAAGATATGGGGCAGCTAAGTGGTGCAGTAGATAGAGCACCGGCCCTGGATTCAGGAGTACCTGAGTTCAAATCTGACCTCAGACACTTAACACTTACTAGCTGTGTGACCCTGGGCAAGTCACTTAACCCCAATTACCTGCCTAAAAACAAAATTTTTTTTTTAATTAAAAATCAAGATACAAAGATATAAAACAATACCTTCCCTCAAGGAGCTTATATTCTATTAGGGAAATAACATATACATTTATAAATAGACACAAAGTATATGCAAAGATAAATATAAATTTTAGGGGGGGAGATACGAGCAGCTGGGGGGTGGTGGTCAGGAAAGACCTCAAATAAGAAGTAACATTTGAACCAAGCTTTGAAGGATACCAGGTATTCTAAGAGGCTGAGTTGAGAAGGAAGGGCATTCCTGGTGTGGGAAGACAGTCTGGGCAAAGGCATAGAGACAACAGTTCCAATGTTTTATACCTATGCATATATACACACAAATACCCGGTCTCCCCCATTTCCTTTTTGGAATCCTACTTTTCTGTTGCGTGGTAGAAAGCAATAGCACCAGGACTTGCTAGTGTGCCCATATTGGTTTCAGTAAATGACTCACTGGTAATAATTCTGTGGTTATCAGAGTAAACACTTTTCACTTCTAGTGCTGCTTCTATTAGCTGGCTCTAATTTGGTGGGTCAAGAAACAAAAATATAATTTCTCATTAAATTTTGTGCTGTGGAGATGTTGACAATCACATGGTGGGGGAGGGGCCAGGATTTGCCAGAAGTCTTGATTTCCTTAAGAAGGGTAAAGTAGGAGCAGCTAGGTGGTGTAGTGGATAGAGCACTGGCCCGGGAGTCAAGAGTACCAGAGTTCAAATCTGACCTCAGACACTTAACATTTACTAGCTGTGTGACCCTGGGCAAGTCACTTAACCCCAATTGCCTTACTAAAAAAAAAAAAACAAACGGGGGGCAGCTGGGTGGTGCAGAGGATAAGGCACTGGCCCTGGATTCAGGAGGACCTGAGTTCAAGTCTGGCCTTAGACACATGACACTAGCTGTGTGACCCTGGGCAAGTCACTTGACCCTCATTGCCCTGCAAAAAGAAAACAAACAAACAAAAAATGAAGAAGGGTAAAGTAGATGAAGATGACAAATCTCAATCTAACTTTCATGTGTCATACAACAAGCAGACCCCTTCCCCAAGAGGGATCTTTAGAAGCTGTTGGTTAACAGTCATTTTTTTTAAGAACTTACTTGATAGAGCACTCTCCTCGGCATTATTAGGAGTACAGAAGAAATCAAAGAGAGGGCTCTTTGTTCTCAAGGAATTTGGTATGATACCATGGACATATATGGCATGGAAGATAAAACATGCAAGTTATAGGTACTGGTTTGGAATTTTTTATTAATTTACTAAGAACACATGGCAGCCCAGAAACAGGTAAACAAAAACAACCCAGCTCTCTGGGTAAAACCAAAAAAATGAAGTAGTATAGCTGTTTTCTGCCAGATTTTTTTTTTTGTTTCAATGTAATGTGATTAAACAACAACAACAATAATAAAAGCTAGCTTTCATATTCCACTTTAAGGTTTACAAAGCACATCAAAGACGTTATCCCATCTGATCTTCATAATGTTCATAATTTATAGTATATGTATAGGCTTCTGCCAGTCGAGGACGACCATGGATCAGCGCCTTGAAGAGCCACAGGCCACAGTGTGGCTGTGCAGTCCGATATGGGAGCCACAGCTCCTGCCTCAACGAGGACATCGGAAAACTGCGCTCTCTGTTGCCCATCGGTTCCTGCATCTCATTCATTTTTCTTCCTCCAGAGTTTGGAGGCCCATCTCAGCTGCGGGCAAGCTGCTCCTGAGTACTGCTACTATTATCATCTTCATTTTACAGATGAGGAAACTGAGGCAAGCAGAGGTTAAGTAACTTGCTCAGGGTCACACCACTTTTAAATGTCTAAGACAGGATTTGAAATCAGGTTTTCCTGAATCTAAGTCTAACATTCTATTCACTGTGTTACCTTGAGTAATTTTCCAGCTGTGTCTGACACTTCATGACTCCATTTGGAGTTTTCTTGGCAAAGATACTGGAGTGTTTTGCCATTTCCTTCTCTGGCTCATTTTACAGATGAGGAAACTGAGGCAAACAAGGGTTAAGTGACTTGCCCAGGGTCACACAACTAGTAAATGTCTCAGATCAGATTTGAACTCAGGTCTTCCTGACTCCAGGCCCATTACTCTATCCACTGAGCCACTTAGCTGCCATCTTTTTTGGGGGCGGGGCAATGGGGGGTAAGTGACTTGCCCAGAGTTACACAGCTAGTAAGTGTCAAGTGTCTGAGGCTGGCTTTGAACTCAGGTCCTCCTGAATCCAGGGCCAGTGCTCTATCCACTGTACCACCTAGCTGCCCCCTACTTAGCTGCCATCTTAAAGCAGAGTAGCATCGTACTTATGTGTGTTGTGGTTCCTCTAGTAAGGCAATGTATAATAGTGAGGATTGCCTGTAATGTACTGTTTTTTTATTGAAAGGCAAAAAGAATCAGCCCCATTTCCAAAACTATATCGAAGTTTGTAAAGAGAGAGAATTTTGTACAGTGAGAGCCATGCTCAAAGCTAGATTCAACTTTCACTTAGGCCACATAGAGTATATAACCCAGGTCAAGTCTCACCCTTTCTCCAGGAGCAGGTCTTTAGTACTATTCTTGCTACTTGCTTTAAACAACAACAAACTCACAAGTTTTAGAAGGTTTTCCTTTGTGAAAATGGGTACCTTGATTTGTTTGAGCCCCCTAATTATCCAGGTAACCAGAACAAGTGTATAAGGATTAGCTTCCTTAACTAACACACCAATAATCCTTTGCTTTACCTAGAGTAAACCTAGCTGGATCTTTAGTAACTCCAAAGCCAATCAAAGACTTACCTAATTGAAGGATATGTGACTATGCATATGGACCTTATCTTCAGCTACAATCCTTTTTCTTTTTGAGGAGACCTCCTCATCAAGGTCTGGAACTGAAAACACACACACACACACACACACACACACACACACCCCTCTGGGAGTGGACCTTTCTAAGCCCACCTTCCACTCAAATTCCTTACCCCGCTTTGTTTAAGCTGTATATGAACCCTAGCAGTCTATTTAGTGGTGTCCTATTTGGCAGTAGACTGGATAGCACCCATGATCATACTAGATTTTATTCCCTGCTTAATCTAAACTTTTTAAAAATTTTTAAAGGAATTGTATTTCTCTGATTTCCTTCCCTTTTAGGAAGAAGATTTAAATCTCAAGAACTGGACTTTGCATTCTCCAGAGATTTGGCCTTTGAATTCTCCAGTATTCCCCTTTGGGGAAAGAGAGATCTAGATTCTGTTTAAGAGAGTGTTTGCCTCAGTTTACACCTTCATTATCAGAACATTTTGCTTTTATCTTGTTTAGATTTTTTAAAATTCTACTCTTCACATTTTTTGTGTCCCCCCCCCTTAAAGTACAATATGCAAAAATCATCTCTCTTATTCATTTACTCATTACATATAATTTGTTATTCATTCACATATTCACTTATTTTGAATGCATTTCAGCATCTGCTAGGAGTTTTGAACAAACAAATGATCCACCATACTTGGACCAATTAAAACACTTAAAAATGTATGTAAAGTTTAGAATTTGAATTTGTGTGCTTACTAAACAAATAGAAGCCAAGTCTCATTGATTCTGCCTCCACCACAACCTACTTTAAGTTGATCCCTTTCTCTCTGTTCACCCTTGCATAACATAAAGGTTCATTTGTAAAATGTTGATAATGCCTTCGTCCTAATTTAAACTCTGATTACCTCTTTCCTGGCCCATTGCAGCAGACTCCAATGCCAAAACTCTTTGCTGTTGTTCAATACTTGCAGTCATGTCTGACTCTTAATGACCCCATTTGGGATTTTCTTGGCAAAGATACTGGAGCAGTATGCCATTTCCTTCTCCAGCTCATTTTACAGATGAAGAAACTGAGGCCAACAGGGTTAAGTGACTTGTCCAGGGTCACACAGCTAAGTAAGTTTGAGAGGCCAGATTTGAAGTCAGAAAGTTGTGTCTTCCAGACTCCAGGCCCACTACTCTAGCCACTGTACCACCTACATTCTGAACTCTCTGTGTGTCTTTAGGTATTTAACTTTCTTTTGTCTGGTTTGGATAAGAGGGATTTCCTGAAATCCTGTAACCTCCACCCCTTCCTTCCTATTTGTATTTTCACATGGGTGTCTTAAACATTTTTCACTTGTAACCCCTTTTTGCCCAAGAAATTTTTACACAATCTTTGGTATATACAAATATAAAATAGGTATATAACCTTTTACTGTTGTCAAATTTTTCACACCCCACATGTTCAATTACACAACTCCACATGGGGTCTCTACCCAGTTGAAGAAACTTTGCTCTAGGGGCAGCTAGGTGGCAAAGTGGATAGAGCACCAGCCCTGGAGTCAGGAGTACCTGAGTTCAAATCTGGCCTCAGACACTTGACATTTACTAGCTGTGTGATCTTGGACAAGTCACTTAACCCTAATTGCCTCACCAAAAATAAAGAAAAAGAAAAAAATAAACTTTTCTCTAAATGAAATACCAAGTTCTTCCCCCTTCCTTCTCATTTCTTCCCCTTATCTTTTCTCTCTCCCCTTAAAATTGGCCAAACAGAACCACACCTGCACTGTCTTATCTACATTCCTTTGTGACCCTTGTAGACTTCTGGATTCTGAAGGAACACCTGTCTCTTTACCCTTATTATAATGTAAACCTTTCATTTTTGTTTAGCTTCTTCCAAATGCTCAAATGTATTTGCCTTTCTATATTTCCTTTGACACCTTTGTTTGCATTTCAAAGCTTTATCTCAGCTCTGGTCTTTTCATCAGAAATGCCTGAAAGTCCTCTATCCCATAAAACATCAATTTTCCCCTGTAGGGTTTTGCTCAGTCTTGCAGAGTAATTATATATATATATATATATATATATATATATATATATATATATATATATATATATATATATATATATATATATATATGTGTGTGTGTGTGTGTGTGAGTGTATTCTTAATGCCTAGTACAGTGAGTAGCACATCTCTGCTTCTAAATAAATGGTTGGTGATGAATTCATTGTTTTAAAATGTTTTCTTTTTGCTTTTTAGTATAACATATTTCTAGATTTTCTCTTGTTTAAAATAGTCCTGTTACTTTTATTCTAGAATGTCTCTAGATAAATCCTGACTCTGGTTCCTTAGTATTTAAACTGTTTCTGGTTACATGCATTATTTTTTCTTTAACTCTGGATTTTGGCCATGACATTTCTGGTGCTCCCTCTCCCCCCAAAACCCCAACCCCCAGTTTGGTTTTTCTTTCAGGAGGTGAATGTAGTGAATTCATTCTACTATATTTTGCTCTCTTCTAATCAGTCTTTGCAGATTAAAAAAATATTTCTTGAAATATGCCATAATGGCTTTTTGTTTGATCACCGATGATTTCTATATGATCTCTCCTTGCTATTTTTCATGTCAGTTTTTGATAATAGACGCTTTATATTGTCTTCTTTTCCCCCCCAATCTTTTGAATTTCTTATAATATTTCTTGTTATTTCATGGAGTCAATGAGTTCTGTTATCTCCATTCCATTTTTCAGGGAACTCTACTACTCTGTTCAAACTATTCGCCTTTAAATTATAATTGTTATTGTTCAGTCTTTTCCAATTGCGTCTGACTTTTTGTGACCCCGTTTGGTGTTTTCTTGGCAGAGAAACTAAAGCGATTTGCCATTTTCTTCTCCAGCTCATTACAGATGTGGAAGCTGAGCCAACCAGGGTTAAGTGACTTGTCCAGGGTCACACAGCTAGTAAGTGTCTGAGGCCAGCTTTGAACTCAAGAAGACAAATCTTTGTGACCCCAGGCCTGGCATTCCATCTACCATGTTACCTAATTGCTCATTTGATAAATAACTATATTTAATTAAATTGTTAAATCCCCAATTTACAAAATTGCCCATGTATTTACAAAACACGGTTATCAAAATAATGTACTCTTGTGGAAAGAACACTGGAATTAGGGTTAATGAGAGCTGGGTTGGTATCTGAACTCTGCCATTAACTCATTATGTCTTCTTGGGCAGGCCAAGATTATTTTCCATGGGCCTCAGGTTTCTCATCTTGTAAAAGGAGAAGGTTGGAGTAGATGACTTACCTCCCAGGTCCCTTTTAGTTCTAATGACTCTCTGTCCTTGTATACCTATCATCAAACACAGTGCTTGGCCCATATTCAACTCTTGTCAGTTTCAGTAATTGGAAAACCACTTTGATCTTGGTATTAAAGATAAGCCCTGAAAGAGCAAAGTATGCTTAAATGTTCTACAAATAAATATTCCTTCTGTTCTAGTCATAAGACCTAAACGTTGACTGGTCAGCACAAAGGTATTTTACTAAGCCTAGAGGAACTTGGACCAACTAGGTGGTACAGTGGATAGAGTACTGGGCCTGGAGTCAGGAATGCTCATCTTCCTGAGTTCAAATTTGGCCTTGAACACTTACTAGCTGTGTGACCTTGGGTAAGTCACTTCACCCCATTTCCTCATCTATTAAATAAGCTAGAGAAGGAAAGGGCAGACCACTCCAGTGTCTTTGCCAAGGAAACCCCAAATGAGGTCACAAAGAGTCTGACAACTAAAACTACTGAACAATAACCAAAGGGAAATTCGAAATATTAAATCCTTGGTGAAGTTTCTGAGTTTTTCCAACCATATCAGAATTGAAGCACTGTTGTTCATGTAGTTCTGTCTGCATAGTGGGTATACATGAGCATCTTCTACAATGATGATGAATGAGTGTAATGGCTTTCCCCTACACTTCGTGATCATACAAAACTCCCCTGCTCTTTTTCCGTCTTTCCAGGAAAAATCAGGCAGTCAGTAAGTGCTGGGTACGATAAGAAGCTCACAATCTAATAGGGGAGACAACATGAAAAGACATAAAAATATGTATACAAACAAAATATATACACAAGAACACAAAATAGATAGAAGGACAGAACATATAGACAAAAATAGATGGAAGGTAATATCACTGAAGAACGTATAAGTAGCTGGGTTGGGAGGGCAGCTAGGTGTCACGGTGGATAAAGCACTGGCCCTGGATTCAGGATGACCTGAGTTCAAATCTGGCTTCAGACACTTGATACTTACTAGCTGTGTGACCCTGGGCAAGTCACTTAACCCTCATTGCCCCGAAAACAAAACAAAACAAAACAAACATGTAGCTAGGTGGGGGAAATGGGGTAAGGGGGGGTCAGAAAAAGAGGCAAACATTCATTCATACCACTATATACTATACTAAATATACTATATACTAATACCACTATATGCTAAGCACTCTACAAATTTCATCTGATCATAACAACCTTAGGAAAGAGGTACTATTATCATCTCCATTTAAACAATTAAGGAAAGTGAGGCACCAGAAGGTAAAAGACTTGCTCAAGCTCACACAGCTAATAACTGACAAAGACTAGATTTGAACTCAGATCTTCCTGACTTCAGGACCAGGGCTCTATGCACTATGGCGCCACCTAGCTGCCTCTCTGGGCTTCAAAATAGCCCCTAGGCTTGTTGCTGAAGGTGAGATTTGAGCTAAATTTGGAAAAAGAAAGGGGAAAAAAAGTAAAAATTCTCTTTTGGGGTAAAAACAATTACCTGTAAAGGCTTCAATTAGTAGAATGGAGTTCATTTGGGAGACTTGAAAATGGAAAGCAGAAAGTAAATTCTAAGATGTTGGAGGAAATAATAATAATTCAACTGAAACCTGTAGAAAACTGAAAACAAAGAGGTATGTATTTGCAAATGGGATGGATGTCAGTTATGTCAATATAATCACTGTGATTAAGGATACTTTGCCCTCTGAAGCTCCTGTATTATCATTTGATAACACAGAATCATCATTTATACAGGCATATAATTATTCAGTAGAGTCAGAGGGATGAGACATAATAGCATTAAATTTTTAAATAGAGCTGCATTAAAACATGAACTTTGACTTCAATCTTCTTCCAGAATGAATCTGTGAACCACAGATACTTATTAAGCACCTACTATGTGCCAGATGTGTAGCTAACTGGTGCAGTGGATAAAGCACTAGGCTGGAGTCTGGAAGACCTGATCAATTTGGCAGGAGTATAGGTCATATGAAGGGGATTAGCATGAAACAGAGCCATAGGGGTAGGTTGGAACTTAATCTGTGGGAGATCTCAAATGCCAGCATCCCGAGTTTCATCCTGAGTTTGCATTCTATTTTTGTAGGCAATAGGGAGCCATTAAAGTGTTTGAGCAGGGGAGTATCCTACCTGTGCACCAGGAAGATTGATTTGGCAGGTGAATAGATTGGCAAGGAGAGAACATTAGGAAGCAAAAATTGTACCATCCCAAAAGCATGCATTTATTATACTGCCTAACTGCTGCCAGGCCAAGATGATATTTTAGATATGTTAAACCAAGTCTGTTCTAAGGTTTGTATGCAGGCCAATATTTCCAGTGATTTTATTTTTTATTTAGACAGAAGCAGGAATTATCAGTTGCTCATTTAAAGTCCATTCTTTCATATTTTCCACTGAAAGAGTTTTCTGAATCAATAACACCTATTACAGAAAGATATTTTCCCATGATGCTTGCCCCCTCCCCAACCCCCCCAGTAGCATGATGTTGTTAATTATTGTATGGCAATCATTTTTACACTTAGACACTTTAAAAAAATTATTTAGTATTTTATTTTTCCCAAATTACATGTAAAAACAATTTTTAACATCTATTTTTAAACCTTTGAGTTACACATTCTCTCCCTTTCTCTCTTACCCACCTTGAGAAGGCAAGGAATTTGATATAGGTTAAACATGTCATACAAAACATTTCCATATTGGTCATATTGTGAATGAAAACAGACAAAAAACTCAAGAAAAATTAAGTTAGAATATGCTTCAGTCTGTATTCAGACACCATGAGTTCTTTCTCTGGGGATGAAAAGCATTTTTCATTATAAATCCTTCAGAGTTGTCTTGGATCATTGAGTTGTTGAGAATAGCCAAGTCATTCACCATTGATCATCTTAAAATATTGCTGTTACTTTGTACACAGTACATTTCACAGTTCATGTAAGTCTTTCCAGGTTCTTCTGACAGCATCCTGTTCATCATTTCTTATAGCACAATAGTATTCCTTCATAATCACATACCATAGTATATTCAGCCACTCCCCAGCTGATGGGCATCCCCTCAGTTTCAAATTCTTTGCCACCAGAAAAGAGCTTCTTTAAATATTTTTGTACCTATAGGCCCTTTTCCTTTTTGTTTTTTATCTCTTTTTGGATACTGACCTAATACTGGCATTGCTAGATCAAAGAGTATGCCCTTCGGGCATAGTTTCAAATTGTACTAGAGAATGGTTGAATCTGTTTACAACTCCACCAACAGTGCATTAATGTCTCATTTTTCATACATCTGCAATATTTGTAATTTTCCTTTTCTGTTCTATTAGCCAATGCAATAGATATGAGGTAGTACCCCAGAATTGTTTTGATTCGCATCTCTATAATAAATAGTGAATTAGAACATTTTTTCATAGGGCTATAGATAGCTTTGATTACTTAATCTGAAAACCATTCATATCTTTTGATCATTTATCAATTGGGAAATGGCTCTTATTTTTATAAATTTGATTCAGTTCTCTATATGTTTGAGAATGGAGGCCTTTATCAGAGAAACATGCTTCAAAATGTTTTTCACAGTTATTATTGATAACTTAATTCCCTCCATCATATTCCCCCCACTCTCCTTTCACCTTGTCCCTCCTCAAAACTGTTTTGCTTCTGACCTCCCCCAAACTGCCCTCCCTTCTATCACCAACCCTATCATTAACTGCCTCAGTGCCAGCAGAAAGACCCCTATAATCTACTTTTGACCAAATCAGTCACTGTTACTGCTGACTCAGTAGTTCCAAGGCCTGCTTCTGGTTTGCTTGGGCCTGGCCTGCACTGGTGAGGTCTGTGTTGGACTGGGCTCCACTCTCACTCCAGTACAACAGACCTTTCCTTCCAACATTCTAAGTTTTCTTTGGCTGGAAAATTATTTTACCCTGTCCTTTTGTGGGTTATGCTGCTCCAAGAATTGTTTCATGGCATTATTTAAAGGTATTTGGAAAGGTTTGGGGGAGAGCTCAGGAGAGTCACTGTCTTTCCTCTGCCATCTTGGCTCTGCCCCTGCCACTTGTTGTTTTTGGGTTTTTTTTATTATTTTTTGAAGTTTAATGGAGTCATTAGCTTTCAGTTGTGCAATTCTAATTTTTAATTTTTTTTTTTTTTTGCAGGGCAGTGAGGGTTAAGTGACTTGCCCAGGGTCACACAGCCAGTAAGGGTCAAATGGCTGAGGCCAGATTTGAACTCAGGTCCTCCTGAATGCAGGGCTGGTGCTTTATCCACTGCGCCACCTAGCTGTCTCTGCCACTTTTTTTTTTAATATCACTTCAATAGAGAGTATTTACCCATTTTTTGTACCTGCTGCTCCCTTTTCCTGTAGTGACAAGAGGTTCTAATGTAGTCATCTAGATCTTTTTCACCCAGCCATCAGTCTTCATGTTAGAACTTAATATCTTTATGAGTTTAGTTCTTCTTGATCTCAAAGGCTTTCAGGCCCTATCAGAAATGCAGAAATATTGATTCATTGGGGACTCTGGTTAATTGGAAGTATAGAAAATTCAGAGTCAACAATCAAAATGAGGTATTTTAAATTTCGATTTTGATGTGTACAGAGAGCTCCCACCATCCATGCAATCTATAGTACAATGTAAAAAAAAATGTGTGTGTTTTTGGAGCATTGTCATGAATTTGAAATTAAGATTGATAATGGGTCAAATCTAAATTATTTTACTGTGTAGGCTTTACAATTCTAGTATATAGTATTGAAGTTTTAGGATTGCAGTGATATATATGTGTGTGTGTATATATATATATATATACACATTTGTATATTCATACATATTTTCAGGCACAGTTTAATATTGGCAATTTTAATGGATTTCCATTCTTAATTGATAAATTCAGGATTGTAAGTGAAGTTATAGTATTAGAAAACTAGAAGTTTTATGAGTCTAATTAGTGTTTTCTTGTCATCTTAAAGTCTTAAGTAAATGCTGACCAATGCAGGATTGCCTTAGCATCTTTCCCACACAGGTATATGCTGTTGTGTTCAGTCATTTTAGCTTTGTCCTACTATTCATGATGCTATTTAGGAATTTCTTGGCAAAGATGCTGGAGTAGTTTGTCATTTCTTTCTCCAGCTCATTTTACATATGAGGAAACTGAGGTAAACAGGGTGAAGTCACCTGCCCAGGGTCACACAGATAGCATCTGAGACCAAATTTGAACTCATGAAGGTGAGTCTTTCTGACTCCAGGCTTGGCACTCTATCCACTGTGCCACCTAATTTTAGCGAATTTTAAGTTTTAGTAACAGTTAACTTAAATCTATGGTTTACAGTAATGTCAACAATAGTACAGATGTACCTGCACTGAGGAGAACATATCCATACTGGATATCCCAAAAATCTTAGTGTAATTTTAAGTTTTAGTAACTTTGAATAACTAAACTCTAGTAACTTTTAGTAACTAACTTTAGTAGCTTTTAACAACTAAATACTCGGTGTAGGTACTTTTGTGCTATTGTTGACATTATAGTAAACCACAGAATTAGTTTAATTAGGGCAAGAAAAGGAAAGAAATGCTTCTTTTAAAAATTAAATAGAGGAGCAGCTAGATGACACAGTGGATAGAGCACCAGCCCTGGATTCAGGAGGACCTGAGTTCAAATCCGGCCTTAGACACTTGACAGTTACTAGCTGTGTGACCCTGGGCAAGTCATTTAACCCCCATTGCCCCATAAATGAAACAAACAAAAAACAAACAAAAAACACCAAAAAATTAAATAGAAAAAGAGTAATTGCTCACAGAAAACTTTAAATAGAATATAATAGTCACAGTTCTATAGCACTTTTAGATTTGTTAAAGTACTTCATATATCTTTTACCACTGATTCTTCACAGCACCTTTGTGACATAAGTACTATCATTATTTTCTTTTGTATAGATGAGGAAATTAAGTCTCAGATAGGTTAAATGACTTGGTAGGTTAAGGTCACTCAGCTAACAAATGTCTGAGGCAGGATTTTGACTCAAGATTTTTGTTTTGTTTTGGCGGGGCAATGAGGGTTAAGTGACTTGCCCAAGGTCACACAGCAAGTAAGTGTCAAATGTGTGAGGCTGGATTTGAACTCAGGTCCTCCTGAATCCAGGGGCAGTGCTTTATCCACTGCACCACCTAGCTGGCCCCTGGACCCAAGACTTTGAATTCAAGTCTAGCACTCTATCCCCATATGTCACATTGCCTCTCATGAAAAAAAAAAATGGCATCGATGTTGTTGTGTTTTTCCCCCCAGAACAGTTCCTAATTTGGCTCACTAATTTGACTCAGTACAATCACTAATTACTTGTGGTGTTTGTTAATGAAGGCTTAGAGCCACCTGCCTAAACCATAATCAACACAGTCTAACTTTGTTAGTCTGCAGTGTGAAGAGCAATCGAAGCCAATTCATCCATCTGTGAAATATTTTGAGGTTGACCCTTTCTTGTATATAAGACTCTGGGCTAAAAAGAGAGTATGACAGTTTTTAGAGTTTGATAATGTTTGCTTACTGAGCGTGAAATGAAATTTAACTGTGGCATGTCTGCATTTGTAAATTTATTGTGGTTGTTTACACTTTTTGTGAAAAGACATGGTGGGCTGTCATTCTCGAATCCCAGAACAGACTGGGCTGGGATGGACCTCGAGAACTGAGTTTATTTCTTTCAGTTAACAAAATTTTTTTTCCATGTTTCTTTTCTGCATACAACTTAGTAGAATCAATAGTATGTGTAGAATAAGCTTACTAAAGAAAGAAAAGGGCAACATTTTTGAAAGATTGCCCAGATGAAACATTAATAATTCCATTTGAATTCTGTAGCAGCTTGATAATGTATGGTGTAATCAGTTTACCCACTCGTTGATTACATTTAAAGGTGTCTTGTTTCTTAGCAGGCAGAGAATTCTAGCAGAATAGTTTTGGAAGTACCTACTAGCTAGCTCATTGATGTTAGGGGGGTTTGGGGGGTGTTTTTTCTTTTTTTGAAGTTCTGCACACTAATATGATGTACAAGATAATACTGACTATGATACCATTATTAGGCTATTATGTGGTTCCATTAAGCCTCACTTATATTTGGAACTGTGATCTTTACTGAAAGAGTCTTCCCAGGGAACATTTTCTCTTCCTGACTGTTCTTTTGGTCCACAAGAGAACAATTATTTAAAATAGTACCCATTTCTCTTGAAAAAAATTTTTTTGATGTTTATTTCAGAAAGTTCCTTTTTTCCATATTGTGTGATTATGGGAAAGCTTTCTTGATATTTACAATGTCTTTCATAGTCTCATCTTTCCACATAAGTTGTGATGACTAATTGAATGTTGTAATTTAACTTTTACTTCTTTGGGTTTCTTATGGATGCTCCACTTCATGATTCATTTTCCCTATCTTCTTGGCTTATAATTCTGTAATCTTTATTCTATAGCTTCTGTTTTGGGTACCATTTATAGTACAACATACTGAAGTTAACATATTTCAGAGGACAGGCAAATTTCACTTGTTTAGAAACTCTTTACCAACTTTGGATTATCTGAATTAATTACTTCTGAATCCCTACCTAATTGATTAAAAAAGATGAACCTTCATTTCCCATTAGCTTTCCCTTCTTTTTCAGTCTTATATTCAAATTCCCACATTAGAAATGTCTTCCCCTCCACTACCACCAAGAAAAAAAAAGAGAGAGGGAGGGAGGGAGGGAGAAAGAGAGAGAGAGAAAGAGAGAGGGGGGAAGGAAAAGATGGAAGGAATAAGGAAGAAAGGAAGAAAATTGAAAAGAAAATATGCTTCATTTGGTACTCTGAGTCCATCAGCTTTCTATCTGAAGGTAGATAGCATATTTCAACATGAGTCCTTAAGACTGTGGTTAGTCATTTTATTGATCAGTTACTAAGTTTTTCAAAGTTTATTATCTTGACAATTTTACTGTTATTGTAAAAATTTTCCTGATTCTGCTCACTATGCTTTGCATCAGTTCACAAAAGTCCTCCTAGTTTTTTTTTTCTGAAAACACCCCCTATATTTCTTACAGCACAATAGTATTCTATCTCATTCATATACTGGATCTTGTTCTGCCATTCCCCAATTGATGGGCATACACTGAATTTCTAGTTCTTGTCACCACAAAAATAACTGCAATAAATATTTTTGTATGTATTACATCCTTCTATTTCTTCGATCTCATTTGGGGTAGACCTAGTAGTGGTATTACCATGTCAAAGGGTATGCACCACTTTATAGTGTTCTAGTCATTGTTCCAAATTGCTCATCAGAATGGTTGGACTCTTTTATAGCTCCATCAACAGTGCCTGGTGGTGTACCTGCTTTCCTCACAGCCTCTCCAGCATTTGTCATTTTCCTTTTTTGTTATGTTAGCCAATATGATGGGTATGAAGTGGTACCTCAGAGTTATTTTAATTTGCATTTCTGTAATATTAGTGATTTAGAGTGGTTTTTTTCACTTGATTATGGATACCCTTGGATCTCTTTCTCTGAAAAGTTTTGCCCCATTATCAACTAGGGAATGAGTCTTTTTCTTATAAATTTGACTCAATTCCCTATATATTTTAGAAAATGAGATCTTTATCAGAGAAACTTGCTGCAAAGTTTTATTCTCAGTTTCTTGTTTTTCCTCTGAATTTCAGATTCATTGGTTTTGCTTGTTCAAAGCCTTTTTAAATTATGTAATCAAAATGATTCATTTTACCTCCTGCGAATTTCTCTATCTTTTGTTTGGTCATGTACTTTCCCCCTAGTCATAGATCTGGTAGGTAATTATTTTCATGCTTCCTCTCTCCTTTTTGGTCATGCACTTCCCCCCTTGTCATAGATATGGTAGGTAATTTCTTTCATGTTTCCCTAATTTGCTTATGATGTCACCCTTTATATCTAAATCACGTACCAATTTTGAGCTTATCTTAGAATATGTTGTGAGATGTTGGTCTATACCTATTTTCTGCCAAACTACTTTCCAGTTTTCCCAACAATTTTTGTTGAATAGTGAGTTTTTACCCCAAATAGCTGGGATCTTTGGGTTTATCAAGCACTGGGCTAATGTGCTCATTTGATTCTATATATTGTGTATCTGATCTGTTCCATATTCCACATCTCTTATTTGTTAGCTAATACCAAATTATTTTGTGATTATAGTTTTGTGGTATAGTTTGAGATTGGATACTGTGAGCCTCCCTTCCCACTATTTTCACTGATTCCCTTGACCTTTTGCTTCTCCAGATGAATTTTGTGATTGTTATTATTATTGTTTTGCTTTATAAAGTAATTCCTTGATACTTTGATTTCCATGGCACTGAATAAACAAATTAAATATTTTGTTATTATATTGGCTTGCCTTTTGTTGTCTAGTCATTTAGTTGTATCGGACTCTGTGACTCTGTGGATCACACTGTCCATTGGGTTTTCTTGGCCAAGATACTGGACTGCCATTTCTTTTGCTGAGTAATTAACATTTCTCCAATTATTTATATCTATATTTGTGTGAAGAGTGTTTTGTAATTATGTTCATACAGTTCCTATGTGTGTCTTGGCATGTTGAGTCCCCAGAATTTTATACTGGCTATAGTTATTTCTTTTTACACCTGCTTCTTCTGGCTTTTGTTGGTAATACATAGAATTACTGATGATTTGAGTGGGTTTTCTTTATATCCTGTAATTTTGCTCATGTTACTAATTATTTCAATTAGTTTTTGTGGTTGTTGTTGACTTTCTAGGGTTCTTTAAGTAAACCATGATATCATCTGCAAAGAGTGATGATTTTATTTCCTCTTTGCCTGTGTTTATTCTTTTAATTTATTTTTCTTGTTTTATTGCTATAGTTAGCAATTCTAATACAGTACTGAATGGTGATTGTGATCATGGACATTCTTCCTTCACCCCTGATCTTATTGGAAAGGCTTCTACCTATCTTGACTTAGCTTGCTCTTGGTTTCAGATCAATATTACTTATCATTTTAAGGAAAGTTCCACTAATCCCTGTCAATGAAGTCTTGGAGTCACCTGCCTAAACCCTAATCACCACAGTCTAACTTTGTTAGTCTGCAATGTGAAGAGTGCTTTCTAGTGTTTGCTGTTTTGTTTTTTTTTTTTTAAACAGGAATGTGTGTTGTATTTTGTCAAAAAAAATTTCTGCATCTATTGAAATAACTATATAATTTTTTTGGTTTGGTTATTAATATAGCAAATTATGTTTATATTTTTCCTAATGTTGAACCAACCTGGTCAACTTTCTAAATTGTGGATAAATTACCAATCTGCATTGGTGGAGGAAATTTCCACACAATAAATTCTCTTTTTCTCTAGGACCAAAAAAACCCAACTTATGTTTCTCTAAAACCTTAAGGTTTATGTAATATGTATGAAATAGGTAATGCATATATCTCTATTTTACAAATGAAGAAACTTAGATTCAGGGAGATTAAGTGCTTTAATAACCTTCACACCATAAGTAACAGAATCCCCCAGGATCCAGTCCCAGGAGATCTGTCTCCCACTCCAATGGTCCTTTCACTATGTCAGAATGCTTTGATTCGAGGATCAAAAGCAGAGATGACTGAATATATCCCTCCACAGCCAAAATTGCTTAATTCATTGGTGGGATCTGTGCCAGGACCTTCTCCTTAGTCAGAGAGGTTTTTTTTGTTTTTTTGTTTTTTGTTTTTTGCAGGACAATAAGGGTTAAGTGACTTGCCCAGGGTCACACAGCTAGTAAGTGTCAAGTGTCTGAGGCCATATGTGGTAATTTGATCGTTGACAATGCTATGCTAAGGTTTAGTAAAAATGCAGCAATTCAAACAGTTAAAGAAGAGAATCCAGACCTGAGTCCAGAATCCAGTTTCCTCCTGATGACATCTTACCACTTCAAGAAGACAAAGAGATCTCAGAGACTTTATATGAACTGTTTTGTTTTGTTAGTTTTTACTATCTCCTTTGTGTTATTATACACCATCTGTAACATGTACTCTCTGCAGAGGCTCTTCCTTTGCAAGACTAATGTCAAAGCGTCGGTTCATGAGGACAAAAAATCGCCCCTCTGGACAAAACTTTCCTCTCTTCCTTTTCTATATTGTTGTTCACATATTATTACTTAGCAATAGTTATTATATATTTTTTTACTGTTCCATCAAGGAAACATTTTGTTTCTTGAGGATCCAAAAGGGGGAATGTGGTAAAAAGTTTTTTAACAGTCGGTTAGTGAATATGGAAAGACACCAGTTTTTAAAGGACCAGTTTTTAAAGGACCACCCTTTCCGGGAGGAGACTGACGGCCGCGCATGGGCTATGCACACCAGCCCGGCTGCTAAGCGCTCCACTTCCGGGGTGTGAGCTTAAAAGGCAAGGAGAAATTATGTAAAGTATATAAAGCATCCAAAGTATACTCAGTATATAAAGTTCACACTCCCATTTTCATTTTTCTCCCTTTCAAATAAGAAATGAACTTTGGAGACAATCTCCAGTTAACCTCTTCTCATAAAACCTTCTTCAGACAAAGTAATGGAGGTGAGAGGTTGAGATTTAAGGATACTTCATCACACATTCCATTCTTTTCTAAGAGAATTTTAAATTCTCTCTACCTGAGGTTAGTAGACTTCCTGTTGTGGAATAATTAGTTGAGATAGTGAAATTTAAATAGCCATATTTCTGTATTTTTATTTCTCTGTGTTGCCAAGAATTGACCATTAGTGAATGGTGGCACACACAAAAATACCATTCTCTGCTTAGTAGGTAGGTAGGTCATTCGAAGTTTATTGTAATTAGCTATGTGGCTAGAGGAAGCAATCTTCTTATAGGAAATTAATCCTTAGACAGTAATAGGCCCTGTTGTACATATTTATATATAGCATATGTACTGGGGGCTATGTTAGAGGTGGGAAGCAAGCTGGCTAATTTAACAAGATAAGAATCAAGAAGAAGGGAGGGGTTTCAATGATACATTTAGCACTCATGGGATGGAAAGATCTGAGAAGGGGGAGAGGTTGTGGGTGGGGGGAGCAAAGGAGGAGGAGAAGGAGAGGGATTTGGGACAAAATATACAACATAGCTGACCAGCTGTGTAGAAGAATGGATATAGCATTGGGCCTGGAATCAGTAAGAACTGAGTTCAAATCTGGCTTCTGCCATGTACTAGCTGTGTAACCCTGGGCAAGTCACTTAACCCTGTTTGCCTCAGTTTCCTCATCTGTAGGAACTGGACAAGAAAATGGCAAACTGCTCTAGTATCTTTGCCAAGAAAACCAAATGTGGCCATGAAGAGTTGCACATGACTAAACAATTGAGCAACAACAAAAAAACAACATAGTAGTCAGGTAAGATAAAGAAGAGGTATCTGATTGTTTACATGGTAGCATATGGGAGAAGAGAGAGTTAAAGACAGTTATTCATGCCCAGGTAATGTAGGATTCTCTTTCTTGGCAGGATGTATCTGGGAGACTAGGAAGAGACTTTCAGTGACCTCGAGTCCATGGCTATCTGAGAAAACCACCTCTAGGTTTGCAGTGTTAGCACATTAGACTGGTTTCCTTTTCATCTGGATAAGATAGTTTAAATAATAAAACAGGTCCTCCTGTTTCTTGCAAAGAGAAACACCTTGTGTATTGGGCAGCAGATTAGGCTAAGAAACAGCATATAGCATAGATACCCCAAGTTTCTATTCAATTAAGCAGGTAAGGCAGGTGCAAGTTTGTATTTATTATACTACAAGAGATTGGGAACTGGGCTCTAAGACTCTTTTAGTACATCGTTGTTTTCTCAGGTAGATTTTAACTTACTTATAGCTAAGGAAAGGGAATAATGAGAAAAATAAAAGTGATTGTTTTTAGTCCCTTAGGAAAATCTTGGAATATCTCTATGTTGCCTGTTTATTATTATTATTATTTCATTCTTTGATCACATTTTTGAAACAAAATATATTGCTGGATAGATGGAATGTCCTCTTTTAACAGAATAATATCTTAATAAGCCCTATTAATAATAACATTTTTTAAAGTGCATATACATACATCATTGTCAAGAATCTGTAATTTATTTGAAGAGGAACCTCTTAAGCAATGCAATAGGGGCAGCTAGGTGGTTCATTGGATAGAGCAGGGCTCCTTAAACTTTTTCCACTCACAGCCCCTTTTTACCCAAGAATTTTTTTTTTACCCAAGAATTTTTTTTACCCAATAAATTTTTATGTGATTTCAGGTATATAAGTATATAAAATCGATATACAAATCAAATATTTGCTGCCAAATTTTTTGTGAGCCCCACATTCAGTTATGTGACTCTGTATAGGATCACATTCCACAGTTTAAGAAGATTTAGGATACACTTGACACTTACTAGCTATATGATCTTGGGCAAGTCACTTAACCCTCATTGCCCTGCCCCCCCAAAAAAATATTTAGGATAGATCATGCACTTGGAATGAGGAAGACCCACTTTCATGAATTCAAATTTGGCCTCAGACACTTACTAGCTGTGTGACCCTAGGCAAGTCACTTAAGCCTGTTTGCCTGAGTTTCCTCTTCTGTAAAATGAGTTGGAGAAGGAAATGGCAAAATGGGGTCATGGGGAGAGTTGGATAGACTGAAACAGCAACAACACAATTTATAGTCTCAAAGGTTTGTCCAAGTCTGAGACTTGACTATGGTCAATTAATATTTAATCCAGGTCTTTCTGACTCAAAGTTTAGCATCCTGTGATGAGTGTCACACTACCTATACATGCACACACATTATGTAAGCTTATGAAGATACATAGACCAGTGGAGGGATTGAGCAAACCAAATAGTCTTTTAAATGGGAACCTTTTTACCTCAGGGTCTGATGATAAGTATATATTTATACCTATACGCTAATGTTTCATTTTTTTTGTTTTTTAAAAACAATTATGTAAACATTCCAGTTATTTAAATAACTAATAAGATGCAGTCATTAGGAGCTTTTGTTGATTGAAATTCAGTTTTGATGAGTATCTAAGACAACTTGATTTAAGTATAGTAAACCATCACATTTTCCTTCTCATTCTAAATTTAATCACTCAGAATTATAATTGAATATTTGACTTTCTACAAAATACAGATCTTCATCTGGGTTTATGTATGTGGCGTATCACATAGATCAACAAGCATGGAGAGGCTATAAACACAGAAGGGCTCCACAGGTCCACTCAGGAGACTTGTTTTTGAAGGTCATCTACCAACTCATGGCAATAATGGTTACAATAGTCAGAGTGACTTTCTCAGAGGTCAAAATATTTTATAGGAGTATTTAATTGGTCTTCAGTACATCTGCAAGAGCTGGGTAATTTATTTGAAAATGGAAAAAGTTAAAGCGGAGAAATTATTTTTTGATGAATGAAAAAGCATTCATTAAAGAGCTCACCACTGTGCTAAGCTCTGGGGAGACACATCCAAGCAAGCAAGGCAATTCCTACCCTCAAGGAGCTTACATTTTAATGGTGAAAACAACACATATCATCAGGAAGCTAGAATTAGAAAGGGAGGGATGTCAGAGGGCACTTGGATGATCACATGGTTTAAAGATGGCTGGGAACTAATTGGTAGTTGCTGGTTTGAACCAAGATAAGGTGACTTTTAGCTAAATCTTCTTTCTAATATGTCATAGAGTGAAATTATACTATCTTTAGGTACTTAATATAAAGTAAGATAATTGAAGTAGTTTGAAAACTTGCTCATAATGGTGGGGTAATGTATGTATTGTAACATCTAAAATCTAATGTGTGACCACCTTATTCCTGTCCCAAATGTAGGGAAAGCTAGCTAGGGTTTACTTACAAATTAGAAGCTTTAGCACCAGTTTTGGGCATTAAGCATTTATTAGTAAAACAGAGAACACTTGGGTCAGAAAGCCAAAAAAAAGCCTATCTACCCTAGAGGAGAGATAAGAGTTCAGCCTGACCTGCTTCTTCTCCCAAGCTCTCCACCACGAGTTTGTTCAAGCTACGAACTGAAAAAGCAAGCTTCTTCTCCATCCCAAGGAGAGGCGGTCCTTCCACACTGCTTCAAGCTAATTGGATAGCATCACCCAAATCCATTGGTTCACTGGACTTGAGGATGGTCTCGTGTTGAGTTCAGAGTCCACAGTCTCTGAGAACACACCCTCTTCAGTCAGGCAGGTGTGGTTTCAATGGAATTAACCTTAAGCAGTTAATCAGCTAAATCAGTCAATCTCAGTCAATCTTTTTTTGTTTATTTTTATTTTTTTTGTTTTTTGCAGGGCAATGAGGGTTAAGTGACTTGCCCAGGGTCAAGTGTCTGAGCCTGGATTTGAACTCAGGTCTTCCTGAATCCAGGGCCAGTGCTTTATCAACTGAGCCACATATCCCTATCTCAGTCAATTTAATCAGGCTAAATCAATCCCAGCTGGGGTCTTTGGGAAGTGGCAAAGCCCATTAATTTCTTACAGTATGTATACATACATTAATGAATGGATGAAAAAATCAGTCAATAAGCATTTATTAAGTGCATAATAATATTGTTCAGTCATTTCAGTTGTGTCAAACTCTTCATGATTGCATCTGAAGTTTTCTTGGCAAAGATACTGGTTTGCCATTTCCTTCTCCAGTTCATTTTACAATGAGGATACTGAGGCAAAAAGAATTAAGGGCCTTGCCCAGGGTCACATATCTAGTAAGTGTGTGAGGCCAGATTTGAACTCAGTAAGATGAGTTTCTGACTCCAAACCTGTTGCTCTATCCATTGCACCACCCAGATTCCTTCCTAATATTCCAGGCACTGTGCACAATGCTGAAAGTAAGGCAAAAGAAAGTCTTTGCAGATTGGAGATGATCAGCAGATGGGAGGATCTTAAAGGCATTAAAAACAGGACATGAGACTTTTTAGCTGAGACCTGAAAGAAACAGGAAGCAGAGATGAGGAGGGGGGGAGTTCAGATGTGGAGATAGCCAAGTGAAAATGCACATTTAGGAGTAGCTTGAGTGAGGAGCAGCAAAGCTGTGCCAAGCACCGTGCTGAGCTTTGAGTGCATACACAAGCAAAAGTGAACTCAGCCCCTGCCCTGAGGAAGCTCATGTAGGAATCAGGGGACACAATGCAAATTCAAGAATTGTGGTGAGGGCAGAGTATTGTTATATTGTTATAGTACAGTTATAGGGATGATGAGTGAAGCCCATGGGGGTTAGATGGACATACCTTTTCTTTTCTTTTCTTTTCTTTTCTTTTTTTTTTTTGCAGGGCAATGAGGGTTACGTGACTTGCCCAGGGTCACACAGCTAGTAAGTGTCTGAGGCCGGATTTGAACTCAGGTCCTCCTGAATCCAGGGACGGTGCTTTATGCCACCTAGCTGCCCCTTGGACATACCTTTTCAATCAGCAATGGCAGCACTGATTTGATGATGATTTCAGAACTAGAAGAGGTGGGGCTGGGGGAAGGAGGCTGAGCAGAGAATATGTGAGCAGTGGCAATAAAGTGAAGCATGGGGGGCAGCTAGGTGACACAGTGGATAAAGCCCTGGATTCAGGAGGATCTGAGTTCAAATCCAGCCTCAAACACTTGACACTTACTAGCTGTGTGACACTGGACAAATCACTTAATCCTCATTGCCCAACCCGCCCCCCCCCCCAAAAAAAAAAAAGTGAAGCAAGGCCGGAGACTTCTTGGCTTCAATGGGCCATGTAAGGTGTTTGGTAATCAGGACAGCAATGGACTGGGACAGAAAGGGGGAAGTCCTCCAGGTTATGTTGTCTGGACCTGCTGGCAAGGCTGCAAGGGAGAAGATGTCTAGGGATGCATGCTATAAATTTGTTCATTCATTCAGTCCTTAAATTAGGTAGGAGAAAGCTAGTTGGGAGGGGAGTCATGAGGGAGAGAACCATTGCCTTGTGTGGAAAAGCTTCTAGGGAGGAAATAATGAATATCTTCCTCCTCTCCTTTTAAGTATTTGCTAGCACACATTCATTATTCTTATGAGGAGCATACTGCATTGAATAATTCAGCCTACTTTATTTTCTAATATGAACAAACTTTCCCAATGAGTGTAATTTTTATGTGTTAGTGAAAACTTGCCTACAAATAATGCTTTTAGTGAAGAAGGCATTTGGGCCCAGCCACAAGAAGCTTGTTGTGATAAGCTCTTTTTATCTAAACTGGTATGAGTAGAATTGGTGTTGACTTAAAAAAACAACAACACAGTGCCACAATATGAGATAGTCAGTCAATCAATCAACATTTATTAAGCACCAGGCACTGTGATAAGCTCTAAGGATACAAAAAGAAGCAAAAAAAAAAAAAAATGTGCCTATCCCCAGAAAGCTTATAATCTAATGAGGGGAGACAGAATGCAAATAAATGTATACAAAACAGGATAAACAGGTAGTAATTAAGGTACTGGAATCAAGAAGAGTTAGGGAATGCTTCCCATAGAAAGTAGGGTTTTAGTTGGGGTTTAAAAGAAGTCAGGGAGGTCAGTTGTTGGAGTAGAGGAAGGAGAGGATCCCAGGCTAGGAGCATAGCCAGAGAGAATGCTCAGAGGTGAAAGATGGAGTGTCTTGTTCTTAGAACAGCCAGGAGGCCAGTGTTGCTGAATTGAGGGAATTTGGTGTAAGAAAAGTAAGAAGGGGGCAGCTAGGTGGTGCAGTGGATAAAGAGCTGGCCCTGGATTGGCTCTGGATTCAGGAGTACCTGAGTTCAAATGTGACCTCAGACACTTGACACTTACTAGCTGTGTGACCCTGGGCAAGTCACTTAACCCCAACTGCCTCACAAAAAAAAAAAAAAGTAAGAAGGGGCTAAGCTTTGAAGGGCTTTGAATACCTGAGTGTTTTATATTTGCTTCTGGAGTTTATTGAGTGGGGGGTGGTATATGTGTGTATTTGGCATGATCAGACTTGCACTTTTATTTTTCTTTAATTATTTTCTTTCTTCATTCATTCATTCATTTGTTCATTCATTTATTCTTCATCCACCCATCCACCCATCCACCCATCCACCCATCCACCCATCCACCCATCCACCCATCCACCCATCCACCCATCCACCCATCCACCCATCCACCCATCCACCCATCCACCCATCCACCCATCCACCCATCCACCCATCCACCCATCCACCCATCCACCCATCCACCCATCTAATTATTCATTTTTGCAGGGCAATGAGGGTTAAGTGACTTGCTGAGGGTCACACAGCTAGTGTTAAGTGTCTGAGGTCGGATTTGAACTCAGGTACTCCTGAATCCAGTGCTGGTGCTTTATCCATTGCACTACCTACCTGCCCCTAAACTTGCACTTTAGGAAAAACACTTTAGTGGCCCCATCTCTTTTTTCCCTCCTGCCCCAGCTCCTTTTCTCCACAGCAAATGCAATGGTTGTAGGGGCCTTGGGTCTATTGTGGGGCAGAGTCTTCTTTTCTGTCGAATGCTCAATTGAGACAAATGCTCATTTAGAGGAATTACTTACTCCAGTTAATTATTGTTGTTGTTGTTTTGAAAGGGTGTGGTTGAAGTCATAAGTTAAATGTATGCATGATATGACTCTGTTGTATTTTGTATTTGTGTCTATGATGTTTAAAATCTAAATTGTGGTCGCCTTAAATCAGAAGCTTCAGCACCAGTCTTTAGGCATTAAACATTTATTAAAGCATAGAGGTATTCACAAGGAGTTAAGTAAAAAAAGTCCTACCTAGCCTAGAGTTCCAGCCTGGTTGGGTTCTTCCTCAAGTCCTCCTCCAGGAGCATGCTTTAATCAGGAACTCTCCCACCAGCCTGTTTTAATCAGGAACTGCCCTAAGCTGACTGTGGAAGCTTTTTTATAGTTCTGGAACAGAGGCGGTCCTTACACACTGCTTCAAGGTGATTGGTTGGTGTCATCCAAATCCATTGGCTTTGAAGGTGTTCTCAAGTTGAGTTCACAGTCTAGTTTCTGAGAACAATACCTTCTTAAGGGCTAGCCAGGTGTGATTACAATCCAATTAACTTGAAGTAGGCTTAATCAGCAGTCAATCACTCTCAATTGATTCAATCAGTCTAGATTAATCTCCAGGTGGGTTTTTGAGTATCTGCTAAATCCCATTATTTCATCACAAGTCTACATATCTAGATTAATTAAATTAGCTCAACATTTAAGTGGTTGGTTATTAATTATTCTATCAGACCAAAGAGTGATGATTTCTAGAAATACTTAGAATCCAGCAAACTATATTAGATTCCTAGACTTGGAAGGTATGGCAGGAATTGAGTCCATTCTGTACTCAAACAAGAATTCCCTAGAAAACATCTCCAACAAATGATTATCTGGTTTTTGCTTGAAAACTATCTCCTGGGTCAGTTCATTCCAGTTTGGGACAGCTCCTGGTAGAAGGATCGTCTTCCGAGTGAGGCGAAATCAACTGTTCTGCTTCTACTCCTTTCTTCTCCTTCTTCCATTCATCTGAATAAAACAAGTTTAAGCTGTTTTCTATACAATGACCCTGTGTCTTTGACAACTTAAATATCCATGATTCTTGATGGTTTTGAGTCCTCATCATCCTAGTCATTGTCATTTGGATATGCCGGTTTGTCAGTTCCTTGTCTAAAATGTGATGCCTCCAACTAGCGACCATATTCTAGATGTGGTCTGACTAGGGCAAGATACAAGTGGCACCATCATTCATTCTGTACATGGTACTTCTAAAGACAGTGTGATACTGTGGAAGGAGACCTGAATTTGGAAGTAGAGGACTTGATTTTAAAATCCAAAGCTCTTCCCTTTATGATCTGGGTGACCAAGTCAATTTACCTTCTCTGGATTTAATTTTCCTCATCTATAACAGGAAAGAATTGAACTAGATGACTCCTTAATTACCTTCTGCCTTTAAATCCATGATCCTTTGATCATTTTGTATTACCTATGATGGCAGTGGGGCAGCTAGGTGGTGCACTGGTTAGAGTGCCAGGCCTAGAATCAAGAAGACTCAACTTCAGTAGTTCGAAACAGACTGTAGATGCTTACTAACTGTGTAACCCTGGGCAAATGACTTTACCCTGTTTGCCTCAGTTTCCTCATCTATAAAATGAGCTGGAGAAGGAAATGGCAAATCACTCTAGCATCTCTGCCAAGAAAACCCTAAATGGGATCATGGGGAGTCAGACATGACTGAAACAATTCAACAACCTGTTGGCATTAACTTTTCCTGGCTGCCAGGTCACAGCGTTGATTTATTGAGTTTTCCATCCACTAAAACTCTGAGGTCTATTTCTCTCATAGTTAAAGGAATGTAGATTCTAAGGCTAGAAGGGACATCCCAGGCTATGTAGTTTTTACCGACTAGGTTTACAAATGAGGAGATGAAAGCCTTGAAAGATTAGCTGATTTGCCCAAAGCCACACAAGAAGTAAAGACGGGATTTGAACCCAAGGTTTTTAATTCCAAAGCCTTTGTTTTTTCCATTATGTCACATTTGTTATGTAGCTATAGTTCTCCTGCCTACTATTTATGCAATTCATTTTTTCAAAAGAAAGTATAGGACATCACATTTATCCCTATTAAATTAAATTAAATCTGACCTCTTGTTTTTTGCCTGATGGAGTGGTTTAAGATTCTGATTCTATTACATCCAGGAGAGCAACCATTCTTCATAGCTCTGAGTCATCTGTCAATGTTATATTTATCATTACTATAAGCCAGGGGCTCTTAACCTGGGACCCATGAATATTTTTTTTTACAGCCTATAGAAATTCAGACTAGAAATAAAAGAAAAATGAAGGTGTTTTGAAACTAGTCATGGGAAACAGAAACACCGTGCACAGAAAAGGCCAAATTTGTCCCCAGCTGGATTCACCTTATGAAGTGTAAACCCCAAAAACACACCTCCACAGAAAAAGGTACCAGCCTCAGGGCTTGGCTTAAGACCCCAGGAACTCCAAACTATGATAAGCCCTCACGTACCTCCCTAAGGTGGAGATTATTATAATGAGATGGATAATCAATTTATCCATACTAGAAATATAACTATCTTTTCTTTCACTATTTGAGACATACCTTTCCACTATTCTGGTTCTCTCCCTGTGGTCACCCATAGTATTGCAATAAAACTTGGGAAACTGAGTCACTGAGTTTTGTAATTCTTTTGGGATGACTCACAATCAATTTGACCCCAGATTCCATCCCACATCATGGGGACAGAGTGAGTCTAGTTTCAAGCCCCACTAGAGCTTCTTAGGGGATCCTTTTAGGCTTTGAGGAGCCTCCCCAGCAGGGCCTGGAACAGAAAGCCAAGCTGAGCTGGGATTCCCCTTTGCCCTAGGTGACCCCCACATGACCCCAGCATGTGTTAACACAACCCTGTTCTAGTGAGGTGTGAACATTCTTTTTTTTTTAACATATAAGGTATTTTATTTTTTCCATTACATGTAAAGATAGTTCTCAACTTTTGTTTATACAAGCTTTACAATTTCATATTTTTCTCCCTCCCTCCCCTCCCTCCCCCCTCCCCTAGACAGCAGGTAATCTGATATAGGTTATATCTATATACATATACACATAGATAGATATATCTATACACACATATATATATATACACATAATAACATTAATCCTATTTCTGCATTAATCCTGTTATAAGAGAAAAAATCAGAGCAGTAATGCAAAACCTCAAAATAGAAAAAAAAAAACAACAGCACCCAAAACAAAAGAAATAGTATGGTTCAATCAGCATCTATACTCCACAGTTCTTTTTTTTTTTCTTGGATTTGGAGATCTTCTTCTATCACGAGTTCCCTGGAACTCTTCTGTGCCATTGCATTGGTGAGAAGAATTTAGTCCATCACAGTAGGTCAAGAGGTGTGAACATTCTTGCCCAGAATAAGGTTAACGCCTAGCATCACAATCTGATTGGCTGACTGGTGCAATCTGATTAGTTGTTAATGGGACAGTCTGATTGGTGGACTGATCGTTACCACAGATGGGAGGTTGGTGCTATATGCTGTGATTAGTTTTTTCTGTAAAGCTGTATGTAAATGAAGTGTAATGTGATTGGTGGAGAGGGACCCTTGAGGGGTATAAATAGAGGTGAGGGAGAGCTAGCTTCTCTATTCTTTCTGCTGTATTCAGAAGAGTCCCTGTCTTTGTGAAGACTTTATTTGGTCTTTGCTGTTGGCTTGAAATTAACGGACTGTGAACTACTAGCAACACTTGAACTACGAATGCTAGAGCTGTGTAACTGCTAGTTGAGCTCCGGTGGAACCGCCAGGTGAGGACAGTCTTCTAAAAGCTGCTGAAGCAGGTACTGCGGAGTGCTTGGAGCTTGGTCAGACACGGAAGAGGCCAAAGTCACTCACTGTATCCTAGGCCACCACAAGTCACCCTGCCTTTTGTCTTGCTGCTGGATTTCTGTGACTAGAAGAGAGTGAGGCTGAGAAGACTGCAATTCTGCCTCAGGTAAACCCAATTAATTCACAGTGTTCGCAGCCGCCGCTGCCGCCGCCGTAGCTCTCCAGCTCTAGGGCCGCCTCTCGCGCTCGGAGCCCAAGCCGAAAGAGAAGGGGAGTGTATAAGGAGATTTCAGGAACATGGCTCGTACCAAGCAAACGGCCCGTAAATCCACCGGTGGTAAAGCCCCCAGGAAGCAGCTCGCTACAAAAGCCGGTCGCAAGAGAGTGCCCTCTAGTGGAGGGGTCAAGAAACCTCATCGTTACAGGCCGGGTACTGTGGCTCTCCGTGAAATCAGAAGTTATCAGAAATCCACTGAACTTCTAATTCGTAAACTTCCCTTCCAGCGTCTGGTGCGTGAAATTGCTCAGGACTTTAAAACAGATCTGCGCTTCCAGAGTGCAGCAATTGGTGCTTTGCAGGAGGCAAGTGAAGCCTATCTGGTCGGCCTGTTTGAGGACACCAACCTATGTGCTATCCATGCCAAACGTGTCACAATCATGCCAAAAGATATCCAGCTAGCACGCCGCATTCGTGGAGAACGTGCTTAAACTCCACGATGAGGGGAAACATTCTTCATTCTCAAAACAAAACAAAAACCTCTTCCTGTTATTGGTAGTTTTGAAAGTTAGGTATTTTTTCCCATGGGGTCAAAAGGTACCTAAGTATATGATTTCGAATGGAAAAATAGGGGACAGGATCAGGTATTGGCAAGATTTTTCCATTTTCATTTGCGTGTGAATTTTGAATATAAATGCGAGGACATAAAGCATTAATGCAGTCAAAAATGTTTCTGTGAACAAGTTTCAACAATTCAACTTAATAACAATTATAAATAAACCTGTTAAATTTTTCTGGACAATGCCAGCATTTGGATTTTTTTTTTAAGTAAATTTCTTATTGACGGCAACTAAATGGTGTTTGTAGCATTTTTATCCTTCGTAAATTCCATCCGTTCACTATACTTTTCTGAGTTGTCCTACATGCAAGTACATGTTTTTAACGTCTGTCTTCTGTGCTGTTTCTGTAAGTTTGTTATTAAAATACATTAAACTACAAATATAAAAGTAAAATAAAAAAATAAATCCAATCCACACAGGTGAAGACATCACCCAATATGTCATTGGTACCCTTCATAAAAGGAAGCTGCAAACGGAAAAGCAGAGGCTCAGGGAATGTAGTTACGTGCCTCCTATTTTTACATAGGTAATTGGCAGCGGAGCTGGTGTCTGACCCATTTGAACCAACTCTTTTGAAGCTGGGGTCCAGGCTCTTTTCCCCTTAGAATTCCCTCTGTTACTCAAAGAATGTTTTAGAGAACAATAAACATATTTCTGGTACTGGCACTTGTCGGCTCAGATACTCACCAGTCACTTAGTTGCATGACCCTGGACAAGTCTGTTCTCCCCTCTAGTGCCCAGCTAATCTTTTTTTAAATAGAATTTTATTTTCCAAAATATATGTAAAAACAAAATTTTAACAATTGTTTTAACTTTGTGTTCCAATTTCTCTTCCCCCCTCCATTCCTACCCCCCACCCACAAGAACTCAAGGAATTCAAAATAAGTTATACATGAGTAGTAATGGAAAAATTCCCATATTAGCTACGGAGGGCTGCTTCTTCTTGTCTTAGCTTCTGTTCCCAGCTTCAGAGAGTCCCAGGTGTTTTGGTTTGGGGGGGCAGGTTTTAATCTCACCTGGCCTGTTCTCAGGTTCAGAGATAACCTCAGGCCTACTTAATAAGCAACCAACCAGCAAAGCTTTCTGTGGTGTGGTTTTTAGCTCCCAATGAGCCTGCCTGCTCTCCTCCCTCCCGGCCTTCAGCTGCTCAGGATTTCTTCCTGGTTGCCCGCTGGGGTGGGACAGTTGAATCCTTCCCCCCAGTCCACTAGTACCCCTGCACTTACCCCCCCCCCCACCAGCCATTCAGCGGATCGAACACTCAGTTCCAGAAGATGCCGGTGCTACGGCAGATTCAGAGGCACTGGGCCAAATTCCTCTGTTGGGTGTCTGTTGTGTTGGCCTGATTGTGGGGTTAGGCTTTATTCGTGGCCCAGCACGGCCCCCTGAAATCTATCTATAGCTGTAGCAAACTCTCAGCCTGAATTTTTGTGTTTTTCTGCCCCAAGGGTTCTTTTATTGCTGTCTTTGGGGTAATTGTATCAGGAGCCCTCTGTTTAATATCTTTCCTCTGCCATCTTGGCTCTGCCCCTCCCTGACCCATGAATATAAAAAAAAAAATAATCTGGTAGTTCTATTTCAATGTAACTGACTTCCTTTTTATGGGGAGGGAGGAGGAGGCAAGCAGGGTTAAGTAACTTGCCCAGGGTCACATAGCTGAGGGCAGATTTGAACTTAGGTCCTCCTGACTCAAAGCCCTGTGCTCTATCCACTGTGTCTCCTAGCTTCCCTAACTAGTGTCTTTTGTAGTCCTTTGTATTTTCTTTTATGCATTTAAAAAACATTTTGAGGAATCCACGGGTTTCGCTGAATTGCCAAAGAGAGATATGTGACGCAAAAAAAGGTTAAGAACTTTTGCTATAAAAACAAATGTTAGGGGCAGCTAGATGGCGCAGTGGATAGAGCACCGGCCCTGGATTCAGGAGTACCTGAGTTCAAATCCAGCCTCAGACACTTAACACTTACTAGCTGTGTGACCCTGGGCAAGTCACTTAACCCCAATTGCCCCGCAAAACAAACAAACACACAAACAAATGTTGAAAACTATCTTTACCTGTAACTGGAAAAAAATAAAATACTATTATGATTGAAAAAGAAAGAACTTTTGCTATAAACAAACCATTCATAACAAAAACCAACAAATCAGTAAACAAACCAAATTGAGTATAAATATTTAATCAGAACCTCAAAATTAGAACCATTTACCTTTTAATCAGAAAGAAAGAACATAAATTCAGTACTGGGTATACAAAGACAGAAGTGACCCTCCCTGACTTCAAGGAACTTCTAATGGAGGGAAATTCCACAGATAAATGCCAGGTAATTTGAGGAAGCAGAAAGTACTAAACACTGGGAGGATACTGGAAGGCTTCCTGGAAAAGCTGCTGCTTTCTCAGCTCTGAGTCTTCTAGGAACAAAAGGGATTCTGAAAGACTGGAGTAAGGAGGGAGGGCCTGTCAGCCACTGGGTTGGCTTGTGAGAATGCATAGAGGGAAAGAGATGAAATATTAAGGATGGTGACCTCCCTGCCTTCCTTTAAGTTTCTACTAAAATCTCATCTTTTACTAGAAACCTTCCGCAAACTCTCTTAATACCAGTCCTTTTCCTCTCTTAATTTTTTCAGGCATATAGGTTGTTTGTATGTAGTCGTTTGCATACTGTTTCCCCCATTAGATTGTAAGCTCCTTGAGGGCAGGGACTGTCTTTTTGTATCCCTAGCTTCCTAGCACCGTGCCTAGCGCATACTATGCACTTAATATGGGTTTATTGATTGATTGCTCTATTATTTATTTTGTTTTTAATTTATGGAATAAAACAAGCATTTCTATAATAGTATAATAAAAAGATGATTGGGGAAAATAGAATGCTAAATAAATCTTTTTAAAAGGATGATTACACATGAAACTGCAAATCTATTATATATAACTTGCTATTCCTTTAAAATATATAATGAAATTTTCATGTAAATTTTTTTTCCCTTTTAATTTCTTCACTCCCCCCTCCCCTGCCATGGTTACTATTAGATCCAAATGTGTGTGTGTATGTGTGTGTGTGTGTATGTAAAAAAAATCATTCCATATGTATTTCTATTTATCAGTTCTTTCTCTAGATGCAGATAGTGTCTTCCATCATAGGTCCTTTGTAGTTAATTTGGGTATTTATAATAGTCAAAATGACTAATTTGCTCAAAGTTATATAATACTAAATCAAGATAATAACCAACCAAGAAACTTTCAATACGTTTTCTCTATGTCTTTCTGAATGTGTCTGCATACCTATAAAATCCTGTAACCCTTGACTTTGTTTCCTTGTTTTAAAAATAAAAAGGACACAGTTGCAGTCAATATGTTTGTTATTCTTCTGATTCTCTATAATCATGTTAAGGGGTAGGCATGGGGACTTAGCTTATGGGAGTCCTGCCACCAATGCATGTCGGAACCTCTAATGTAACTTAGAGGCTTAGAGAGTAGTCTAGAACACTGAAAAGTTCAGTGACTTGCCCAAGGCCACACAACAGGTATGTATCAGAAGTAGGACTTGAACCCAGGCTTTCCTGGTTCCAAGATCAACTCTGTGTCATCCACTGTGTCCAGGCTAACTCTCTTATCAGCATGGTAGACATTATTGTATTTTTAAATTGATTTTAAAATACTCATCAAATTCCAGAGGGATCTTAGAAATCACCCTCATTTTCCGTATAAGAAAACAGAGGCCCAGAGACATCAGCTGATTTGCCCTAGGCCACACAGCTTATTAGCAGTGACCCACCAGAACTCAGATCCAATGGTCTTTAATTGGTCTAGTTTAGTTTTTGTTTAGGAAGCCAGAATAACAAAGAGGGGATCTGGAATATAGGGGCAGATGAGCTCTTGTGGAAAGACAGCTGTTTAAGAAAATAGCTTTTGCTTTTTTTTAATCAGTGGCAATAAATAATCTATCTCTTCACAGCCATAATGCTGAAGTACAAAAATAGGAAACCTCTTGGCCCAAGTAAAATTCAGGGAATCATTAAAGGTGTCTGCTTATTTCAACTTTGTCTAACTGAATGTGTGCTTTTCTAAGTATTTGCCATGCTTGTCCATGGTCAGCAGGTGCTGTTTGGAAATAGTGGAGTGACTTTAGTCACAAAAGAAGAAAAATTTCTTGTGGCTCTAACCAGATATATAATAGTCTGGTGTAGGATCAGTTTTCTCTGTGATGGTCGGGCAAACTTGATTTTACAAGGAGATTGAATGACCTTTGCTATGGTTAGAAACACTAGGGGAAAAAATCACATTTCTTAGAATACAAGATTGCAGAATACTGTCCACTCAGCAGATGATATATGTGCCTTGTGTGATTAATTACATCTGAACTTATCAAATATTTCCTTATGACAGTCTTCATTTACTGCTAGCCATGAGAATGAGGGAGAAGAAATGTTCATGGTAAATAATCACCTGCCTCTATTTTTGAGAGGATATTACTTGTACTCTGAAATGGTTCGGATAGTCTTATCTTAAAGAATATCGATGATGAGAAGTTATGTGATAGAGGAAGGGAGGGAGGGGAAAGGAGACTGGTTTTGAAACAGAGGACTGGGATTTGATCTGAGTTCCAGTGCTGGTGGTGTGACCCTGGGGAAATCAGTTAACCTATATGAGCTATTTGTCTATAAAGTAAGGATAACAATACTTGTACTACTCTTGTCATAGGATTTTGGAGAGGAAAGCATTTAGTAAGTTTTCAAGTGCTTTATAAATGTAAACAGCTATGATTATTATTTTTTAACTTTTATCTTAAATCAAAAAGGATGACTAGCTAGGAGGGCTGGGCCTGAAGCCAGGAAGATTTGAGTTCAAATCCAGCCTCAGACACTAGCTTTGTGACCCTGGGCAAGTCACTTAACCCCAAATTGCTTTAAACATCTGGGACCATCTCCAGTTGTCCTGATCTATATCTTACCACAGGAGCCAGATAGCTCTGGAGGAGAGAGTAAGTTTGGTAACCTTGCACAGACCTCCCTCACTTAAATCGGATTCAGTGCAAGTCCTATTCAAGAACAAAGGACAAACAACAACATTATACTTTGTATGCATATTGTATGTACCTGTTTATTTACATATTCTCTCCCCCATTAGAATGTTAACTTCTTGGGGGCAGGAACTGTTTTTGTAGTTTTGCCTTTTTTAAAATTGCCAATGCCTAATATGGTCCCTGGCAAACAGTAAACAATACATACTTATTGATTAAAAGGATATTCAGCTGGGATACACTGATTAAGTTGAGTACAACTTCCTTGCCTCTGAATTTGTGGATGGTGACATGCTAGTCAGAAAAGCAAGGCTGAACAAGGAGCCTTGATATGATATGACATGATTCCTTATGTCCTGACTTTTGTACTTATGCAATCAGGAAGCTATGATACAGACCTTCGTTGTTTGGATCATTTAAGTCTTACAGGTGGTGTCAATACGTTTTTTGTTTGTTTGTTTTTGTGAGGCAATTGGGGTTAAGTGACTTGCCCAGGGTCACACAGCTAGTAATTGTCAAGTGTCTGAGGCGGGATTTGAAATCACGTCCTCCTGAATCCAGGGCCGGTGCTTTATCCACTGAACCAACTAGCTGCCCTGGTGTCAACACTTTTTAAGAAACAACTAGTGGAACCTGTGTCGGGGGTCATCTACCCTTAGAGAAAGAGGAAGGCTTCAGGGTTGGAGGGACTTGGAAAGGTATCCTGCAGGAGGTGTGATTTGAGCTGAATCAGGGAAGGCAGGGATGTCAAGAGGCCGAGGTGAGGAGGGAATGTATTCTGGGCATGGGGACTGCATGCAATAAGGCATGGAAATGGAAAATCGAATATTTTATTTAATAACAGCAAATAGGCCGGTATCACTGCCTCAAAAAGTGTATGGAGGCTAGTAAAGTGTATGAAGACTTGGAAAGGCAGGAAGGAGCCTGGTTGTGAATGGCAAATTAAGGACTTGATCTTTGATCCTGGAGGTAAGAGGGATCCACTAAAGTTTACTGAGAGGGAGGGGACTACGAGTGTCTCATTTTGTTTCTACACCGAACCTAAACCACTTGAGTCAGCCGCGGTTAAATACACACCTCCTTTCCTCCCTCTTGTCTCAGAAGAATTCTGTTTTCTGTGCTGCCTAGCTGGTTTTGTCCTTCATCTGTTGTTTTTTTTTTAAGTTTTGCAATTCAGTTAGAATTTATATCTGAGTCGAGCACAGGTAGAATTGGTGTGTGTTTTTGTGTTTGTCCCCCCCACCCCCCCAAAGCACGTATAGTCTTTTCTTTGCCGATTACCGTATGTTGTTGCTGAGCCTATGAGGGGTCTCTCTGTGAAGCGCATTTTAATATTTAGATCAAACAGTGATCGGAATACATTAATGCCCAGTGGGTAAACGTGTCATTTGAAAGCAGCTGCTGAACCTTCTTCCTGCTGCTCCAATTAACACATATAGCACACGCTTGTCGGCAAGTGGGCTGTGTGTATGGATGAAACCACTTGGCTGCTTATTCATAGAGTAGATTGGGTAGCACAAAGAGTTCATCAACTTAGCTGTTTTTAGAACAAGGGACACAGAAGGGGGTTCTTCAGCATATGCTTCTGGCTCGTCTATGCAAGGAAGGGGGGATGAGTAGGCAGGAGAGAGCCAGATCTACCTTGAGATATGGTTCAGTCCATTGACTAGGATGCTATCCCCGCCCCTCCCTCCTTCCTCCCCCCTCCTCTCTCCCCCTACCTTCAAATGATGGAGACTTTGGCTAGTGAAATTATGTAGTGTTGGGATTCCTCTTGCTATCAGCTCGGATCTCCTGAACTTTCTTGTTTTGTTTTTAACGCTGCCTGAAGTTGAAAGCTTTGCTTTCCTTTCAGATTTTCAGAGTAGCCTTTCTCTCTCTCTTTTTTCATTTAAAAAATACTACAGCTTATTAAAGTGACACGAGAAAATTTCAGGGTAAACCTGCATGCATTATTGTAGCTGAAATTATTGGGTTTTTTTCTTTTTTTGATGGCACCAGAGGGACCGATAAAAAGACATTGCTTTCCATCTCTCTCTCTTTTTTTCTTTTGGTCCATTCATGCTCAAACCGCACTAGCTCTCTGTGAAGCTGTTGTTTAATTCAAGGTAAAAACTAGGCTGGTTGTGAAAAGTGGAGGCAATGGAACGCTTCCTGGGTTTTGTGAAGCAGATAAGACGATCCAGGAGAAGAAAGGGGAAAAAGTACAGACCAGAAGAGGATTACCACGAGGGCTATGAGGATGTCTATTACTATGCTTCAGAACATTTTCGAAGTAAGCACCCCTTCCCTCCTATTTCTTCTCTTCTCAATGCCAGGCATAACAGTAAGTGGTTGCCTGTAGCTTTGATCTTTCTCTTTAAGTGCCAGAGGTGTCCCCAGCTGTTATTTGTGATCCTTGTGCCAGTGCCTAAGTGTTTCCTCTTTTGCTATGATAGCCATAAAATGGGCTAGGTCTTTGTAACCAGCTGGTTAATATTTCAGGTGCAATCAATTAATTAAGTCACAATGGTAATGAACCTATTGTTAAATTGACGAAACTTTGTTGAATGTTAGTATTTTTTTGTTGTTGTTAGTTGCATTCCATTTTAGAAAGACTAGTTTGGAAGAAATCCTTGCTTTTGCTTACCACTTGGATCTGATGATTTATTATACTACCGATCTTGACTTCTAGACAATTTTTTTTTGTGATTAATTGGATCTGTACCTTGTAGTATAGGAAGTTAGTGGCTCCTGACTTTCTGTGATGCATGTTCATAATGTTTTTTAAATTTTAATTTAAGTGATCCTTTATAGCTAGAGCAGTTAGCTGGAGAGCAAAATAACATGCCCGAATTCAGACATTTGCAAATTAGCCTTGAAGTAGTAGAGAGCTTGAATTTTTTTCTACTCCCTGTCAGTGCTTTGAATTCATGCTACATGCTTTGACTTATTCCAGTGGATTGAAAATGCCCAGAAATGCCTAAGGGTTCAGTTGGAGGGAAGCTGCCTGTAATGGTAGCCTCTGTGTGGGGAAGATACTGACACTCATCCATATTGCACAGAAATTATTTTTAAACTAAGATTCTCATTTTTTACCATCGCGAATAAGATGCTTTTCAAAGTTCCATTTCAGCTTTCCCCCTTTCTGAGCAATGATGTCAAACTATAAATGTGTCTCATTTACAACTGCTGTGTGTTGAATAATAAATAATTTAGAGTCCTATTTCTGTTGTACTGGAAACTGTGAAAACTAGTTTATAAGCCTAGGACTCTGCTGTGATTTAGAAAAAAAACACATGGTAGTAATAATAAAGTGGGCATGGATGCTTTTTCTAATGCCTGGTGTCAATTTACAAAGACTTTTGACTTTATACTGGCCACTTTTGTTTTTTAATGGACCTAGTATTTTGAATATTTCATATGGTTGTATCTTCACAAAACATTATCATCTCTTAAAGGATCTTACCTTTGTAAAGACCTCATTTACATGAATAACATTTCAATTCAGTATATATATATGTATTTTATATGTGTCTATATATAAGCATATGTTATAGTCACTTTTCTCATGACAGAAGCATTGAAAAGATATTGGGGAGTAAAAGCTTAGATGTGTTATGATAAAAGCCAGAGATTTCAGAGAAAACCTTAGCAACTTTTACATAGATTTTACTGGTAGCATTGTCCATAAATATTAAGTCAAATCCAGACCTTTTCATGTTCATATTTAGATTTTCATTTATTTATTTTGCAATTCAAATGGACCTTTATTGCATACCTTCTATGCACAAAGTGTCAGGCTAGACCATTAGGAGATACCTAAAACAATAGTTAAGAAAAAAAAGTTGAAACTCTGTAAAATCTCAAATGTACATATGCTTCCCAAGCTGATGACACCAGGTTAGGGAAAAGCAAGGAAACTAAAGTGTTGCACTTGAAAAAAACACCCAGAAAAATAAGACAATATTATTAGCTTGCCAGAAATTGGTCAAGGTTAAACTAAGAGTAAATAGCCTTCAAAGGAAAGTCTTTGTGTGTATATGTGTATACATACATATGCACACAGACATATACACATATGTAAGTATATATGTATACACACATACAAATATATGGTATCAGCACTTTCCTGATATTTATTAGCATAATAAATCTTTAGAAGTAAATAGCCATCTATTGCATAATGTATAGTTCAGAAGAGTTAGATGAATATCTCACCTAAAATTTCAGAAAACTACTTAAAGAAAATGTGACACAAGAGACTCAAGCTCTTAGGGTTTGACCATTCATCAATCACCTAACAGGATGGAGTATTTTACTGAGATATATCATACAAAACAATGTTTTTTTTTCTGGACCTTTTATCTTCTGTTTCACAACACAACAGTGTGTCACTCTTGGAACTAGCTAGGTGGGTCTTCTAAAATTGTCTTGCAGAAAAATGACCTTAAATATCTTCATTTGGAACTTCAGAAGAATGTCCTCTCTTAATTATGCCTTGTGTTTTCCCAAAGAAGCCTTAGAAACTCTACTATTTACAGTCAATATTTAGTGTAATTCCTGAAATAAGAGGTCATATCTCTGATGATTTGGTCAAAGACTTGATATGGAAATACTAGAGAAAAACATTTTTTTCCATGTATTTAAAATTTTTCCTTCTCTCTAACTCGCAGTGTAGTGTGTACCATAATTTCAAAGGACTTAACACTACATCTGTTGTAAATTTCCCTAACATTGAAGGTTTTCACAAGTACATTGCATATAAAATCATAGAAGTAGAATTGCAAAGACCCATATTTTCCCTTATCTACCCTAACACTTCTGTGGATGGATATTTTAACTTTTCTCCTGAAATGGAATTCCACCATCTCTTTTCTTGCTTCTTTATTTCAAATACATGCCAAAATGCATTTAAAATTCAAAGCTCTTTATTAATTGAAAAGTAGTGTAAAGGTACTCCACTCTAGAGTTTTGTTTTGTTTTGATTTTTTTGTTTTGTTTTGCAGGGCAATGAGGGTTAAGTGATTTGCCCAGGGTCACACAGCTAGTAAGTGCCAAGTGTCTGAAGCTGGATTTGAACTCAGGTCCTCCTGAATCCAGGGCCAGTGCTTTATCCACTGCACCACCTAGCTGCCCTCTACTCTAAAGTTAAGGTGGAATTTTCCTATGATACCTCACTAGAACTGACATTAGATAATAAAAGTAGCAACAATTTTAACTAGCTATGATGTCTCAAATAAGTTCTATATCTGTTAATCAGCTTCCTCAATTTGAAATTAAAGGGAGCTGGGTAATTATTTTATAGCCCCTTAGAACGCTCTAAAGTTCTATAATTTCAAAGTTTTTCTAGTCTCTAAAGCAGTTCATATGACTACAATTTGTTGGGATGTGCCTAGTAAAGGTCAAGGCAGAGGTCATGGAAAACTTACATTTTAAGAAATTTCTGGGGAGTTGCTAGCCATCTGGCAACTGCCCATCAGTTGATGCTAATTAGACTTTTTATGTTCTTTAAAAAAAAAGAAATTTCTGGCCATTTTTGAAGACTGAAAAGTTTTAGAGAATTTCACTTAAGTTCATATATGACTTTCTAGATGTTCATTTAGTCAGCTGGGTTGCTTGGTGCATAATGCAGCTGGGCCTAGAGTCAAGATAGATCTGAATTCAAATCCAGCTTCATATACTTACTAGCTGTGTGACCCTGGGCAAGTCACTTAACATAGTTTGTCACAGTTTCCTCATTTGTAAAATGAGCCAAGAGAAGGAAATGGCAAACCACTCCAGAATCTTTGCCAGGAAAACCCCAAATGGGGTCACAAAGACTAGGACACAATTGAACAATAACAAATATCCAGTCAAATACAGGCTTTTAAGTGGTTCTTTTAATCTAAGCATCTACATAGATGATTTGCTGGCTATTCCGTTAAAAAAAAACACCTCTACTGGTTAAGATTCATTTAACTGAAAATTGCTTTAAATTCACTCTCTAATTTTATTTTGTTTTTTATTTTAAACATATGAAACCATGGACCTGTAAATGACTTTTTAAAAAGCCTGAGAATGTCATAGTTATGATATTTGTGATATAAAAGAAAATATGTTTATGATTCTGTTTCTTTCAGGTATTAAAAGTGACAGCTGGGCAAAATTTATATTACCACATGTATTATTAAAGATATGCTATGAACCTCTCTCTGCAAATCAGAATTTACAGTGTCCAAGTTTAAACATATCTATTAGGGTAATAGAACTTTTTGGCATCCACGATCATAGAAATCCCGACCTACAAAGCCAGAATTGACATTATTATTAAGAGATTTTATAAATCAGATAAGGAGGGCTGTCTGGAGTCAGGAAGACCTGGGTTTACCCTATGCCTCTGACACTTATTAGCCCTTTGTGGCTAATGGCAAGCAATTTAACCTATTCCAGCCTCAGTTTCCTCATATGTAAGATATAGTAATAGCACCTACCTTTCAGGGTTGTTATAAGGATCATATGAGAGAATGTGTTGAAAACACTTTGCAATGATTAAATTCTAATCCCACCCCCACCCTCAGGGAACTCCCCAAGACTTTGTTATAATCCATTTGCTAATCTCCTTGGGTGGAAATTCTGGGAGTCCCCCATGTTGATAAAATCCTAGGATTTCACAGTTCACACACACACATATACACGTGTGCATCTGTGTGTATATGTACATGTATATTGTCCATGTATAATTTTTTTGTTGAGTCATTTCAGTCATGTCTGACTCTTCCTGACCCCATTTGGGTTTTCTTGGCAAAGATACTGGAGTACTTTGCCAGCTCATTTTATAGATGAGGAAACTGAAGCATGCAGGGTTAAGTGACTTGCCCAGGGTCACACAGCTACAAAGTTCTGAGGCCAAATTTGAAGTCAGGCCTTCTTGACTCCAATTCCAGCACTCTATCCACTGGGTCACCTAGCTGCCGTCAGTTTGCATGGTTATTGTCTAAACTGCATTTTAGGAGAATTTCATCGTAACACAGACATTAGAACTCATTTACCAACAAGCATTTTGGGGCAGCTAGGTGGTACAGTGGTAGGTGCTATTACTCTCTCTATTTTACATATGAGGAAACTGAGGCTGGGATAAGTTAAATTGCTTGCCATTAAAGCACTGGCCCTGGGGTCATGAGGACCTGAATTCAAATCACACTTCAGACACTTACTAGCTGTGTGACCCTGGGCAAGTCACAACCCCAGTTGCCTTAAACTTTCAGGGCCATCTCCAGTCGTCCTGATATATATCTTGTCACTGGACCCCGATGGCTCTGGAGGAGAGAGTTTTGTGACCTTGCCCAGTCCTCCCTCACTTAATTTCAATTCACTGCAAGTCATGACATCTGTCATGGTCCTCTTTGATAATGAAGGACCACCACCACCACCAAACATTATTATATTATATGCCCGTGATGTACCAGACACTGTGCTAGCTACAAGGAATAAAAGATTAAAATGAATCAGTCCCTACCATCAAAGATCTTCCATTCTCTTGGGGGAAACTATCTATCTATCTATCTATCTATCTATCTATCTATCTATCTATCTATCTATCTATCTATCTATCTATCTATCTATCTATCCACACAGCTAAGCAAGTCTAAAATATATCCATGGTAAATTCAGTTTCAGGGAGTTGAGGCTGAGAGTGGGGTGAGGTGGGGTGGAAGCAGGAAAGACCTAATTAGGGGGTAGTAAATAAACGGAAATCTGAAGGCATCCTGAGTATCTATGAGATAGAGGTGAAGACAGGGTGTGTTCCAGGCTTCAGGTACAGTCTAAGCAAAAGCATACAGATGGGAGATGGACGACTGTCCAGAGGAGCCATCTCTTGTGTTTTATGTCTTGGGAAAAGATAGGGACCTCCCTGGGATTTCGTTTCTATAGGAAACTCCTTTACTAATTCATGGGTGTGTCCTTCTATTTCCTAGATCAGAGGTGTCAGGCACCTAAACCTCTGACCACACGCAACCCACAACTGTCCCCAAGTGTAGCCTGAACTAGATTAAAATGGAGTTGGGAAATATTGAACAAAATAAATAAAAATACAATAAGACAAAGATAACAGTATATTTTAAAACTGTCAGTGTAATCGTCCACCGGATCCTTAAGTATGACGTAGTGACCCCCATTTCTATTAGAGCTTGATAACACTTATCCAGAGGGCTGAGAGGTTAAATAATTTTTTTCCAGGGTCATACAGACTGTATGTATCAGAGGCCTACTTGAACTGATGGGCTGGACTCTTCATCTACCTGCTAGGCCACAATGGTTTGGTCTTATTTTGTCTTATTTTTTGTTATTATGTCTAATTTATTATTAATTTGTTGAAATTGGCTTTTTTACCCTGTGGGTTTTTGTTTATTGTTTGTTTGCAACCTGGCAGACTCCGTTGACAACACTTGGTGTAGTTTGCTTGAAGTAACCTTGAATTCGATTTCTTTTTAACCAGTGTGGTTCAGTTAAGTACATAAGTGAGATCATTCAGAAGAATGCTCTGTATGCAGCTATATAGCCTTTTCTACATTCTGAGAGATGAGCTCTTCCAGTCATTTGGGCATCCCCCTTTATCCTGTTAAAAAGACCACATGTTGCTCTTATAAAGGAGAATGGTTTGTTTATATAACTTTGTGAAGACTGCACTAGTGATGGATCAGATATTGGCGATTCATTTCCTCTATTGGTTCTGCTAGCGGCACCTGAGAGATGGTGGTTTTTCAGCTAATGAGGCCAGAGATTTGTATCTACCTCCTAGATTTGGTAGTACCATGTTCCTTCTCTCTAAAACTTATGAAGACCACAGCCAATGCTGGCAAAGATCAAGGCTTCTCTGCTGCAAAATATCAGCCTCTTTCTCCTATCCTCAGTGCCCCCAGTCCATTTGAGGAATTGTTGCTACCATTATCAGTAGCAGAATTAGGTTCAGGAGGGACAACTAGGCAGCACAGTGGATAGACTCATCAAGTTCCCAGCTGATGCAAGGCTTCAGCAGTGCCAACCTTTGGGTTGGGGGATTTCTGCTGAAATGGGACAAGGTGGTGTCTTTTCTCTTTCCTGGTCTGTGACCACAATCGTGGTTTTTCTTTATTTGGAATACCTTCTCTTATGGCATAAGGATATTTCTAATATTGTACAGAATTGAGCAGTCAACATGTTCCATTTGCCTAGAGTTTCATGTTAGCATCTTGGAATAGTTCAGCTTCCCGAAAGAAAAAAAAAGAAAAAAGGAAAGAAAGAAAGAATTCACAATCATGGGGGCAATCTTTTAGCTTTCTCTTAATGCTCGTCATTGATATTTAAGCATAGGTATTTAGCTCTGTCATATTAATTCACATCAGAAATATTAAATACTATTTCCCCCTATAGGTACCACTATTCAGTTCAGACTGTGTTATCTGAAAAAGGCACATTCAGCAGACAGTATGTTTTGTTCAGGCCAGATTACTGTGGAATTAAAAATAAAAAGAGAATAGATTTTTGTCCTTTTTATTCAGTAACACTGTCATTACCAGTGAAGTTTAGTGCCCAGAAAGATGGACATACAGTTGTTTTATTATTACTACTAAGAGCTATGGCATTTATATAGCTTTCTAAGGTTTGCAGAGAGCTTTCCAAACGCTATTTCATTTTGTCTTCACAACAACCCTGGGGGATAGGTGCTTTACCATCACTATTTTACATATGAGGAAACTGAGGCAGACAGGTTAAGTGAGTCACCCAGGGTCACACAGATACTAAGTGAGGCTGGATTTGACCTTGGGAATTCCCAGTTCTAGGTTTCAGCTCTGTTTTACTCATTGTGCTGAAGGATCTAACACTATGAAGTATAACAAAAAGAAATGTAAAGCTGAACTCTAGGTTGGAAAAACCAAAACAGTTTAGTGGATTATTAAGGAGTCTGGAGAATCATGTTGTTAGTACATGATTTCTGCATGTTAGTTGACTATAAGTTAAGTAGTCAACTAAAAGTAAGCTATATGATGTGACTGCCAAATAAATCCAATGCAATAATTTATTATTATTATTTTTTATCTTGACCTGGGATTTCATCAACATGGGAAATGTTAACTGTGGAAATGCCCTTCACTGATGGAGATCAGCAATTCCTCCAACTCATGCGATGTTTAGTCTGAGGCAGATAGGGGGTTGGGTAGCTAAAATACTAAAATTGGAGTCAGAAGTCCTGAATTCAAATCCTGCCCAGATGCTAGTGGTATGACCCTGGGCAAGTCACTTAAACTCTCTCAGCTTCTGTTTCTTCATGTGTAAAATGGAGGTAATAATAATACCTTGTTCTCAGGATTCTAGTCCTGGATAAAATGAAATAAAATATGCAAAGCACTTTGTAAAGGTCAAAATGCTAAATAAATATTTATTATTGTTGTTGTTGTTGTTGTTACAGAGTAGCCTGAGGGACTCTGAGTGGTTAAGTGATTCGTGTAGAGTCACACACTTAGTGTGTGTCAGAAGCAGGACTTTTAAACCCAAATCTTTCCCACTCCATGGCCTGCCCTTTGTTGCTGACAGCATTAATAGATGTAGACTTTCTGGAACAAGGGTCTTTTACAGAGACTCTGTACTTTGTAGTATACCCCAGCCGCTCTCTATATTGGTCATATCAATTTTGTGTTTAGTTCTGGGCATCAATTAAAAAAAAATTTAAGAGGGACATTTAATAAAAAACAGCTAGAAAAGGTCACTCGGTATTCTGTAACCATGTTATATGAGGTGCATTCAAAAGACTTGGAGGAGACAAAGAGAGTGGGGGAAGGGAGGAAGTAACATGATAATTCCCTTTCAATATTTGAAAGGTTGTAATATGGGAGAGGAAATAGAGTGATTCTTTATAGCTCCAGAGGGCAAAATAATGTCCAATGGGTGGAAGTTATGGAGAGGTATATTTTTACTCGTTAGATATAAAAATTTTCACACAGAGCTTTGAAAAGATAGAATGTGTTGCTTCATGAAATAGAGCAGAAACTGGACCACCATCTGTCACTGATGCTATAGAGGGTATTTCTGAGTAGGAAAAAAAAAAGTCACACTTGATCAATGGGGAATCTCTTTAACTTTATTTATCCTGAATAGTGTTATTTATTATTATCCTAAATAGTGATATTTATCCTAATTCAGGTTATTTATTATTACACTAAACAGTGATATTTAACCTAAATAGTGTTATTTATTATTATCCTAGTGATATTTATCTTGAATAGTGTTATTTATTATTATCCTAAACAGTGATGTTTAACCTAAATAGTGTTATTTATTATTATCCTAAATAGTGTTATTTATCCTAATTAGTGTTATTTGGTTTCTTGAGTGATATAATTCATGTTGAAGCCTCTTATCTTATGGAATTGTGGTTGTATATGGAGTTCTCGTCTCATCTTGATGGTTCTATGACTTGGTTTTCAAGTTGGTCACCTTCAGACACAACAGCTAATTGGCGGAAGACTCAAGAGGAGAAACCAAGAAAGGTCTAGTGACTCCTTCTTCATTGATTTTTATCTGTTATTATTCCTGGAGTGAGTGATAGTGTCACCAGTTGGTCTGTTTTAACATTTAGATGCCATAAAGGCAATGAGAACTTCCTATGGAAAAGAAAATGGAATGAACTGATTAGGTATGTTAATTAGTGAGTCTGTAAAGAATGGGTGAATTGATTGCCTATTTCATTCACTTCTTGTGTAGGTTCCAGGGAGATTTGAATGCAGGCAGATTGCTTATTGTCGGAGGTATTATGCTTCTTGGGAATAAATCTTCAAATTCTTTAAGGTGACTCTTAAGTGTATACCCAGCGCTGTTCCCTGCATGTAGTAAGCACTTAATAAATACTTGATTTTTGTTATTGTTTGGTCTCTGAGATAATATCCTGCCATTTCAACATCCAGATACAGCAACCCTGCCTTTGTCAAATGGTAGGGGCAATCAGCGATGGAAGACCAATGGGATGTGAGGCATATTTTGGAACAGGTTGGGCTTTGCCACCTCATAGACAACCACTTGTATGGACTGAAGAGATTAATCATTTGATCAACCAACAGAGTCCATTAGGCTTAGTTCCATAAGTCTTTCAAGAATCTGTGTGTTCACTGGTGTAAATACTTCTTCTCATAACACTGATCGTAACTCTTCCATGCCTAATTAGATATTTTCATGAATTCTTGCAGGCCAAAAAAATTCATCACTTCCTGGCCAACCTCCTTGGGTTAAACCTCCCTGAGCTTTTAGCTAAAATTGACCTTCTGTGGCAGATGCAGCCCATTGCTAGGCCCATACTCTAGCCTTTCCATCTTGGTAGAACCTGACGAAACTTTTGATCCACCAGTATCACCACTGAGAATCCAAGAGCTACTTTCATGCCAGGATGAGGCAGGATGTTTACGGGTGAATTCACTTGGGTATTTATGTAGAATCCAGTTCTTTAAGCTGAAGAGAAAACTAAGACCCAATATGGCATTGTAATTCTAGAAGACAAAATGCTTCAACGTGAATGATGTCACTTGGGAAACCAAATAACACCAGTGCTATTTAGGATTTATGGTAGAACTGAGTGTGTGTATTTTCCATTTACAATATTGGAACTCTACCTAGATATCTCATTAACCATTACATCTAGGCTTGGTGCCAAAAAGGCATTCTGCAAAATTGATGCCAGTTGGTTTATCAGCCAGACAGTTAATGTCTGTGGGACTTATTTTTTTTTAAATAAATTTTATATAAACTTAATAATTCCGATGAATATCAGCTGACAGGCCAAAGGAGAAAGTTCCAAGTAAACTCAAACTTTTTACATTACTAGAACTCTGTGTGTGTGTGTGTGTGTGTGTGTGTGTGTTTTAAGAAAATAAAAACAATAATGATATATTATATTGTGTGGAATTGAACACCATACCAAAAGTTGAATCTAGAAAAGTATATTCAGACTGATCACAAAATTCTCATTAAGAATATTATTTAGGGGCAGCTAGATGGCATAGTGGATAAAGCACTGGCCCTGGATTCAGAAGTACCTGAGTTCAAATCAAGCCTCAGACACTTGACACTTACTAGCTGTGTGACCCTGGGCAAGTCACTTACCCCTCATTGCCCCCCCCCCAAAAGAATGTCATTTAAACCAGCAGTCATTTGGGGATTCTTCCTTTCTCCCACATTCCAAGGAATGAACTCCAACAAATTTCTCAGAATTGCTAATATTTTTAAATAATATGATTTATTTTAAATATTTTACTTTCCCTTTTTCTTACCCCCAAAAGATGTGACAATAGTGATTTGTGGTAAGTTTCCTATCTGGATCTCTTCCAGTAGATTTAAGATGAATGATCATTTATTCATTTGTAATCTAAAGACAGTAATCAATTTATTTAGGAGTATATTAAATCCCTTCCTCCTTCCCTCCCTCCCTTCCTTCCTTCCTTCCTTCCTTCCTCCCTCCCTCCCTCCCTCCCTCCCTCCCTTCTTTCCTTCCTTCTTTCCTTCCTTCCTTTCTTCCTTCCTTCCTTCCTTCCTTCCTTCCTTCCTTCCTTCCTTCCTTCCTTCCTTCCTTCCTTCCTTCCTTCCTTCCTTCCTTCCTTCCTTCCTTCCTTCCTTCCTTCCTTCCTTCCTTTTGCAATTGGGGTTAAGTGACTTGCCCAGGCTCATACAGCCAGTAAGTGTCCAAGGCTGGATTTGAATTCAGGTTCTCTCCTGACTCCAGGGCCTGTGCTCTATCCACTGTGTCACCTAGCTGCCCCAGTATACTATATTTTAAAAGTTCATTTGGAAGTTAGTTATAACTTGGAGTATCTTTTTCTAATAGAACAATGTTATCAATGATGGTTAGGGTTTCTAACCAGACCCCTAAAGTGTATTTAACCAATCATTATGTAGTGAAGAAATATTAATAATCACCCTGAACTTGAAGTTTTTTAGAATGTCTGGACCCCTGTGCACTTTGAGCTACCAGGTCCCCTGGGCCTGAAAAACCTAAGACCTTAGTCTTAAATTCTTGTGCAATTACCTAATTAGGTAATTCTTACCTAACAGCCACCACAGCTCTTCAATCCTCCCATCTCCCAGTCTTTAAAATCTTAGAATGTGGATATTGCTTTAGATAATGTATGACATCATAGGCATTATAATACTTTTTTGTGTGTTTTGAGTTCAATTTCTTTTTTCTTTCCTGGGGTAATAAGGGTTAAGTGACTAGCCCAGGGTTACACAGCTAGTAAGTATCAAGTGTCTGAAGCCAGATTTGAACTCATGTACTCCTGAATCCAGGGCCAGTGTGTTACCTACTGCATCACCTAACTGCCCTCTTGAGTTCAATTTCACACACATTTATTGTCTGCTGTGTGAATCAGCATGACAGGTAGTGTATAGAGAAGAGACCTTGAAGCCTGGGAGACCTGTGTTCTAGTCCCATCTCTGACATGTACATGGCTGTGTAGTCTTGGTCAAGTCATGTGATTAAAGTGCTCAAAGATATCAAACTTCTGAGTGCTCTGGAATCAGATTAAAATGTAATTGGGAAGTGTTCAATAAATTTAATAAAAATATAATATGACTTAGATAATGTTAATTTGTGGTTTTCTAAATCAATATGTGACCTGTTGGTTTCTGTTTCTATTTGAGTTTGATATTACTGCTTTAGACATTTCTCTAAGAAGCCAACTTATATTGATTGAAGAAGATCCCTTCCTCATGGTATTCCCTATATCTTATCCCTATGTATAAGGTATTGTGTGTCAGGCACTGGGAATACAAAGACAGAAATTTGATTGAGGTGCATAGCCTAGGAACTGTGAACTTTTTTTAAAAAAGCATTTTGGGGGCAGCCAGGTAGTAGAAGTCAGAAGGACCTGAATTCAAATCTAGCCTTAAAACACTTATTAGTTGTGTGACCCTAGGCAAGTCACTTAACCCTGATTGCCTCCCCCCAAAAAAGAATTTTGATCATTTTCAGTATAATTGGTTTCCTTAGTAATCCTATGTATTTTATTTTATACATTTAGAAACATTTTTTTTCTCAGAAGAGCTCTATAGGCATCAACTGTTAAGGGGAATGTGACACAAAAAAGGTTAAGAACCCCTAAACTGGATGAACTTCAAGGTTCCTTCCAGCTCTAAATGTATAATCCTATGAAATGGCCCTTGCTTTCTACCTGGTTTGGGAGGAGGAATGCAAAATTTAGAGTAATAATACAACTTAATTAGAGGAGGGTACAAGCATTAACAACTGCTGAGGTGTTGGGTGAGGGACTTGGCTGTCAAGAAAGGCTACAGGGAAGAAGTAGCACCTGAGGGAAGAAGGAAAGGAGGGGGGGGATAAGCATTTTATTAAGTACCTATTATGTGCCAGGTATTTGGCTAATTGCTTTACAAATATTATCTCATTTGGTCTCAAGAGGTGTTGAAGAATGTTACTAATAAATGGTCATTAAACTTGATGTATAATAATTTAAGGGGCAGCTAGGTGGTACAGTAGATAGAGTGCCAGGCCTGGATTCAGGAAGATTCATCTTCGTGAGTTCAAATCTGGTCTCAGACACTTACTAGCTGTGTGACTCTGGGCAAGTCACTTAACCCGGTTTGCCTCAGTTTCCTCATCTGTAAATAAGCTGGAGAAGGAAATGGCCAACCACTCCAGTATCTTTGCCAAGAAAACCTCAAATGAGGTCACAGAGTTGGACATGACTGAAGTTACTGAACAACAACATAATAATTTATGAATGTTTAAAATTTGAGTTTTCCTTGAAAGTTCTTGATAGCATAGCAGTGTTTTCCTAAGTCCATGATAGAAGATATTTTGCTGAATTTATGAGGACCCAATGTGAAGTAGGAAATGCTATTATATTTTCCATTGAAATGCCTGTTTTATGTTTTACAACATTGATACATACTCAGTATCACATTCATCTTATATGACAAGCCTTTTAGTCATTTTAGATATTGTGTTTATTTTAGATATTTATTTATTTTATAAAGTAACCTGGTGTGAGGAATATAATTTGAGTTCCTTTCAAAATTTTGTAACTTTGAAATAAATGCTCAATGTGTTTGTATTACGCAGTTTAGTTATTGTGGAGGAGAATTATACAATGAAGCAGATCTTTCTTAAGCACCTGCTTTGAACAGAGCATGGTGCTAAGTACTGTGGAAGATGCAAGATCCCTGTTCTTAGTAAGTTTACCCCTGGGGAGTGCGGTGGGAGTATAACACCAACGTATGCCTCATACAGAGAATTTATTACATGATATATTTCTCAGTGAGTTACAAAAACACATCTATGTGAAGCCTGAGGGGACCGTGTTTGGCAGACAAGAGGATTGGGGAAGGATTCCTCAAGGAGTTAACATTTGAGTCAGGCTTTGTAGTATACAAAATAATGAAACTTGTAAACAAAGGAGAATGGAGTTCATTCTAGTCATACAGTTCAGTATAAACAAATACAGAGAGGCATGAAGGTCTGGTGTGTATTTGGAAGGCAAGAGGACTCTGATAGTAAACTTAGAGTATTTGGAGGTCTGTCATATGGAAGAGAGATCACATTCATCCATCTGTCTGTCCATCCATCTATCTATCTATCTATCTTCTATCATCTATCATCTCTATCATCTGTCATTTATCATCTCTATCATCTATCTATATGTTTATCAGCTATCATCAATCTACCTATTTGTTTATTTCTTCATCTATTCATTCATTCATTCACTCATTCATTTCATTAATTTATTTTTCTGCATAGGTGAGTAGGGCAGAACAAGGACCAATGAATTGAAGGAGCAAATTTAAGTTAATGTGTGTGGGGGGTAAGGAGGGGAACAATCTTATTAATTAGAATTGTCTCAAAGTAGGGGGCAGCTAGATGGCGCAGTGGTAAAGCACCGGCCCTGGATTCAGGAGGACCTGAGTTCAAATCCAGCCTCAGACACTTGACACTTACTAGCTGTGTGACCCTGGGCAAGTCACTTAACCCTCATTGCCCTGCAAAAAACAAAAAACAAAAAACAAAAGCAAAAAGCAAAAAACAAACAAAAAAAGAATTGTCTCAAAGTAGAGTGGGCTGCTTTGGAATGATGTATACCTCCCCTTATTGGAAGACTTGAAGCAGAAGCTGGATGTCTGCTCTTCAGTAGGGTTGTACCGGGGATTCTTTTTCATTTATGGATTTATGGATAAAATGACTTCCATCATCTCTCTTGAGCCAAATTAATGATTTCACACCTGTGGATTAGATGAAACATGATGTGTGTGAAGAAAGTTATATGAAATAAGTCTATAAAAGTAAAATCGTGCTAGATTGAGGAGGACCTTGAATGCTGGGCCAACCCCCCCCCCCCACAACTGAACTTAATTGATAAAGAAGCATAGAATACTTTTAAGCAGAGGAATTCTTTTGTACTTGTATCCTGTTACCAAGTATAGTAAATGCTTAATAAATACTTTGTTGATTGGTGACCAGGAAGATTAGTTTGGCAGCAGTCACTGTCAAGGATGGCTTGGAAAAGTGTGAGAGTGAAGACAGGAAGACTTTTGTAAGGAGGCTATTATAATAGTCCAGGTGGATGGGGAACTAGGCTGGTGAACATGGGCATATACAGACTCAAGATAAGTATTTAAGGTAGAATTGAATTCTGTTAGCATTTGGTAAACAATTGAATAAGAGCAACATGGAAGAGAGGGAAGAGTCACATATAACCCCAAGGTTATTTACATGGGAGATTCAGTAGTGTTATAGAAAAGAAAAGTGAAATCAGAAGAAGAAACAGTTTAGGGGAAAGCACAATGAGCTTTGTTTTAGCTAGGTTAAGTGTGAGGTCGAAGAGCGAAAACCAGGTGGAAAAAGCCTGTAGATAGTTGCACAGGTGAGTCTTTGGGTTAAGTCTTTTGCTCCACTATTTGAGCATGAGTCATTGTTGGCAACATCCTCTAGTCTACCTATGTCTACCATGTTCCTTTTTCTGCCTTTTAGGCTTTTTATAATTTCTCTTAAAAGTCTACATTACAAATAGAATGCTCCAAATGTTACTTTCTGACACCAGTCAATTGAAATTTTAATCCTGAAAAGGAATTTTTAACATATCTGTCATTGAATATAATCATGCCTTGTCATTTAAACAGATTCTACTAATATTATTTTTTAATTTTTGTGACTATATTTTGTGTTTCTTGGATAAAAAATCATACAATTTCTTTCCTGTTCTTCAAAATTCATCATAGTTTAAATAACCTTATTGGTATGTAGTTTCCCTTAAATGGGATATATATCACAAAAATGATTTCTTGAATCTGAGCAAAGTTGTAAAAAAAAAGAATACTGTCCAAAGGATTAGTGAGCCATTGTCTCTTGCTGTTAATTGGATTCTTATAAACCACATTTCCATTCGTGATGTATTCCCCCCCCCACTTTAAATAGATAACCATATAATTTCTTTCTATTTATTTGGAGAAACTTACATACTTTTCTACCTTAATGTTATGAGTTTGATAACTATAATTCAAAGGCTTAGTCTGTTCTCCATCAGTGTTGTTTTTAATCATTGATACCAATTTTTATGAAATTCTGCTACATTGCATTTTGCAGAGCTATACTTGAATACCTGACCAATATATTTTTAATAATCTGAGAATTGTGGAGGCTTTTTTCTGGGTGCTAGTTGTTTCCAATTACTTCTGAGCTATTCATACAATTTTATGTGACTACTTCTGGCAGTGGCCCTGAGCTAGTGGCTTTAAAAGGTGTAGGAAATCAGATCTGATTTGTGAAGAGTCATTTTGTGATAAACTAGGTCCTTGTCAAACAGAACCAATTGAGAATGTGATACCAGCAGGAGAATTTATACCTGCTTGCTGATCATAAGTTTCAGTGTTTTTAAAGATCTCCATTAGGTGAAGTGGAAATTTAAAAAAAAAAAAAAAAGGTTCTTGCTTCCTAGTCATTTGGAATGTTGTGATTAGAGTTTGAATTTATACATAACCCAAAGTACATATGGAAATGATAATCAAAATATTTTAAAAGCAATGGATAATTATATCATATTTGAGAAGTCTATCAACACAGTTCACTATATTATGATCATAATTTCTTAGAGGAAGCTATCAAACATTAGGGTAAGAAAGGTAGAGCATTCATGATGAGCAGCCAGTCATAAAGTTCTACGACTTGGCCCAACTAAGAAATTTTGTTTTTTAAGTTGTGGGAGAATTGGGAAATTCTAAGGACTTGAAATGATTATTGATGCCTTATTCTTTCTATTGCCTGCAGGTTTTATGGTTAGTAGGAAATAACCACATATCTATTTTGTTTTCCAAAATTCCAAAGTATTTATTTACTTATTTACTTACTTATTTACTCATTCATTCATTTGCTTGTTTGTTTAATTAGGGCAATGAGGGTTAAGTGACTTGCCCAGGGTCACACAGCTAGTAAGTGTCAAGTGTCTGAGGCCGGATTTGAACTCGGGTCCTCCTGAATCCAGGGCCGGTGCTTTGTCCACTGTGCCACCTAGCTGCCCCCCAAAGTGTTTATTTTACAGAACTTGGACAGAACTTTAAATAAAAATCACAGACAAAGGTAGGAATGCAGCCTGTATCCTGGAGCCAACCTTATTATCTTCCCTGGCCTCTTCCTCTATAATTAAGCTTTTCAAGCCTGAGACCTTTTCCAAAGCATTGGATGCTCATTTTTAATCTGAAAGTCTTCCCTTTATTTTTTAGTGTCTCTATTTTTTTTGCCCCTTCCTACCTTTCCATTTTGATGAAATCTCACCAGGGGAAAATACTGCCCTAGCAAAGAACATAAGAGTAAGGCTGCAGTGTTCAGGGCTAAGGGCATGTTGGCTAAAAGAAGGAATCAGAATCAAGTGGTGGTGAATCAGAGAAGATCATGGAATAAAAGATTGAGAGATGAAAGGGACCTTAACAGATGTCAAGGCCATTTCCTTCTTTTTATGTATAAGAAAACTGAGGTATAGAGAGCTACATGGTCATATAAGTAATATGTGTCTGAGGATGGATTCTAACTGAGCTCTTTCTGACCTCAAAATTCAGGGCATTATCCACTATGTCATGCTTTTCAGAAGAAGTTGGCTTTGAGTAGAACTGTAACAGTGAGGAGAAATATAGACTGGGGAGGAAAGCAGGATTTGAACTCAGGTCTCCTTGACTCTATGTTTAGTATCTATCCACTGTGCCACCCAGCTGTTATTAATGTTCCAAGGTGCAAAAAGGCTATATAATTATGCTACCTAGCACTTGCTCTGTTACTAATCATGTCTGTAACCTTGGGCTAGCCACCTGTCTTCTTTCCACCTCAGTTTCTTCATCTGTAAAATGAGATACCCAAGGATCCTTCTTTTTCTAAGATGAATCAATTCTGTTTCTCCCCAAAATGTATACATGGTCTATTTTTCTTTTTTAAAATGATGGATTTTGAATGGACTAGAGTGGACACTATCTGTGTACCTGTGCTAAGTGCTAGACATACAAATAGGAAAGCAAAACAGCCCCTACTCTCAAGGAACTCATTTCCTAATTAGGAGAGGCTGCTCAAAAGATGGGTTGAGCTCAAATGAGAAGACTGAGCCCAAGAGCCCCTAGGGTACAAGAGCAGGTCAGGTGGCAATGCCCAGGGATCTGGTAATAGGATAATGGAGTATTAAGATAAATACTGGACAAGTCTCTCTCCCTCCCTTCTTCTGTCCCTCCCTTCCTTTTTCCCTTCCTCCTTCATCTCTGTCGCTCTCTCTCTCTGTCACTCTGTCTCTGTCTCTCTCCTCCCCCTCTTTTTTGAGGGACAGCTAGGTGGTTCAGTGGATAGAGCACTGGGCTTGAAATCATTTCATGGGTTCAAATCTGGTCTCAGACACTTAGTAGCTGTGTGACCCTGGACAAGTCATTTAACCTTGTTTGTTTCAATTTCTTCATCTGTAAAATGAGCTGGAAAAGGAAATGGCAAACCACTCCAGTATCTTTGCCAAGAATACCCCAAATGGGGTCATGAAGAGTCAGATATGACTGAAATGACTGAGCAACAACAACAAAAGGCTCAGTGGTTCACCATCTTATCAGAAGGATTGTAGCTGATGGTTCCCTATTTATTCAAATGATGTGATCAATTAAATCAATCAGCAAGTATTTATTAAGTGCCTACTATGTGTCAGGCATTGTACTTAGCCATGTCCCCAGGCAGTGGTTGTTGGGAAGGAGGTAATGATCCCTTGGAGCCAGAAAATATGGGTTTGAATCTCCTCCCTGTTAATTATACCTGTGTGACATTGGATAAGTCACTTAGTTTACTTGTCTATGAAATGAGGCATTTTACTAGTTCCATACTGCCCAGTATTGATACGTAGTCTGGTGTAAAAAACAAAACAAAACACTGGATTCGATGCTGGAATACCTGGATTTGAAATCTCCTCTCTGCCTATCCCTTGTATGGCCTTTAGCAAATGAGTAAGTCTTCCTGAGCCTCAGCTTCTTTATCCATGGAATGAGGATGTTGGAACTGAATGATCTCCTAGGTCTCTTCCAGCTCAACAGCCAATGAACAATCAGCATGTATATGAGTCTATTCGTGCACTGTAAAGTTACTTTTTATTCCATAAAGGATTCCAAAATTCATATGGTTTTGGAGAACAACTCTCAGAACCAGTTTGCCTCTCACCTTTGCCAAGTTATATAACTACAGATGAATCATTAAAGAACACATACATTGGAAACCCCATCTATGAATTCCCATCTGGGTACCAGATTTACTTTCAGATAATTGTCGTGGTGGAGGCAGCTAGGTGGTACAGGGGACAGATAGGAGTACTCGGCTTAGAGTCAGGATGGCTCATCTTCCTGACTTTAAAGCTGACCTCAGACACTTAGTAGCTATGTGACCCCAGGCAAGGCCCTTAATCTGTTTGCCTCAGTTTTCTCATCTGTAAAATGAGCTGGAGAAGGAAATGGCAAACCACTCCAGTATCTCTGCCAAAAGAACCCCAAATGGGAGCAGAGTTAGATGTGACCGAAAAAACCTGAAAACTGTCATTGTGTACAGTGATATTATTTTGTTGCAAACGCTCTCATAATTAACGATAGAAAGTATTTATGGTTTAGCAATATCATTCATAAATACTGAAATGAATATTGAATTATTCAGTTTTACCTCATTTATATTATCCTATGTGAGCTTGAGTTCTGCACAAGTTTGTCTCTGTCTCTGTCTGTCTGTCTGTCTCTCTCTCTGGCAGGGCAATGAAAGTTAAGTGACTTTACCAAGGTCACACAGCTAGTAAGTGTCAAGTGTCTGAGGCCAGATTTGAACTCAGGTCCTCCTGAATCCAGGGTCAGTGCTCTATCCACTGTGCCACCTAGAAGGCTATCTCTTGAAGTTGCAAGTAGATTTAATGTCTCAATCTTGTGACATAATGGAAGGAGCTCTGGATTTAGAGTTAGAGGGTGTGAGTTCAGCCTCCAATTCTCCTGCATTCCAGCAGTGGAAAGCCAATTCACCTCTATTGGCCTCACTTTCCTCATCTGAAAAATGAAGACATTGGTTTAGATGAGCTCCAAGCTCCCTTCCAGTCATCAGTCTCATGACCTGACTTCATTTTTTCCTCAAAGTTGAAGTATGCCCAACAGACCAGGGCTGGTCTTTCACTAACATGATATTCCCATTTGAAGCTTATCACTGTGCCCTTACATTTGGCTGAAGGCATCTGAGAATTCCTAAATGTAAATAAGGAGCTATTTCACCTAAGAAATCACATGGAGTTAAAGTTCTCTTACTTGTAGAGACCGCACTTGTGTTTTTCACAGATGGCTGGTAATTTAGGTTTTAAAATTTCATATTAAAAAATATGTTTCTTTTGAATCAATAAATAATGATTGAAGCTATACTATGTACTAGGTCCTGTTCTAGGTAACGAGGGAGATTGAAAGATATGAGATGGTCCCTTACTGAAAAAAAAAAAGCTTATAATGCAATGGAAGAAATAAGACATGGTCACAAATAATGATGATAATAATAATGATAATAATAACAACACAATAATAATAATATAATACACAAACATATTAATTGCATGAGTACCATAATAATGTTAAACATAGTTCTGGAGATTTGAATCTTATAGGTAGGTTGGAGTGAGGTTCTAGAAATTTTTAACAGCTAAACAGAAATATTTGCATTGATCTCAGAGGTAACGGGAAGCCCCTCCAGCTTGTTGAGTAACACGGTCAGACCTATGCTTTAGGCATGCCGTCTTGGCAGCTGTGTGGAAGATGTATTGGGGAGGGACTTTGAGACTGGTAAGACAATCAGAGGGGCGACTGTAATAGTGAAGGCAAGAAGGAATAGGGTCTGAACCAGGATGGGGACTCTGAAAGTGGAGAGGATATAGATTGAGGGACCTTGTGGGGGTGGAAATGAAAGATTTGGTGAATAATTGCTTGAGGTAAGGGATTCTCTAGGATGACTCCAAGTTTTCAAAATTGGGCACCTGGAAGAATGGTGGTGCCCTCGATGCCTTTGGGAATAGGCAAGAGGGTAGGAGCCAATAAAGAGAGAGACTAAAGATGGAGAGAGAGGGAGAAATGATTGATGGAGCAAGGTACCAGAGGAGACAGAAGAGAATCATGAGCCCAAGTAATTGATTTGGTATTTAAAATCTCCTGCAACTTGGCCCCAACCAATTATTTTTTGTCTTATTTTACATCGCTGACTTTCACATACTTACTTTCTTATTGTTTCTTATACATGAAAGTCTATCTTCCTTCATAGCTTTGATCAGGCTTCATGCCTAAAATGCCCTCCTTCACATCTGCACCTTAGAATATTAAGATGACTTCATACTCGGTCCAAAAGCCACATTTTACACAAAATTTTCACGCTCAAATACCTTGTGTCCTTTTTGTATGTATACCTACACATGCACATGTCGGATTTCCCCTCCCTCCATAGAAACTTCTGAAGAGAAGGGGTTGTTTAACCATCTTTGTATTCCCAGCTTCTAGCAGAATGCCTTGTACAAAATAGATGATTGATTGAAAAGGTCACCTGGATCTCAAATGGATAGAGTTGAGAATAAGTGAAAATAGGGGTTTTTAGGTGGGGAGAACACATATCAGGTTGGGTGGCCTCAATTTTGTTATTAAAATATGAGGCCAGGTCAGTGGCAGAGCGAGAAGCACTAGGGTGTCGTTTGGGTTTTGAGAAGAATGGAATATAACTCATTAGTGATAATTCTTTAAGGTTTGCAGTGGTTGATGTTGGGAATTCATCTGGGATGAGTGATATGTAAAAAAGATGGCTGAGCTGGAGTGAGGGCTCAGAGGAGGTTAAAAAACATTTCACACCAATATGTAGAATTGTAGGATCTTTGTCTACAAGGAATGTAGACGTCTGTCTTTTCAACTTTGGTGTATGATTCATATTCATGAACTCAAGAGAGCCATCACTGTGCATTATTCCTAGAGGCTATTTTTTTAAGCTAAAATAAAGGGTTTATTAGTGCTGTAGTATTTCAATTCATGCTTTTGACCTTGTTCATTAAAAGGGAAGCAGAAAACCTGAGTCTAAAAGACCTTCATTGCCAGAAATACAAGCCTAGAATACAGCATTCAATAAGCATTGATTATTTAGTCTGAGGCAGTTTACTGCTGATTTTATTCCTCTACAAGAGTCAATTATTCTTGCCAGGGCATTTTTATTCATGGACCTGCTATTTGAACTTGAATAATGCCTTTAAATAGAACAGAGTATTGAAAATAATTATTTAAAAACTGGTGTTTCTCAGTGATCTTAAACGTTGATTTGGTAAAACATAAAGAAGACCAGAAGATGCTTATTGGCAGAAACTTATAAAATTATGCAGCATACATTCTGCCCAAGAATGTAATTGTAGACCAAGTACAGTTTTTATCCCTGTTACACCTCTGTAGTATTTTCATCAGTCAACTGGCATTTGTTAAGGACAAGGCACTAGGCTAAACATTGGAGATACAAAGAAAGGCAAAATCAAACCAAACCAGTCTCAGCTTTCAAGGAGCCTAATTCAAAGTCAACATTCAAACAATTATATACAAATAAGATATTCTGTACATAGAAAAAAAGTAATAAAATAAATGCAGAAGATGAGACTTTTACTGAGCCTTTGAAGAAACAGGGAAATTAGAAAGCTGAGATGAGGAACGAGAATGTTCAAGGCAAGAAGGACAGCCAGGGGGCAGCTAGGTGGCAGCTAGGTGGCACAGTGGATAGAGTGCTGGCCCTGGATTCAAGAGGACCCTGAGTTCAAATCCAGCCTCAGAAACTTGACACTTACTAGCTGTGTGACCCTGAGCAAGTCACTTAACCCTCATTGCCCTGAAAAAAAAAAAAAGGACAGCCAGCTAGTGCAAGTTGGAGCATTGTGTGTGAGAAACAGTATCCCATATATAGCAAAAAGGAAGCAATACAGAGTACTTAATCAAATCAGTCCTTGATTATACAAGTTATTTGTTGACACTAATAATTTTTGTGTTGTACTTGCCCATTTATTTTTATTTCATTAAATATTGTTCTATTACATGTAAATTTTTTAACATGTTTTTTTTTTATTTTGAGTTCCAAATTCTTATTCCCTCCTCTTTCCTTGAGAAGGCAAGCAATTCGATATAAATTATACATGTGAGGTAATGCAAAACATATTTCCATATTAGCCATGTTACACACAAAAAAAGAAAGTAAAAAAAGTATGCTCTGATGTGCATTCAAGCCCCATCAGTTCTTTCCCTTTAAGTGTATATCATTTTTCATCATGAGTCCTTTGGAATTTTCTTGGATCGTTATATTACTGAGAATAGCTAAATTATTCACAGTTGATTCACAGTTGTTACTGTGTACAATAGATATTCTGGTTCTGCTCTCTTCACTTTGCCTCAGTTTATAAAAGTCTTCCCAAGTTTTTCTGAAATCATTCTTCTTTTCATTTTTATAGCACACTAGTATTCCATTACAATCATATATCACAACTTGCTCAGCTATTCCCCAATCAATGCGTATCTCCTCAATTTCCAATTCTTTGCCACCATTAAAAAAAAAAACTGCTGTAAACATTTTTGTACATATAAGTCCTTTCGAGTTTTTCTAAAAATCTTTTTGCCATACAAACTTAGAGGTTACCTCTTTGTAATATAGTTTGAAATCGGAAACTGCTAAGCCACTTTCCTCAACATTTTTAAGGACAGGTAGGTGGTGCAGTGGATAAAGCACCGGCCCTGGATTCAGGAGGACCTGAGTTCAAATCCAGCCTCAGACACTTGACACTCATGAGCTGTGTGACCCTGGGCAAGTCACTTAACCCTCATTGCCCTGCAAAAAACAAACAAAAAACATTTGAAAATTGATTTCTTTAATATTCTTGACCTTTTGTTTTCTACATGAATTTTGTTATTCTTTTTTCTAACTCTATAAATCAGTTCTTTGGTGATTGGATTGGTATAGCACTGAATAAGTACATTAACGGGTAGAATTGTCATTTTTATTATATTGACCTGGCCTATGCATGAGCAATTAATATTTTTCCAGTTGTTTAGCTCTCTGACTTTATTTGTGTGAAAAGTGTTTTGTAATTTTGTTCATAGAACTCCTATGTGGCTTGGCAGGTAGACTCCCAAGTATTTTATATTGTAATCCTTTATTTTAAATGAAATTTCTTTTTCTATTTATTCCTGGTGATCTTTGTTGACAATATATAGAAATGCTCATTTATGTGGGTTTGTTTATATCCTGCAACTTTGTTGAAGTTAATTGTTTCAATTAGTTTTTAGTTGATTCTCTAGGATTCCCTAAGTTTACCATTATATCATTCGCAAACTGATGGTTTTGTTTTCTCATTGCCCATTCTAATTCCTTCAATTTCTTTTTCTTATTGCTATAGCTAGAACTTTTAGTACAATATTGAATAATAGTGGTGATAATAGGTATCCTTGTTTCACCCCTGATTTTTTGGGGGGAAATCTTCTAGCTTATTCTCATTTGTGTTATACTTTTTAGTGAAGGTCATTTATAAATGCTTCTGTAAATTGTTGGGTATTCTTTTTGTTTTTCTTCTTTTTTTTTTTTTGGTGGGGCAGTGAGGGTTAAGTCACTTGCCCAGGGTCACACAGCTAGTAAATGTCAAGTGTCTGAGGCCAGATCTGAACTCGGGTCCTCCTGAATCCAGGGCCAGTGCTTTATCCACTGCACCACCTAGCTGCCTACAAATTGTTGGTTTTTCAATGAGAGATAGATTGGGTACCAATTATATCAGAAAAAAATAGCTTAAAATTTGAATTAATTGCATAAAGAAGTTCAATCTTTCCCAAGAAAATTTATGCTTCTTAGTGGAAATCAATGGTGTAGAGAAGGCATATGTTTGGTATGTGGTGGGAGTAGATGCAGTAGTGCTTGTTAAAATTTAAAGCACAATGTAAATATCAGCTGTCATGATTATTGTTACTGATATTAATATTCATAATAGCTAACATTTCTATAGCACTTGCTATGTGCCAAGCACTGTACTAAGTACTTTACTAATACTATCTCGTCTGATGCTCTTACAACTTTGGGAGGTTGTTATTATCCCCATTTTCCAGATGAGGAAACTGTTTAATAATCAAACAGGAGAATGACTTGTTACTCTCAGAGAAGGGGACTGAGTCTACATCATTTCCATTTCTTTACACAGGGTTTGCTCAGAGTGCACAGGGCACCCCGTGAACCACCACATTCCATTTTCCCATCAGCTAATTGCAGAAATGCTTAGATTAGTTTTGGAAAGTAATTCTAATAATCTTGTAGAACAGAAATTCTTAACCTTTTTATATGTCATGATCTCCTATGGCAGATGAGTGAAAGCTATGGATCCCTTCTCAGAATAATGCTTTAAAATGCATAAAAATGAATATGTAGCATTATAAAATGTGATAAAAAATTATTTGTGGTAAAGATATATATCAGAGGTTTTGTATTTTTTTTCTCATCCTCATTTATGGATCCCTTGAAATCTAATAACTAACTCCTGGGGGGGCGTGGATTTCAGGTTAAAAACCCTTGATTTAGATGAATTTTTAATGTCTGCTTAGTTACCATTTTTCACAGTAGGGATTACACCTATACACATATTGCCAGTTGTCCTGACCTTGGTCTTGTCACTGGAGTCCGATGACTGTGGAGGAGAGGGTGAGGCTGATGACTTTGCACAGCTCTGCCTGACTTAAATCCAATTCACTTGCAAGTCAAGATATCACCCTCCCTGATGCCATTGGTCCTCTTTGAGAATGAAGGACAAAAAACCCAATATAATACATACACTTACATAAATGTGTGTGCTGTGACATAAAAAGTTTGAGAGATATCTGGGTAATCATTTTATTAATCATGCTAGCAGATAATAAAATGGGTCTTGAATGCCAGAGACCCCTCATGGAACCCACTCAATGCTTGTATGCCCTTGGAAGAGTGGATGTTTTTGAGGGTAGCAATCAACTCTGATTGGCTAACAATTAATGAAAAGAATGAATTTTTTTTTTTTTTTGGTGAGGCAGTTGGGGTTGTGACTTGCCCACGGTCATACAGCTAAGTGTCAAGTGTCTGAGACTGTATTTGAACTCAGGTCCTTCTGAATCCAGGGCTGGTGCTTTATCCACTGTGCCACCTAGCTGCCCAGAAAATGAATATTCTAATGAAAGGTGGGCTTATTCTAATGAGGGGCTGGAGGATGTGAGAGATCATTCAGACCTGTCTGACTAGAATACAGTGATTTCACTCAGATTACATTCTTTATAAAGTACTCTAGTTGGGTGGGGTCTCCCACCCAGGATTGAAAGGTATGTACCCTTAAGGATTTGGGCAGTCTCATTCATCAACAATGTCCTTCAAAGACTAACCTACAGGCTTCTGAAAAATATCCTGGTCCTAATTCACTAATTGATTATTGATGTAAGAAAAAGAATCATTTCTCTCATTGAAAGTATGTGTGTATATGTATATAAGCATGTACATATGGATATATGTAAATGTGTGCACATGCATACATAATGTAATATATACATATACACACGTATGTATGTGTATATATGTACATGTGTGTGTGTGTATGATTCTGTTTGTCCTTTGCTTTCAAAGAGGATCAATGATATCACTGGGTGATTCTTGACTTGTGCATAAATCTTTCAGATTGACTTGTTTTCATTAGTTATAACTTTTATTATGTTTTCTTTAATTGGAATCTGAAATGGTTTACCTATGCTCCACGCTCATATTTTGTTGTTTATGGAGGTTGGTCATCTGCTGGGGACCTAAATAAAAATCAGAACAAACAGTACTCAATGCTTCTAACTTTAATTTTCTACACCCTGAAAGCAGCATACAACAATATGAAGACAATAGCAGCAGTATTAAAGAAACACATCCCTTTGGTTGTATGTTCCATTAACCTAGAAAATCTTACCACATGAATGAACTGGTAGGAAACACAATTTACAATGCATAATGAATGAGCCTGAACTTCTTAAGTATCTAAGCTATATTACTGATTGAATGCCTGGGAGTTCTTTACAAAGAATCTTGAATGAATCAGCCCCAAAGTAAACGATCTGCTGCTGACTCAACAATGTCTTTCTGCATTCACTTATTTTAAGTTGTTTTTCAGCATCTTATTACATGAGTAGTTCCCCAGACTCTGCTTGGAATATCCCATCTTAAACACTTGTAGTTAGAATCAGCTGTAAAACTGACAAATTTCTCATCAACTCTTATTGTCTTTAATACAGTCTATATCAAGATGCTGTCAGCAAAATACATCTGGAACAATGCTATCGTTAAGACAATTTGAGGAATGCAAACTTAGCCCCCAAAATATGGATTTGACTCCTTGTCTGTTTTGTTGTTTTGTTTCTCCCATGTCTGACTCTTCATGACCCTATTTGGGGTTTTCTTGGTGAAGATTTGGAGTGGTTTGCCATTTCCTTCTCTAGCTCATTTTACAGATGAGGAAATTGAGGCAAACCTGACTAAGTGACTTGCCCAGGGTCACATAGCTAGTGTCTGAGGCTGGATTTAAATTTATGAAGATGAGTCTTCCTCACTCCAGTCCATTTCACCACCTTGCTGTCCACCCAATTGTGCTTAAATTTCAGGGAAAACTGGGCAACTGGGCAACTGGGAAAGAGTGATACTGATTGTTTAGGATAGCTTAGTCCAAGATATAGAGTTTTCCTGGGGTTTCAATAAGTGATAAAAATAAGTATATCACATCCAACTTGCTAGCTGGAGTCTTTCTATTAAAATATAATTTTTTTACTTAAAAAAAAGGACTTCTATTTATCAATAACATTATACCTACATTAGACCAAGGGATAAAAGACATACAAACTCAAATCATAAATTAAACATCTTTGATCACTACTTAGTCATTAAAAGTACCAGTTATCCAAATATTGGTTTTCTTTAAAAGGAGAAAAAGGCCATATTATTTTTCTCCTACTTCCCCTGCAGAAAAGACTTACTTTTTATGGTCTCCTGATCAGAGAGAGTGTTAATTACCTCTTTAGCAATTCCTATTACACTGTGAGCACCAACTGCTTTTTATTTCTCAAAGACTTAAGGTCTCTGCTCTGTGGCTCTGACTTCCTTTACCAACTCTCTAGTACACACGTCTAGAATTTCAGAACTGGAAATTACCTTAGAGATCATCCAGGCCAAATACCTCATTTTACAGATGAAGAAACTAAGACCCTCAGAGCCTTTCCTGAGAGTTGAATTTACACCTCCATTTTATAACGTGACTTCCAAAAGGGGATAGGTAGTTTTTCTTCTAAACTTCATACAACCACCACAAAAACAAACCATGTTTTAAACAAAAACATATATAAGTTTTTTTCTCAGTGGGATTTTCTTATGTTCCTATTGAGCTGAATCTAAAAAGATTAAATTCAATAGACATAAACATAAAGGTCTATGCTTAGATTAAAAAAAAATATGCAATGGGTGAGAGGCAGCTAGGCTGCTCAGTGAATAGAGCCTGGATTCAGAAAGACATGAGTTCACAGCATTTACTAGCTGTGTGACCCTGGGCAAGTCATTTAACCTTAGTTTGTCTTTTAAAGCAAACTTCTTCAGTACCTTTGCCAAGAAAACTACATAGAGAATATGGTCCATGGGGTCATGCAGAATTGAACATGACTGAACAATAAAACCTCAGCCTTTATCAGACTACATTTGGAGTGTACTTCTGAGTCACAAGCATCATGTTTTAGGAAGGAAATTGACCTTCTGGATTGCTTCCAGAGTATGGTGACCCACAGGGTACCCCAAGCCATGTCATATAAAAATTCATCAAAGGAACATTTATCCTGGAGGAGAAAAGGCTTATATGGGCCAAGCTAGTTGTCTTCTAGTTTTCATTTGAAAAAGGAAGTAGACTTATTTTGTAGAGGAAAGAACTAGGAATAACAAAGAGAAGTAGATTTCAGCTACATGTAAGAAAAGCATTTCCTAACTAAAGGTGGTCTTAGCAGAATGGATTCCCTCTGGAGGTAATGTGTTCCCTATCACTTAGAGGTCTTCAATCAGTGGCTAGGAAACCATTTGCCAAGATGGGTTTAGAGAAATGCCTCTGAAGCCCGTTTCAACTCTGAGATTTTATCTTATTCACACAAAAATTACCTTTTTTTTTTTTTTTTAGAAAGATGCAACCATATCACTGGAAGATCTCAAAGCACCCCCCCAAAAAAGGAAAAGAAAAGTGTTACCCCTAGTTTTTGCTTATATTTTCCATGTCTTCTAACTCCAAACTTTCTTTCTGTGATACCATACTCCAAGAGGTGAAAGTATTAGGAAACACTCTCATATATGACTTGGGTGGAAGTCAAATTAAATTGTATTATTATTATATATATTTTATTTGAGCTGCTACTGTGTATAAAGGGAAAGATTTCTAGCTCATGTTACTATTTGACATAGTTTTTCTCCCCCTATCCATAGCTTCAAAACTTCTGTGAAAATATAGCTTTTATTTAGAGTATAGTACATTCTGTATTTCCCATCAGGTAGATATTCACTATAGTTCTGCAGAGACTTAAAAAAAAGACACAGTAAATATTTGTTGAATTAATTTTGAATAGAGGTAATGTGCTGTAGATGGGAAAGCACTTGGACGAGAAGTCAATAGAAGGCTTGGCTATGTGATCTTGGGAAGGTGTTTCATCCACTAGTTCCTCAGTTTCCTTATTTGTATAATTTGGACTAGATAGTCCATATGGTCTCTTCCAAATCTATGATTTTTACAATGAGCATTTTCCATCTCAAGAGGGGAAATTTTTTTTTAAAAAGTATAGTTTCTATTAAATTATTCTTTCTTTATTTAATAAATATTGAGTGCTTTGGGGCCTAATTATTTTAACTGTACTAAATGACCTCTTTCAGGTCTAAATCTCAAATCCTATGGAAGGTGGCAGGGTGGAGAGATATATCTTAAGAAGTCCTTGCTCTCAAGAACTTTGCATTTATGGTAAAACACTATCTGTCTGTTGGCTCAGCCAGCAAAGGAAAAGTTGGCACTTTATTACATTTCATCTAAACACATGGTAGTTTGAAATAATGAATGGAAAGCTGACCTCAAAGTAAGAAAGACACCTCTGATGCCTACAATAGCAGTCTGACTTTGGGTAGGTGATTTAATTTCTTCCCTAACCCCTTCCCCACAATTGTCAAAAATTGTAAGTTGTATAGAAGGGACTGATCTTCATTGGTGGAGGAATAAATATACTTAGCAGGAGTTCTCCATAACCCAAAATCTCAGTCCAGTAAAACAAAACAAAATTTAAACACCATATAAATACAAATACTAGGGAGCAGCTAGGTGGCACAGTGGATAAATCACCAGCCCTGGATTCAGGAGGATGTGAGTTCAAATCCGGCCTCAGACACTTGACACTCACTAGCTGTGTGACCCTGGGCAATCAACTCTCATTGCCCTGCAAAAAAAATACTAATTAGTACTCATCTAACTAATAATATAAATATAAATACTAATGCTTACATAAACTGTTGATACTTTTGTATGAGTTCAGAAAAATATCAGTCATACTTCTTAAAATGTACATTTTTTACAAAGCTGTCTGAATTTTTATTCATTCTGACACATAGTAGGCACCTAAAAATGCTTCTTGATGAATTTTAGTTGATTCATTAAGCGCTTTTTAAGTGCATGCTATGTTGAAGGCACTGTGGTAGACAGTAGGGCTACAAATATTTAAAAAGTGGCATAGGTGCTATCCTCAGGGAACTTAGAGTTTAGTGGAGAGGGTAATATAGTGATTACACAGGTAAGGTGATGGGAGTAATGAGAGATTCAGACAAAGCAGATCAGGAAATCTGAGGAAGGAGAGAACAGTTCAGTTAGAGAGATCAGGTAAGACTTCAGGGAGGAGGAGGTTTTTTGTTGTTGTTTGGGAGTTTTTCAGTTGTGTCCACCTCTCCATGACCCTATTTTGAGGTTTTCTTGGCAGAGATGCCGGAGTGATTTGTCATTTCCTTCATCCAGCTCACTTTACAGATGAGGAAACTGAGGCAAACATGTTAAATGACTTGACCAGAGTCACGAAGCTAGTAAGTGTCTGGAACCTGAACTAAATAAGGATTATGAAAGGAATATGTATGTAGGGGAGATTATTCCAACATTGAGGAGCCTTCCTGCTCAATTGTACAGTATCTAGAGATGGCATGTTGAGTTGACAGAAAAGTTAATCATCCAGGATGACTAGAAGTTTTGCCTGTGAATCGAGTAATATGAGATAAGAAGATAAGGAGGGTTATTATGTGTATATATATATGTGTGTGTGTATATATATATATATATAGATAGATAGATATAGATAGATATATAGATATAACCTATATCAGATTACCTGCTGTCTAGGGGAGGGGGGAGGGAGGGGAGGGAGGGAGAAAAATATGAAATTGTAAAGCTTGTATAAACAAAAATTGAGAACTATCTTTACATGTATTGGAAAAAATAAAATACCTTATATGTAAAAAAAAAAAAAAGATAAGGAGGAAGAGCTTAAACCTGATTATGAAGGAAATACCAGTCTGACAGGTTGTATTTTATCCTGTAGATCAGGGATTCTTAGCCTGGGTCCGGGACCTTGTTGGCCATGGTCTGTTGAAACCTATGGACCCCATCTGAGAATCATGTTTTTAAAATGTATAAATAAACTGAACAGGATTACAAAGGAAACCAGTTACATTGAAATATAGTTATAAATTTTATTTATTCATTCTTTTATTCATCTATTTATTTATTTGTTTGTTTGTTTATTTTATTTTTTGCAGGGCACAATGAGGGTTAAGTAACTTGCCCAGGGTTACACAGCTAGTTAAGTGTCAAGTGTCTGAGGCCGGATTTGAACTCAGGTCCTCCTGACTCCAGGGCTGGTGCTTTATCCACTGCACCACCGAGCTGCCCCCGAAATACAGTTATAAATTAAAAAAAAAAAGCAGAACAAGTTTCAAGTTTACAAGATTCTGATTAAGAACTGCTGCTAGAGTATAAACAATTGGGAGTTACAGAAGGTTGTTGAGGAGAGAGAGAGTGCATTAATACTATTTGTATCAATTATTTAAATTTTTATTTATTATATCATTATTATTTATTATATCAATCTTGATTGAGTTTATAAATCCCTCAAGGGTAGGCACTGCCTCTCAGACTTAATCCCCCAAAAAAAGAAATGCCCCAGAAATGAGTAAATTGTAGGTGCTCAGGCCTCCTCAGTGGGTTGGATTTTAAAATTGAAAATATAAAAGTCTGAATGAAATTTGAGAGAAATTAAAGAATCTGCAAAAATATAACATCCTTAGCCAGAAGGAAAGGTGTTTCCTTTTGCTGAGACCCTCCAGTTCCATTCAACAAATATTTATTTCCAATCCTGATAGTAAGAAGCAAAATTCCCTATCCTTATCTAGGAAGACAGCAGAAGCAGTAAGGGGAAGATCACAACAATGGGCCTCTATTCATTTTATTCATGATGGTGCTGTTCATAGCTCATAGATTTAAAGCCAGAAGGGACTTTAGAGTTTGTCACATTCGTGCCTTTCATTTTACAGATGAGGAAACAGTTGCATTGGGACTGAATGACTTACCCAAGGTCCCGCAGCTATGAATTATCAGAGCCAAGGACTAAACTCAGATCTTCTGACTCCAGCACATTTACATGAATTCATCAAGCACCCATGATTTCTTCTCTGTGGGTATTTGCTCTATTGATGCAGAGAGAAACCCTTCTATTCGTTATTCCGTTATTTTAATGGACTAGTATGGCAAAAAGCTTCATTACCTGGTGGCTAAACTTTTAGAAATTAATTTCAGTAAACCTTAATAAATGTTAAGCAGCTAGGTGCAGTGGATAGAGCTCTGGGCCTGGAGTCGGGAAGACTCATCTTCCAGAGTTCAAATCCAGCCTCAGACATTTACTAGCTGTATGACCCTGGGCAAGTCATTTAACCCTATTTGCTTCAATTTCCTCATCTGTAAAATGAGCTGGACAAGGAAATGGCAAACCACTCCAGTATCTCTGCCAAGAAAAACCCCAAAATTGGTCATGAAGAGTCAAACACAACTGAACAACAGCAAAACCCATAAATTTTTGTCCCCTCTCCTCCTTCCAACTTGATTTTCAGAGAGGTTAAGTCAACTTATCCAGGGTCATAAGCTAGTAAGTATACCATTTGTGTCAGGGTTGGAACTCAGGTCTTCTTGACTTCAGAATTCAAGGCTTTATCCAGGACACCACCTAGCTGCCTGTGAGGCAAAGGAGTAGGCCTTTAGTGAAGATCTTTGCCTGAAATCGAGTTATCCTGACCCATGTCTTGCCACTAGACTCCAATGATTCTGAAGGAGAGATTGACGCTGATGACTTTGGACAGCTCCATCTCACTTAAATCCAATTCCCTTGCAAGTAAAGACATCACCCTCCTGATGTCATTGGTCGTCTTTGAGAGTGAAGGATGAAGCACAACAAACTCCTCAGAGAACAAAAATTCACCCCCAGTACTTTCCTATCCTCTTTCCAGACAATCTGCAGTTATCATTTAAAAGTGAGTCTTTTTCACCTGAATTTCTGCCCATGTCTTCCCCCAGTTTACCATGATAGTCCATGTTCTTCCCTTTTTTCTTGCCATGGTTCTTAAAATTCTTTCCCCCCCGGCCATGTAGTCTGCAAAAGGAAAATAAATGAAAATCCCAAATCCCCCATAGCAAATAATTGGCAGGGATTATTCATCTCCACATTTATCTATGTTTCATTGTCTAAGATATCATTCTTAATACTGAACTCTCAATGTATACATAACTTCGTATCAGTCTTTTAAACTGCTCCCTCTTTCCCCAAAGTAAAAAATGTAAAGTTTACTGAAAAAAGGAGAGGTTTATTAATATGGAAAATATTATACCTTACTTATAATGGAAAAATTATAGTTGTACCCTTCCTTTGCTGAGGTAAGTCATTGTGATAGGCAAATAGCACCTGACTGCAAGTTAATTGGCTAATGAAAACAATGAGCTACCCTAAGTACTGAATATATATCAATTGTGTTAATAATTAAAGTGGTAACATTCAATGCCAGGGAGATTCTTTTTGTGTATGTGTTTGTGGTTTGTTGTTGTTTTGCGTAATATTTTCTTAAATTCTAGTTCTCATTGATTGCATGCTTTTATCTTCTGTGTAGGGTGGATACTAACACATTTGTTATCTTATTTCTAATCTAAAAAGCAAACATTTCCTTCAGTCCCTGGAAACTTAAGCCTTGGATATCTATGTAAATGATGGCAAGGACAGCTGAGCCCAGCTAATCGGCTTCTATCTGGTTTGGAATCTCGAAGCAGATCAACAATTTCTGGGCTGTAACCCTGGGCATCCACAGCAGAGATCATTAGACCAATGGCTAGCCCTTCATTAAGTTTAGGAAATCATAGAAATGAGATTTGTAAATGGATTTGGACAGGGACCAGTCTCTTGGATTTGGAATTAGTGTTCCTTCTCGAGTGGTATTTTTTTTCCAGGGCAGTTAATTAGGTATCTGTATCAATCAATCAACCTATAAGCATTTTTTAAATACTTAATGTGCTTGGTACTGGGATTTAAAAAAAAAATAAAAACAAATATGAAATAGTTCCTTCCCTCAAGAAACGTTGTTCTACCAGAGGAGACAACTTGAATATGTGCACATTTACACAATATATTAAAAATGTATGAGAATTAATTTTTGGACAGGAGTCAGTAGCAGTTGGTTGGGAATTAGGAACATCTCGTGTAGTAGGAGGTGCCTGAGCTAAGTTATGAAGTCAACTTGGGTGTCTGAGGGGGAGAGTATTGGAAGGAACATTGCAGGAATGGAGGAGTGTGGTAGAGCTTATACAAATGAATGGTAAGGGTAGATGAAATATTGTGTATGAGGAACAGAAAGATGGCTAGTTTGGCCAGACTATATAGGACGAATAAAGGAGATTAGTGTGTAATAAGGCTAAACAGGCAGGTTAGAAGGAAATTGTGAAGGGCTTTAAATGCCAAAAAGTGAGATTGTGTTTAATCCCACAATTTAGTGATGACGATAGTTAGCATTCATATAGTACCTACTATATTCAAGACCCTGTTGTTAAGTAAATACTTAAAACAGTTATCTCATTTGAAACTCAAAACAACCCTTAGGTGGTAGATGCTCTTATAGTTCTCATTTTACAGTTGAGAAAACTGAGGCAGGAAGTGGTTAAGTGATTTACTCAATGTTGCATAGCTAGTAAATTTCTGAGGACAGATTTGAACACAGGTCTTCCTAAATTAATAAATTAGCCAATCAACAAGAATATGTGGAGCATCTACCACGTGGTAGAAACAATACTACTTTCTGGGCAGCTAGATGGCACAATGGATAGAGCATTGGGCTTGGAGTCAGGAAGATGCCTCTTTGCAAGTTCAAATCCAGCCTCAGTTACTAGCTATGCAACCCTGGGAAAGTCATGTAACTTTGTTTGCCTCAGTTCCTCATGTCTAAAATGAGTTGGAGGAGGAAATGGCAAACCACTCCAATATCTTTTCCAAGGGGATCCACAGGGATCACAAACAGTCAGATGTGACTGAAAAAGGACTAAATAAAAACAATACTAGATTCTGGACTTAAAAAGAGAAAGAGTGGGGTAGCTAGGTGGCACAGTGGATAGAGCAGTGGCCCTAGATTCAGGAGGACCTGAGTTCAAATGCAGCCTCAGACACTTGACACTTTCTAGCTGTGTGACCCTGGGCAAGTCACTTAACCCCAATTGCCTCACTAGAGAGAGAGAAACAGTGCCTACTCTTGAGGAGCTCATATTCTTGTTAACATGTGCATATAGAGGTATTATATAGGGTATATGCATATATAAATAGAAATGAAATGTGAATATCCTTGGATAGCACAACTGTCCCAGCTGTGTGTGTATAATTGATTCCTTCTAGTTGGCCACAGAATCAGACTACTAGGAATTTCTAAATTTAGCCCAATATTTTTTAATATAATGCTTATAATAAATAAAAAAGGTAAAAATAGAACAGCTACCCTATTTTGATAGTTCAAGAGGGGAGAGAAGGGCCACAGATACAGCCCGCTTAAATGCTAATCATTTTTACTAGCCACATTCTAGGGGAAAATTTGAAAAAATTCTTAAAAGCAATGTATGCATCCTTTTTACTGTTAAACAATGCATTACATCTCCCATCATTTGGACCCTTTCACAGAGTATACATTGTTAGTGAAAAATACAGATTTCTTTGATACTGTATTAGGTGGCATTTTAAATTATTTGCTATTTACTTGACAGTCACAATGTGCTGGACAGAAAATCTCAGTTTTCCTTTTCAGCTTCTGTTTGTAATCCCTTTAATGTACTCACTTCCCAAACTCCTTGTCTTTCCTTCTCTTTCTTTTTCATCTCTGTTTCCTCTTAACTTCCCCCTACAACACACTCATTCACCCAGCTATTAGGGACTGGACACAGATGCATCCTTGAATTTAATATCACATTCATCATTTGAAATATGACCGTGAGCAAGCTGCTTATGGCCTTTCAGTGCTGGGAAATCAATATGTTAATTTACCCCCCCATCTTTTTCCTGATACCATCTTTGAGAGAGTGAATGCTTCCTATAAAATGAGATGTGGGCAGTTTACCGAGACCTAAGCGTGACCCACCAGTACCCACCTTTGTGGGGCTGTATACATAGATACAAGCGACTCCCACATTTCGTGGAAATTAGTTGTTTTGCACTCAGATTAGACTTTCCCAGAAGTGACAAGGTTAGAAATGGTATTTAGTTCCCATGACCAGTCCACAAAAAGCATCTGCAAAGCATTCTGAGTAGCATCATAGAGTGGAAAAAAAAGACTGAGGGCCCAGGAGAAAAAGAGCTGGGAATAGGATCAGAGAACCTGGATCCGAATTCTGATTTGGTTCTTTCCCATGTGTGTGACTATGGGTGAGTCACTCAGAATCTCAGTTTACTCATCTATAAAATGAAGAGTGTTAGAAGATTTATGGCAGGGGGCGGGGAGCTATGTGGTACAGTGGATGGAGTGCAGGGCCTGCAGTGAGGAGATCTCAGCTTCTTGAGTAAAAACCTGGCCTCAAGACACTTAGTAGCTATGTGACCCTGGGCAAGTCACTCAAGCTTCTTTGAATCAGTTTCCTCAGCCATAAAATGATCTAGGGAAAAAATGGCAAATCACTCCAGTAATTTTGAAGCATCATCTTTAGCCAATAAGACTAATAATAATAATAATAATAATTTTTAATTAAAAATTTTTTAAAACCACTCCAGTATCTTTACCAAGAAGACCCCAAAAATGGGGTCATGGAGAGTTGTACACAACTGAAAAAGAAGACTTAAGTGGCTTCTAAGAACCTTTTCATCTCTCAAGTATATGATTCTTATGATCTGTTGTTTTTCAGTCATGTCTGATTGTTTCTGACCCTGTGGACCATGCTGTCCATGGGGTTTTCTTGGCAAGCATACTGGAGTGGTTTGCCATTTCCTTCTCATGTTCTTATGATCTTGTCTAACCCAGTGCGGCAATCTGTTCTCAGTTCTATTCATTAATCATTTATTGGGCATTTACTGTGTGCCAGGCACCTGAGAAATCCTCAGCTGGCCTTTGTTTTTTCTTATTATGTGTAGCTAACTATTTGCAAAATAAGACCCATTCAGTTGTCCAACAGCACTGGTTAGCATTAAAAAAAATTTTTTTTCAACTAAATCTGCCATTCAATCATCGCTAGACATTGCTCCTAGTTCTTCCTTCTGAAGCAATAGAAGTAAGTTGGTTCCCACTCTCTGTTGATAGTTAGTACTTAGATATTTGAAGATTGTTATCATGTTCCTGCTGAATCTTCTTTTAGTCTAGCAGGTTAATCATGTTGTGTTCCTTCTCCCATTATTCATCCAGCTGAGTTTTTAATGCTTCTAACAACCTGGTTCACTGTATGCCTCCATTTTCCTTGTCTCTCTTAAAATGTGGATTTCAGAACCGAAAACACTGCTCCACATAATTTATGCCTAGTACAAAAGTACAGTAGGACTCTCTTCTTTCTTCATTTGGACACCATTCTATAGGTTAGCCTAAGAAGGCATCAGATATTTTAGAAGATAAGATACAGTTTATGTTTCCTACTTTAACTTCTGTTTAACTGTTATAACTTAAAAAGATTAAACATAGTAGTTTTAAATTATCATTATTAAATTCCATGTTGTTGTTTTCATCTCTTCATTCTAGGTTGTTGAAATATTTCTGAATCTTGATTCCATCATCTGACATATCCCTGCTAGGTTTGTAACATCTACAGATACAGAGAGGAAAGCAAAAAATACTAACTTTTCTTGGGCAGACGTAACTTTAATACTAATTTTAAAAAATGAAAAGATAATACAATTGTCAAGTTTCAAAAAGGTAGTAATTCAGATCATTTGACTACTCCCCTCTACCTCTGAGTTCACTAAGGTAAACAGCCATAACAGAAAGGCTTTCATTACAGGGCACTGGGAATTCTGTTCAAATCTCTGACATCAACTCCCCATCGGCCGGGCCTTTTATGCCTTAGGCTGCAAAAAACCTAATTGCCTTCTTTGCCCCTTTAAAGAACCAGTCTAGCCTCCATAGAACAAGTGCTTCTCTTACCACCACCACCACCACACACACACAAAAAGTATTCCCAAATTAATTTGTTAAATTATTATGTGCAAAGTGTTGTTCTAAGTACTAGATTGAAAAATTGAAAAATATAATATAATTGCTGCCCTCAATTACCTTACAGTTTACTAGGAGGCATACAACTTATACATAAAAAAAATTATACAAAAGCTAGTGTAATAATGTGATAAGAGCAGCAAGGTGGCACAGTGGATAGTGCCGGACCTGGAGTCAGGAGGAAATCTTCCTGAGTTTAAATCTGCCCTCAGACATTTATTAGTTGTAGCTAGTGTGTGACTCTGGGTGAGTCACTTAATCCTTGTTTGCCTCAGTTTCCTCATCTGTAAAATGAGCTGGAGAAGAAAATGGCAAAGGACTCCAGTATCTTTGCCAAGAAAATCCCAAATGGAATCAACACACAAGCCACCATCCCCCCAACAACAACACACAGCCACCACCTTTGTCTTCACCCCCACAACAACACACAACCACAATGTGATGGGGCAAAGGAGGAGCTATCCCAATACAGAGATCCAGGAAAATTTGAGGAAAGAATACATTAGTAAATTATACTGGTTTCCCTTTTTATTTCTATAGAGACACAGTTCTCATTAAAGTGACCCTCCAAATGAAGTTATTACAAAAGTTTTTTAAAGAACAAAATTGTAACCGTATAATCTCAGGGGCAGCTAGGTGGCGCAGTGGATAAAGCACTGGCCTTGGATTCAGGAGGACCTGAGTTCAAATCCATCCTCAGACACTTGACATTTAACTAGCTGTGTGACCCTGGGCAAGTCACTTAACCCTCATTGCCCTGCAAAAACAAAAAGCAAAGAACAAACATAAAAACCAGTAGTGATCTCAGTGTTTGAAAACAAATGGATTTTTTTCTTTTGTTTTCCTTGAAACAAAACTCTCTTTCACCATGTTATTCAGTCCTGTACTAGCTGAACCTGAGGGCATCAGCAAGGGCAGATAATGGAGGAAACACTGTCTACCTGCCTCATAACCAATTCTAACCTTTCGGGGATTAGGTTAGACCTCATTTCTTGGTATTGAATGAGTTCTGGCTCTGGATTCAGCAGGACTGCTTTCCACTCATAAAGTGGCCTCTGCTTCTAGCTTTCTCTGCCTTGATGCTTATGACCTGTGTGACCCTGCACAGGTCACTTAAATTCTCTGGGCCTCAGTTTCTTCATTTGTACAGTGAGGGTGTTGAACTAGTTGTTGTAAGTCCCTTCTAACTCTGGGTCTATATTACTGTTATCCTTTTTTTAATAGGGTTTGATAGATTGTACCAAGAAAGGAAGTCTAGACTATAATCAGTGATTCTAAATACCTGGGCTACTACCCCAATCAACTCATTCACATGATTGAATTGAAAAAATTCACATGGATTTGAAAGCCTTTATCAAACGGTTTGCTAACCCTTTGATAAAATCTTTTTCATCACAAAAGTATTTTATCATTTTCCAGTTGCATGTAAAGATAGTTTTCAACATTTGTTTCCATAAGATTTTTAGTTCCAAATTTTTTCTCCCTCCCTTCCTTACCCCCCTCTCCCAGACAAGAAGTAATCTGATATAGGTTATATATGTATAATCACATTAAACATATTTCTGTGTTAATCATGTTCTGAAAGAAGAATCAGAGCACAAGGGAAAAGCCTCAATAAAGAAAAAAAAAAAACAACCACCAAGAAGTAGAAACTGTATGGTTCAATCTACATTCAGAATCTACAGTTCTTGCTAAAGTCTTTTGGATTGTACATATGAACTAGATAGAGACATGTGAGTTACAGTTACATGGATTTGGAAGAAGTTGAATGGCTGGGCCCAAAGCTTAACCATTAATGGTTTAATATCACCTTGGAAGGAATTGACCAGGGTAGTGCCTCAGGTACATATGCTCTTTAACATTTATGAGTGAGCTGATAATGTATTTATCAGATTTACAGATGGCACAAGACTGCAGAAAGTGATAGTGAACATATTGTGGAACAGGTTCCGAATTTAAAAAGATCTTTGAGAGCCTAGAATGTTGGGCTAATAAAGTAAAGTGGTATTTAATGGGGATACATTTGAAGTTTTACACTTAGGCTTAAAAAAAATCTAAGCTACCAAGTACAAGATATGAATGATGTAATTAGATAGCCATTCAGCAGCCTACTTTAACAGGCTGCCAACTCATTGTGAGTCAACAGTACAGTAAGGCAGACAAGAAAGACACATTTTCCAGGAGTAGGAAGGTGATAGTTCTGGGTACGCTATTTCAGAAAGGACATTGAGAAGCTGGAGTGTGCCCAGGGGAGGACAGTCATACAGGAGAAGGGCAATGTGTTCATGACATCTAAGGATTGGATTAAAGGAGCTGTTGAAATTTAGCCAGTAAAAGGGAAGAACTGGTTCTAGAAGGGTGATGGGAAGGGACATGGTGAATGAATGAATTTTAAAAGTTTGTTAAGTGCTTATGGGCTGAGCTAAGCCCTGGAGGGATAAATAGAAAAGATAAAACAGCTCCTATTCTCAAAAAGCGAATATGATTACTTGTTGTTCAGTGGAGTCTAACTCTTCATGACCCCATTTAGGATTTTCTTGGCAAAGATACTGGAGAGTTTTGCCAAGATGAGTCTTCCTGACTTGAGGCCTGGCACTCTATCCATTAAGCCACCTAGCTCTTTATTTGATAAAGGTCCTCATAGATTTGAATGACTGTCACAGGAAAGAGGGATTTCTTCATGGCCTCAGAGGGCAGGACCAGGAACAAAGAATGAAAGTTTTGGAAAGACAGATTTGGCTTAGGGTAAGAACAAATTTACTAACAATTAGATTGATTGGAAAATGGAATGGGTTTCCTCAGGAATACGGTATTTCCAATGGTGGCACAGTGGATACACTGCTTGGCCTGGCATCAGGAAAACCTTGAGTTCAGATCTGGCTTCGGACACTTACTAGCTCTGTGACTCAAAGCAAGTCAATTAACCTCTGTATGTCTCAGTTTCCTCATCTGTAAAATGGGGACAATAACAGCACCCACCTTACAAGGCTGTAATGAAGTAATAATTGTAAAATGCTTAGTTCAGTGCCTGCCACAAAGTAGGTGCTTAATAAAAGATTATTTCCTTCCATCCTTAAAGCAAAGACTGGATGATCTCTCATGGTATGTTGTGTAGAGAGGATGTAGCAGTGGCCTTTGAGGGCCCTTCTAATTCTGTAATTCTATGTATGAAAGTAGTTGTTAAAATTTAAAAAAAACTGCTAGGACTGTCGTTCTGGTTAGGGAGACTTTTTTTTTTTAACACAAGGTGGACAGCCATGAGAAAAAGAATGAATAATGTACAGTCAGCATTCTCAAAGCTATTCTGTGTCACTGATTCAGTTCCTTATAGACATTGCGTTCTAAAAGCAGAGCATGTATGTCCTTGACTTGCAATAACTGTTCTATTGGATAATTAATTCCTTTTAGGGAATTGGGGTGTGTGTGTGTGTGTGTGTGTGTGTGTGTGTGTGTGTGTGTGTACTTTAATTCTATGGAGATTTTTAGGTCTGGGTTATTTTGGTTGTTGGAGCATTGATGGATACATATTCTCACTAGCCTGAGTACTCCCTCTTTTGATGTAGATTTCAATCCCTTTTTATCCAATGAAGTTCTAGTCAATGTCTTTCTATAAATCCTCTGGGGCTGAGCTGTCCAAACCTTGGGAGACCATCTTCTGTTTTAAAAAACATTTCAGGAATAGCAATGCCCTTGTCTTTTCATGCTTACTATGTGAATAACCCAACTTCTTTTGGGGTCATGCATGTCTAAGGTGACATGTGTTGGAGGGAATAGAAGCTTGCCTAGTTAGAGATTTTTACTTTAGGTAGGTAACATTCAAAAAGGAAAAAGAAATTTGTTATTTAACTTTAGTTTGCCTCAGTTTCCTCATCTGTAAAATGAAGATAATAATAGCACTCACCTGTCAGAGGTGTTATGAGGATCAAATGAGATAATGATTATAAAATGCTTAGCACAGTGCCTGGCACATAGTAGTTGCTATATAAATGTTAGTTGTTGTTGCTGATGGCCTTCATGCTTCCTCAGTTTGAGATATGCTAGAATGAGTCCAGTACTTTTGTTCATCTTACTTCCCTTGTACCTCTCTCTTCTCTTCATGTAACCTGGAAAACCATCAATTGTGTTGCTATCTTTTGATTCTGACACAATTTTAAAAATGAAACTACCATGAAAATACTACATTTTTTATGTATATACATAGCCAGATCATTTGTTCTTTATGTTATTCCCATTGTAGGAGAATTACTTACTAGTAATGGTAATAATAAACCCAATAGTGATCATAATGCCTAATATTTATATGGTGCTCACTATGTGCCAGGCATTATGCTAAGCACTTTACAATTATTATCTCATTTGATCCTCACAATAACCCAGGGAGGTAGGTGCTATGGTTATCCTCATTTTTACAGAAGAGGAAACTGAGATAATCAGAGGTTAAGTGACCTGCCCAGGGTCACAAGGCAAATAATTGTCTGAGGCTGGATTTGAACCAGATCTTCCTGACTTTTGTCCTGACGCTCTTTCCACTGTACCACCTATCTGTTTAAGGCATCATTTAGTTGTGGAAAGCAATCCAGGAACCAAGAGGTTAACTTCCTCAAATTATGAAAATCAGTGGTAGACTAAAAAATAGAATTGATTATTTCTGTCTTCAGTCCCTCAGTTCACTACCTAATCCTCTGGGTGATGGCAACTCTTACATCATTAATTTTCTTAATTCCCCCAGGTTTATCATTCCTTGTGTTGGTGACTGGAGTATTTATTACTATGGAAACAATAAGCAAAGTGACAAAGCCTAACCAATGTGACTTTAAGCATCATCAGCTGAGTTTGGCTTTGTGTCAGTGCACACACTAGAAATGTCTCTGGTTGTTGTGAAAACAACTCAATTATCGGGTAATAATGCAAGGTTGGGAATGGAGGATTGGTAATAGGAAGCTGGATAAAATACTAATTCCAGTAAAGTTTATCAGCAAGTACCAGACCTTCCCCAATAATATTTACTTATGGGAGAACTCCCTGTATCTCACTCCTCAGTGGAAAACCTTTCAGGTACAGAAACACGACAGATACATATTCCCCCCCCCCCAAAAAAAATGATGTATAGGTCTCCTTACCCCTTACCCTCTTGTCCTTTGCAGTCTATATTGCTCACCTTACTGTCCCTGATATGAGACACTCCATCTCCGGACTTTGAGAATTCTCAGACTATCTCTTTTGCCTAGCATTCTCTGTTTCTTGATCTCTCTCTACTTCTTGGCTTCCTTGACTTCCTTCAAGTCCCAGCTAAGATCGTACCTTCTCTAAGAAGCCTTCTATGATCTTTCTCAATGCTTATACTTTCCTTATTTTCTCTCCAATTTATACTGAACATATCTTGTCTATAGCTAATTGTTTGCATCGTCTCCCCTTTCAAACTGTAATCTCCTTGAAAGCAAGAGCTTTATCTTGTATCTCTTTACTTTGTTACTTATATAACCTAATACGGTCATTCCACATCATGACTTTCCCCATCACAGTTTCTATACATCATGGGTCTGCATAAGAAATTAAAGGGGAATTTTTTGTTTTGGGAGTTTTGCAGAAGCCTCAGATAACACGTGAAGGCCAGCAGATGACACAGAAAATGTTTACAAACTCAGAAATGCATAAAATGTATTTTATCTTTTAATACCATAAATAGACCCAAATTTTACAATAAGGTACTGTAAACACCCCATAAGAGGGAAAAACAAAACAAAACTCCGGTACAAAGGGAGAGCCAAAAAGTTCTATGCAGATTTTCCAGATTGCAGAGGAGCTGCACCCCTAACCCCTGCACTGTGGAAGGGATAACTATAAATGCTTATTGATTTACTGACTCCTGATTGGCCAAGAGAATGCCAATCATTTCACATGAAATTATACTTAAATCTACTGAGATATCTGGATACATGTGAGTCAGTGTTGGAAGTCCTTCTCCCTCTCTCATTTATTTAATTTTTAAATCAATTTCCTTAAACTGTTTCCTTAAACTAAACTATTTGTACAATATTTCAAAATATGCTCCCTCCCCCTCCATCCCCCCAGAGATCTTTTTGGGCAGCTAAATGGTACAGTGGATAAAACTTGAGTCAGGAAGACCTGGGTTCAAATGTGACTTTAGACACTTAACTATGTGACCTTGAACAAATCACTTAACCCCATCTGCCTCAGTTTCCTCATTTGTAAAATGACCCGAAGAAAGAAACAGCAAACCACTCTAGTATCTCTGCCAAGAAAACCCCATGAAGAGTTGGACATGACTGAAAATGACTGAACAAACAAAAGAATAGAGCATTTAGTCAGTGTTATTGTGCATATGGTTCCATGGACTCTTCAAGGACAGGAATAATTATTCATTGTTAAAGTGAATTGATTCTTGCTTTAGGAGCCCACTGGTTACGAACATCTGATAGGAATTATTTGCGTTCATTTTTTGACCTCCACTCCTTCCTGATAAGTGGGTTGTGGTGGTTTTAATGAGGTGCATCACGAATGAGTCATTACAGTGCTAAAGTGGTTCAGGAGAAGGTTGTAAATTTGAGATTCGGTTTTAAAATGTTATTTGGCTGTAACATGTGAGCACCTGCATGATGTCACCATCTGCTTGCAGCCAAGGAGAGACTTGGTGACATCATGGCCAACTTCTGCATCTCTGTTGACATATAGAATCATTTGCTTGTCTCTTGCTTCAGTGATTATGTAATTTCTTACATGCTAGCTATAATTTTGGTGTAATAGAGGAAATTTGATACTATATTAATCTCGCCAAAAGTCAGTTGCACTGATCAAAGCCATTTTTTGGAATATTGGGAAGGGTATTTGCCAGGAAAGTAAAGGATGACATGAAAAATTCTCGTTTTTGTTTGTTGAATTAGATATTTCAGAAAATAAAGGCGTTGACTCTAACATACCTTTGAGGACAAATTACTTTAAAAGCAATTTATTATATAGAGTGCCTAAATAATTAATGTGGATTTTTCTAAGCCCCTCCTCCCCCTCAGGATTGGTCATCTAAATATATACACACAACCCTGAGTCACATGGGTGACTGGCTTCTGCTTTGGTGTTGTAGCAGTAAAAAAAAAAGTCTGAATTCCACAAAGAGAAGATTTGAACAGAGAATTTTGTTAAATGAGTAATTCATTTTAAGTATTTATATTTAGACATATCTCTGAGCTGAGAAGTTCTTTAAAAGTTTTTTTGGATACCAAGAGTTAAAAAAAATCATCTAGTAGCTATATGTTTATGATATCATGTCATGGTTTACATATGTATGAATACATGGATACTTATTCATATGTAGACCTATAGAAAACATACATTTATGTGTAGGTTTATATAGATACAGATATACATGTGTCTATATAGCTAGATACAGATATATATACATATGCAAGCATTTATATATACATACATGTGTGTCTGTCTTCATTTATTCATCATTTATACACTGTCCCTTACCTCCTTCTCTCCTTCCCTTCTTCATTCCTTCCCTCCTTCCCTCCCTCTCTTCTTCCTTCCCTCTTTCCCTCCCTCCCAGAATTCTGAGGGAGAACATACACTGAAGGATCAAAAGTGACATCAATATGAATGCTTGGCTTTAGCAAGCCAGTTATCCCAGTAGTAAATCTGAGTTGACTTTATTGTAACCATGAGAGGCAATATGGTATAGTAAAAAGGGAGCTAGCCTCCAAGCCAGCAATACTGGGCTCTGAAGTCCTACCTCTGACTTAACTTCTCAATCCCTTCAGGTAACTCTCTCGCACAATCTAAGTTGCATGGCAGGTGCCAACCTTCATTGGTGGATTGGTAGAGTGAGTTTCTTCACTGATGAGTTCACTATACCAATGGAATCACAGGTTAAATCCCAATCCTGTGTATGCATGCATGCATATATCAAGAGATACACACATGCACACATATAGCTGAGTAGCCATACAGGTGTGTGTGTGTGTGTGTGTGTGTGTGTGTGTATACATAGCATACTCATTTATGAACATAGATGCATATGGAATCCTGACTCCCTTTCCATTAGTAGCATGTAAATTCCTTAAAAGCTTTTCCCCAAAAAATCACCATACTTAGCTCAAAGCCTTACAAATAGCATGCTGTCTTTTTAGCGAGCACACTGCAAAAATCTATGAAGAATTCCCTTGATTTATTTTGATGATGCTTCTCTATTTTGTAGATGAGAGCTCTGAGGCAGGAGGTAGTTATAACTTCCCAGTAGGTCTTTTTCCCCCAGTTTTTAATGCTTAATCATTAAGAATACTAAATGTTTAAAACTCATCTGTTTAATTCTAAATTTTAATCTTCAATTTATGAATGGATTTTTCATAATAGTTCTTGAATTGAGCTGAGACTTCGTTTTTAATGGCTATTAGTCAGGTAGTGATTAATAGATGATAGTTCTCTTGAATCATGACTGATGTTCTATTAAACGCCTTGGGTTTTGTGTCAACAGATCTAGGTTAGAGCCCCAGCTCTAATTTTATGAACTGATAACTTTCGGTAATTCACTTCAACACTCCAAGACCCAATTTATTCATCTGTTAAATATGGATATTCTCTCTACCAACCTCCCAGGAATTCCTTGAGAATAATGCTTTTATGCATAAAACTATATAAAGTGATGTATTACTACAATTGTATAGTTATACACAACTTCCTGGGATCATTTGCAATCAGATGAACTTCTAAAGCTTTCATGAGTTGCGTGCATTAAAATAATTAACACATTTTGTCAAAATGTCAAAGACTTCAATATATCTTTTTCCATATCGTAGTTGTCTATTACTATTGTTTTTACACACTGTATTAGCTTTCAGTCTTGAGTATCTGAGCTGTTACTGATTTTTGCTAATTGCCAAAGCAATTAGATCACTTGATGAGTGACTTAGTAGTTGAATTAATCTCATTATA